>NC_087068.1:9903228-9957327 GCF_963678635.1 Symsagittifera roscoffensis
TGATAAGCATTTTTTCAAAAAACGAAAACATCTGATTTTTATCATCAGATTGTTTTATTAGAATCAAACAGCCGCAGAAAGTAAATAAAATCTGTTTCCCTCCATTTTTCGAAATTGTGTGAAAGTTATATGACAAGCATTTCTCCACACACTTGATGTATGGAATTGTATGATCAGCATTTTCGGTGTATGGAGGTAAGCCCGGGTACATTATGAAACAGGCGCATAGTTAGCCGCGCTAAATTTAGACAATCTAAAAATTGAATTTTGAAATGTGGGGGGAAAGTGGAAAAGTTTAGGTAATCAGCAGTGAATGAAGTATCAAGTTATACATCCCGGGATGACCAAAAACACCAGTCATACAATTTCCATATATGGAAAAATGCTAGTCATTTACTTTCCATACAATTCCATACGTACAGAAAATTGCATGAAAGGTCTATGACTAGTATTTTTTCATATATGGAAATTGTATGACTAGCATTTTTCCATAAACCAAAATATTGAATTTTTACATTTTAATTTCTCAAAACTTTTTGGTTGCGCTTGTAACCGAACACAAATGACATACACCTTGGTTACTCAAACGTAGTAACCAAAGGTTTGGCCGTCTCGCATTAAAAATGCATTGGAAATAGCCTGAAATGTTTCAATGCTGTCTCACACAAATATTATAACGAAAATAACGAACTTTTAAGTTTTGGCAAACATTTTCAAAGATGATTATTTTTAAAATTTGAATTTTTAAGTTACCAGGCATTGATCAAGACAAACAAAAACAAATCATACAAAAGAAAGAGAAGTTTTAAGCGTTTTTGAAAAAAGTTATGATGAGAAAAGGAAAAAAAGCCAATATTAGTATATCCAGGACTACGTTATACACACAAAAAATTAAATTTTGCATGCGAAAGTTTTTTTGTAAAATGTGTACTTGCGTACAAAAATCGATTTGCGATTCAAAAAGAAACAAAAAAAATTGGGGCAAATTCAAACTTACTTGAAAAAGTTTTGTGTCCCCATCAAAAAAGTGTTAATCATACAATTTCCATATATGGGAATTATGACAAGCATTTTTTTTTTCAAAAACGAAAACATCTGATTTTCATCATCAGATTGTTTTTTTAGAATCAAACAGCCGCAAAAAGTAAATAAAATCAGTTTCCCTCCATTTTTCGAAATTGTATGAAAGTTATTTGACAAGCATTTCCCCACACACTTGATATATGGAATTGTATGATCAGCATTTTCGGTGTATGGAGGTCAGCCCGGGTACATTATGAAACAGGCGCATAGTTAGCCGCGCTAATTTTAGACAATCTAATAATGGAATTTTTGAAATGTTGGGGGAAAGTGAAAAAGTTTAGATAATCAGCAGTGAATGAAGTATCAAGTTATACATCCCGGGATGACCAAAAATACAATACATATATGGAAAAATGCTAGTCATTTACTTTCCATACAATTACATACGTACAGAAAATTGCATGAAAGGTCTATGATTAGTATTTTTTCTTAAATGGAAATTGTATGACTAGCATTTTTCCATAAACCAAAACTATTGACTTTTTACAATTTAATTTCTCAAAATTTTTGGTTGTGCTTGTAACCGAACACAAATGACATACACCTTGGTTACTCAAATGTAGTAACCAAAGGTTTGGCCGTCTCGCAATAAAAATGCATTGGAAACAGCTTGAATGTGTTACTTCTGTCTCAGACAAATAATATAACGAAAGTAATGAACTTTTAACTTTTGGCAATAATTTTCAAAGATGATTATTTCTGAAATTTGAATTTTTAAATTACCAGACATTGATCAAGGCATACAAAAACTTGTCATACAAAAAGCGTTTTTGAAAAGCGTTTTTGAAAAAAGTTATGAAGAGAAAAGGAAAAAAATCCAATATTAATATATCCAAGACTACGTTATACACACAAAAAGTTAAATTTTGCATGCAAATTTTTTTTTCAAAAAATGTTTGTTTGAATACGAAAGTCAATTTGCGGTTGAAAAAAACACAAAAAATTTTTGGAGGCAATTTCAAAAATACTTAGAAAAACTTTTGTCGTCGCCATCGAAAAAATACTAGTCATACAATTTCCATATATGGAAATTGTATGACTAGTGTTTTTTTCAGAAAACAAAAATAAAAAAGTCAAAGTTTTCAGTCGTAGAAGCCCAAAAAACGCTCAAATGTTTTGCCAGCAGTTGAATTGATTGTTCAAAGCTTTTTTTTCACAAAAAAAATTTTAAAAAAAATTCTAATCATACAATTTCCATATATGGAATTTGTATGGTTAGCATTTTTTTTCATACCATTTTTTTCCTTTTTTTAATGAAGAGATACCAATTTCGAAATTCGATTTGACATTCGATTAAACTCATTTTGCAAAAATGTATGAAATTTGTACGACTAGCACTTTTCAATTGACTAAGTGTATGAAATTGTATGATTATCATTTTCGGTCTATGGAGGTCAACCCGGGATAATAGGAACAAAAAGAGAAAAATTAATAACCGAAGAGTTATAGTGCGAGAAGAGTTTTGATCGTCAACAAAACAATGGGGTCTTTTTCCTTTATCCCCCCGCCAGCAAAATTTTACTAGTGAAGTTTTGTTCACTTTATCCGAATGTTACAAAAATTGGCATGCGAACTAATTAGGCCATGACAAACATTTTTAGTCTTCTTAATTAACCTTGTAAAACCCCTCGTTACATCATAAAATTGACGCTTATGTGAGGTGGGGGGGGGGGGAAGGAAAAAGAGCCAAGCAATGAAACCACTCACCCCTTGCAATCTAGTCTGTGGCAACAACCTCTGGCCTCCTTTAGAGAATTCACAGGAACCGGACTTACCCAACCCTTAATTGCGCCAGTTAGAGCCAGTAAAAACGGCAAGCAAAAAACACAGAGTGGGGAGTTGCTCATGTTTCAGCCGTGATTTTTGTTGAATAGTTATGGATAAGTTCAGCCTGAGAGGTGAGCTTTTTTGGAGTTCAGTAGTTTCTAGAGAGTTGAAACAGTCCTTGAGTCCGATGAACAATAAATGAGCAGAAATGACTTCTCTTCTAAATTTATCCTAAATTTGGCGGGAATCGAACTCAACTTAAACAGGAGTTTTCATGTTTCAATTTTAGAAATTACGTGTTGCCCCCCCCCCCCTTTCCGTCACACATGAGCATCAATTCAATGATGTGACGTGGTTTCCAAACTTTGGCTCTTTTTCTTTTTTCCCCTCCTCCCAGCCTACAAAATTTCACTAACAGAATTTTTTAAGAAAAAATATTTCGAGGCCAAACTGTGCATTTTTTGAATTGAATGGTTCCGCAACAAGGACGCTCTCCTATTTGTTCTTCTTTAGTTCTTTCATTTTTTTTTGATGGTTCTGAATAAGTTTTAACATGTTTAGCGACTTGTCTCGAGAAATCATACAGACGCAAAACTGTGCGCCTATCTAGTGCACAGTTTGGCCTCGTAATGAAAGAAGAAAAAATATTTCTAAAGACCAACTGTATTTGTCTTGGCTTAATTAGGCTTTTTGACTTTTTTTCCAGCTTCACGCCAACTTTTGGATTTCAGTTTTGAAAACAATTTTCTTACGTTGTCCTATTGTAATGAAAATATGCCTAGTGAACAAGTTCTTTATACCTTTCTTTTTGGAATGAATTTTCTTTCATTGAATTCTGTTCAGTTTTTACTTAATTAATATAGCCTGTAAGGGCAGACATTTAGTGGAACCTAGGATCCCTTTTTCTGTCCTCTCCAAGTCCTTGTTCTTTGAGCCAATTTCTTACTTCCAAATTTACTCCTAGGGGTTCTTTGAAATATATAACAGTTCAATCATCTCGACCGTACTAGTACCAGTTTTTTCTGGATCAGTCCATTACCGAAACATCGCTCATCAACTCCAAAAACGTTCTCTCAACCGCACTGCCCGTTCATCGCCGTATGCGTGTGTTGCTTTGGGTTGATTTCTTACCTGGAGTTTTGTTCCTAGGGGTTTTCCGCTTAGGTTTCATTCCGTAAATGAACCGCGTTAACTCGTAACAAAAGTTCAAACTTTTTAAAGTACTCTTAAAAGTTTGAAGAAATCGATTAAGGGCAACTAATATAGCCCGTTCACTATTTCAAATTTGGATCTTGTTGTTTCTCAAGAACTGGTGATGAAAAAGGCATCCAGAAAATAAAGCTTTGCGTCAAAAAGCTTGTCTTGTGTTGAACGCTTGATTCAATATTTTAAACACAATCGATATTTGAAAATCAATTATCGAGTTAAGCGAAGAAAAAATCTGGTGACAAACAACGGCATGCCTTCAAAAGGACGCAAGCTGAAATGGCCACCCAGCATGTCCACATAAAAATCTTCTTCGTACTAACTCAAAGACTGTGCCTGAATTTTAAGGTAATTGTTTTTTATTCGGTTAAGTTGTAAATTATGAAAGTTTCGTTGATGAAATAAAATTTATTGAGCTGCAAGCTTATTTGAACTATTAACATTAGCTTAATATGCTAGATAAAACAGCTTACAGCATATCTTCCGTTCAGCCAGAACTCTCTAGAAATAACTGCATTGTGCTAAATTCATATTTCGGGTTTTTTTCCAGTGGTTGTCTGACGCCCAAATCATTAACTGGTCATGTGATTGCTACTGATTCCTCTTCTCTTATCCCTGAACTTGTTCTTCTCCGCCAGCACTGGTCAACAAACAAAACCAATCGTCTTCCGATGTTTGAAAAGGCGGTTGTCATTAAGGATGAAAGCATACTTGAGGCCCGTGATAGGAAAGACCGCATTGTTACGATTGAACAATGCCTCCAAAATTGTGAAAGCCGTTTCGAAAATAGGAAAAAATCTAATTTTGTTTTGGCTGGATTAAGACAAAGCGGCTTTGGTACCCTGGTTAAAAAACTATAGGACACAAAAACGATTTTTTTACGGCATGAAGAAGTAGAGTGACAAGATGAGGTTTAAATTCCCTTGAAACAGCAAAAAAATCGTTCAAGTTGAAAAAATTCGAACGATTTGTTAGAATTGTCCGATGAGAGTCTTGTCGGAAGTCAAAGAACAGATAACTGTGTGAACCAAGTTTCAAAAAGTACGGTTCAAAGTGCAAAATAATCAAACTCCAAATCTAGCTCACTCGTCGTTTAGAGCCAAAATTAGATGCGTCCCGAACCCGACTTTCGATTAACTGAATTCTTTTTTCCCGGTTTGTCTTTTACTAGCCGGAATATGAATAAACTAACATGCTTTTCACTCATTTCCTGGTCTCTGAAATAAAGGTTACAATTTTTGTAGCAAGATTGCAAACAGCCACGATTATCTGCCAAATTGCGAACAAAAATCTCTTGCCGTCGAAGACCTCGCTGAGATTATAAAGATGAAGGTCATCTTGATCTACTTGAAAACTCTTCTCACTGGGATAACCAAAAACGCCCTTACTGAGTTTGCATGTTTCGGTGTATTGTACAAGGACACATTAAATACCCTTGTTCGTGTGTTTGGCCGGCCACAAACAGTAGTTATTGCTCATTTTGAAAGACTAGATTGTTTCCCACCGTTGAAGATGCATAAGTCGGACAGCATTATGAACTCTGCTTCTACCATCTCAAACCTTTTTGTTTCTTTATTTTTCTGTCTTATACCGAAGATACGGAGATGTTGTTTTGGTCAACGCGCTAGGTAAACTGCCATGTAATATGAGGTAATCATGGACTCTTTTTACAGTAAAAAGGAATCTTTATCAAACATCTTTGCTCCATTTTAATGATTGTTTGGCAGAAAAAGCAGAAGGGCATGTTTCGAGTTAATGCTCTAGTTATGAAATAAAAAAACAAGTCAACGCTGGTCCCTCTTAAACAGTAAGGAAAACTTTCTCGTCTAATTCCAAGGTGTCAGCAAAAATCCTCTCAACGTTAACCCACTTGTCTTTTTTACAACGGCAATCATTCCACTCGATCTAGTAGTATCTTTTAGGAGACGACACCCACTCGAAGAGCAAATTTATTTGCCGAGTAGACGTAGGGTTTTTCTTCCATGAAACAGGACCATACTTTTCGAAAAGCCAAAATTTGTAAAAAAAAAAAAAAAAAAGTGATGTGAGCCTGATTCTAAAAGCACTCACAACGTTCTCTTTTGTAGAGCCCAAAGAGTTTAAACTGCAAAAAATCACCAGCAGGAGGAAAAATCTGGTTTCAATCCGCCTGTATTGAGGTAGAATAACTTACAGGTACTTGTGCCACGTCCGTTCACTGTGCTGAAGGAATGCTTCAAACTGTTGAATTGAAAATGTATAACACAACCAGCTCTGATACTCGTTTGCTTTTGCATTGCAGTCACTCATGAGTTTCTGCTCAAGTTTTTGAAAAACTTAAATTGACCGGTAAAAAATTAAATCTCACTGCCAGCGGATAATACTCATGCCATCTTAAAAACAGAAACTCATGGTGATAAAAGCCTCAATTCTCTGTCTGCCTACTCTTACCTTTCGAATGGGTTCTCCATAGCCCTCTACAATCACTCTTAAGTTTGCCAACCTCCTTGTTTCAAATGTAGCGTTGAGGACAACTCTTTTGTAGATCAAGTCAAAAGTAGGTATGAGTTTGATTCCTACGATATTGATAAGTCCTCCGCTCCGCGTTTCTCATCAGAAAAACAAGCTCTAAGGACGCTTGACTCGACAATTTGGCATGGCGTAGCTTGCTACTAAATTAGTATGCACGACGAGTTGGAAATTGGGTTTACTATTCTTATTAAATCCCTTTAGTAGATCAAGTGCACCGAACGCGACTAGCGTTTACCCCACCATACAGTGGTAAGCCCCAAAATAAAACCTGAAAAGGTGAGGCGCGTTGAAAATGGTATTTCGTACTTTCGTGGTATCTTCTTAAATCAGTCATTCTTGGTAGGGCCCTATCTGTTGCAGAATTTGTTGAGAAGGCCCTTCTGATTCAGGCAACTTAAGTATGCAGTTTCAGCAGACTTTAAAGGAATGTTTCCTGGAGTAATAATAAATTCAGATGAGCAGCCATAGTTGAGTTTTTTTGCAGTGGTAAGACGCCTCAAGTTGGTTTTCAGTTTGCAATACACTCGTAACCTCTTTGGTGCTTGTGACTCCCCACTTGTGCAAATTTTTTGCTCCAACAAACCGCCAGAGATAATTGCGAAAATTTTCCAGCTGGTTCTTCTGCCGTCCTACTTAAGTTTTGTAAGTTTTATTTCCTATCATCTATTATTGCTTCGAGCGAAGCGCTAAAATTGAGTGACGAATTTTTAAATTTGTTAATCTAGGAGAATTTACAAGTTCGTCATAACCCAGACTAGAAACAAAAAACCAGACTTGGCAGAAACACACCAAGATTGACACTATAAAAGAAATCAACTTAAGCAACATTGACACCACAATGCACGTATTAGGTCCAAAGTTGGACAACAAAAACCAGACTTTAAATGTAAGTCGTGGCCTCAACAAATACATAAAAAACCTAATTACGCAACGTGACGTCTTATTTTATGTTTCGTCGATTTTTTTTACCGAATCGGTTTAGTCGACACGTACACCGCTCGTGGTTGGCTTTAACTGATAGATAATTCGCGCTTCTCTGGTCATCATTATGATGAGCCATTGGCAAGTGAGCTTCAAGAAAATTTCATACAATGACATCTGGTTTACCAATGCATATGTTTGGTGACAATTCTCAGTATTTCTTTTTGCCTAGATGCGTTCCTGGTCATTCGCCCCGTCGTCACAAATGAAACAAGGATTACTTCTGTTTTCAATGAAGCTTGAGAAGCGCCGATAAATCCGTTTCAGTTCCCGAGTTTGAACTGAAAAAAAAATCAAACATAAATACATTCAAATTGATAGCACCACTGTACTGCAGCTGTTGAACTCTACCCGCAAGTTGCATGCCTTTGCGGCTAATCGGTTTTGCAAAATTACTGGGATTCGTGGAAAAACTGCTGAGCCACTGTTAGCAAACATTCTAATTTGACTCAGAAGGTCCTACCAGCTTTCGCCTCAAAGGATATAAAATCGCCGATCCAGTTTTTGTCTGGAAAAATTTCGTTCTTTTCCAAAGATGCAAATCATCGACAAAACTGTAATCACCTCATCGTCGACCGAATCGTAACAGTCGTTGAATATACGATTTGCCCAAATTTTAATTAGCTAAGCAAAAACTATTAGTTCTAGCTCGTTCAGAGTCGTTCCCAGTCAAAGTCAACGCACTTCAAAATAAGCAGTCGATTAAAAAGTCTAGCCGAGTAGCTTCTCTTTCGCCATTTGTTGGTCTCTCTGGTCTAGTCTGTTCCCCTAGTAGTAATCCTCGTTTGCCTCTGTTGAATTTAACGTTAAGCGACCCATCATTTTGAACAGCCGACATTTACGTGTAAGGATGCTACTGACAATTTTTCACCAAATAGCAAATAGTCAGCACCAAATAATTGATTTTCTAATTGATAAAAAAATATGTGTAATAGGCACAGAAAGCTTCATTGATCGGCAAGGAACGTCTTATGAAATCGCCATGCACTGTTCTTGAAGACCTAGCCTGAAAATTCGTCGCAAACAGTGCTGCTCGCCGTGGCGGTGTGAGGGAAAAGCTTGTTCGGAGCACCAAAAGAGTTTTATGTGACATTCGCGAAAAACAAAACTCACTGAAAAAGTCTCCATAACCACATTTTGCATAGTTGAGCAGTCTGAACAATCTGTATAATTCGATCTCTGTGCCCATCTGAGTCATGTTTAAGAAAAAAAAATAGCCGGTTACGAGTCCCTAGGTCTTTGTCAACTTCTCGAACAATCCCGGGTCGAGATCCCGCTCAAAAACCGCTCAAGATTTGAGCGGTTTGAGCGGTTTTCCAGCAAGATTTGAGCGGTTTGAGCGGTTTGGGCGGTTTTTATGGAAAAACTGCTCAAACCGCTCAAATCTTGCTTAAAAAACCGCTCAAAAACCGCTCATTTCTTGCGGTGATTTTTGAACGGTTTTTCAAGCAAGATTTGAGCGGTTTTTGAGCGGCTTTTGAGCGGTCTTCACGGGTCGAGGTCCCAGACTCAACGTTTCTCTTCTCTGCAAAACTCGAACGAACACGTTCATCCAGGGGCGACCAATATGTAGTAATTTTCCAAAAAGTGTCCAAAAACAGCATTTTTGACCAGCTCTTCACGTCAGCAAACGACGTAACCCCCTCACGTTTAACCATCCCTCCACGAAACCCCCAACCACGACGTGCCCCCCCTCTCTCTCTAGTTAGGGGACATCTATTGGGATATCCCAAAACGTGCATTTATTGACACTAATGCAACTTGACCTCAACCCTAAGCGTCTCCTGATGCGATTAGAAAACCAGTTTGCCTCTGGCGAAGACTCAATGATGTCGAAAAATGTGACTGTTGATATTAAGTCGGCCTTTTCAAGTTTAAGTTACGCTCATGATGCTGCAAGGTTGCAATGGGAAAGCGTTGATGGTCCAAGTGCAAACCCAGATTGGACAGTTGATGGATTTAGTGTGACTCTAGATCCAATGGAAATAAAAACTATCGAACTGGAAATTGATTAAGTGAACTAACAAATTTCAGTAGAACAAATACAGCGAATATTAAGCTTCCAGCAAGTCCGCATAGACTAACGGATAAGGCGTCTGACTTCGAATCAGAAGATTGCGGGTTCGAATCCCTCTGTGGTCGACTTTTTATTATTAAATCTTGCGCCGTTTTTTAGCGGTTTTTTTAGATAAACCGCTCAAAACCGTTCAAATCTTGCGCGGTTTTTGAGCGGTTTTTTTAGATAAACCGTTCAAAAACCGCTCAAACCGCTCATTTTGAAGCAAGATTTTGAGCGTAATTGTCTAAAAAAACCACTCAAACCGCTCAAATCTTGCTTCAAATTAGAATCTCGACTCGGGATACTTTTCTTCTGTTTTGGCTACAATCTTGACTCGCTCACCCTCTGTGTGATTCGATCTCTGCAACCCTCTGAGCCATGAACGAAAAGAAAAGTATATTTAATCGGTATGGAGTCTCTCCAGACTGTTAGTTTTTGCCGTCGCTGTTCACCCAGGAGTCAGAAAATTCGCTCTCTTCCCTGATCTGAGTCACGAGAACTAATAAGAAAACCAGTTCTAGCTATTTTTTATTTAATTGTTTTTAAAGAATCGATTGGTTTTGTGAGGTTCTGAATGGTTCAATGCAGCGAAAAAATGGTATCTTCTCATTGTTTTCATTTTTTGATGGTTTGAAGAGCAAAGAAACATTTTACGTAGCCAAACATTTTATGATCCTCGGGTGGAGTGAGAATGGGAATATTGTATTAAATTTTGTTGAAAAAGTTCAGGTAATTCCTTCTTAGAACTCTGGTCCATAATTGCGCTAGGTGAACCATTTTAAAGCTGAACGGACATCGACAAGTTATACTTCTGAACTTCATTTTGAAATCTTACAAAGCGCTTGAGGACTCTGGCTAGTTTGGCCATCTCTTGCTTATTTTGGGAGATTATAGATTCCTAGCGCCACAGTCGCCGTTGTTAGCTTTTGGACAGAAGTAGTGAGTCATTCTATTGACTTCTTTTTGACTTGTTCGTTTCTTTTTTGTTTTGATTGCAGAAAGGTGTAGAAGTTTTCTTCTTCGTACTTCGAGCCTGGCCAATCACTGGCAAGGATCTGTAAGCCTGCACATTTTAGCTTCTCCAAACCATCATATTTGACGCTGCGGAATTCAGCACTTACTAAGCTCAGCAAAGGGACCTGTGTCAGGTCAAAAGTGTCTTTTCCGAACATTTGGGTGTTCTTCGAATATTTGAGAGTATTTAAGTTTTTGACTAGCATCAGGCGCTACGTTTACCATTTTTCCTTGAACTCAAGAAATCATTATCAGACTCTTGATGTTTTTTTTTCTCTATACATATCCTGCTCTCCCAGGTAATTACCATCCTGCTAGTAAATGTTTGGTGGTTTGCTGACAATTGGGCTAAATTTGAACGAATATGATTTGATATATCAGCCAAAGGAATCATCGCAAAATGACTGGCCACTGATAGCTCTAACTTTTGGCACTGTAAATGAGTCAGCCAATTTTTATGCGAAAGTTGAAAAGCAGTTGCGGTGTGCTTCGGTTTTAAACACTTCGATCTAACAGTGAAAAATCCGAAAACGCAACATACCGTAGCGCACGTTTGAGAGCCAATATTAATTTCGATTCCACTGAGCAGGCAAGCACTACTGATGCAATATCGAGAAAATGAATCACACAGTAGAAATCAACGAGTTCGTGTTTTGCATTTCATTTTCAACAAATTAATCGTTATGTCCACTGCAGCATCACGTCAATTGGGGATTTCTTCCATTGCAGGTAACTCTCGCTATTCAGTTTCAGCTCGTGGGATAATTTTCTGAACAATTACACTTATTTTCAAAAAAATGGAAAAATTAATCCAATTTACAAGACTCAGTAGCAAGAATTCGGCTGAGATAACTGAAAACAAATGGATGGGTTCCGCAATCACCAATTTGGTGTCCAATGCAAGAAGATATGCAAAAATCATGTTTTTTGTCACTTCTAGTCAGGGGCGGATCTAGGATTTTCTCAAGGGGGGAGGGGCGGATTTTCAAAATTTTAGGTCCAATTAGGTCGGCCAAGCTGATTTTCGCAGCTCTCCTAAAGAACTAAAAAGCTCTCCTAAAGCACTGTTATGGCCCAAGTTTCTGCGCCGCAGAAAACTTTTTGAAAAAAGCCGCTTTTGGGCACTTTTTGGAAAATTTTCAAAAAAATCGCGTTATTTTGGCATGCGCTCCCCCTCAAAGTTAGAATATATTGGCGCCAAAGGGTCCGTCTCAAAAATGGATTTCTTAAAAAGTACCAAAATGGGTGACCCTTTTGGTCGGCAGGGGGTCAAATCCCTGTGGAAAGAGAAAAGCGTTCGCCCCCCCCCCTTAAATCCGCCCCTGCTTCTAGTGTCATTTAATTGTTAATCGAAACTACTTCTACCATCTTCTTCAACCACCTTCAACAGTTTTTATACAGTGGTACTTTTTTTCTTCCAAATTATAGTTTTTACGAGATAAAATTATATGTGGCTAGAATTGAAAAAGATTTCAATTCTTCAACGAAAATTTTTACTTTGTTAGTAGAGCTGCTTCTTTAAATTTTTGATAATGACCTTTGGAAACTCAATATTCAGAAATCGGATGTAAGATGAATCGGCCGAGCAGATTCAATTGAATCTGAAAATTTGGTAAAGTAAATTTACACGATAATATCAAACCCCACTTGTGCAAAACAAAAAAATACTGTACGAGCTTGAGTTAAGTTGGTTTTATTAGGAACTTTCAGACAATCAGAATCCAACTTTTCACCCCAATCGCAAACATTTTTTAATACAAAATAAGTTGTGGAGTATAATTGAGGACTTCAGGGAAACTTTATAGAGTTAAAAGGGCTAGGGGAGATTATTATTAATTTCGGAGGCTGAACTTTTTTATGGCAAGAGTATCAACACAATCTGGATACAATAAGGACGAAAAAGAAGCAACCACAAAGTTAGCCTTTCTTCATCCACCAAAATTATCTTTTCGTCGACGTTAATAAATTCGATAATTGGACAAAAATTGTTCGAACAATAGCATGAAAACATTTGCCAACAGGGCAACCGTAACAGATGAACCAGGATTCAAGAGATTGACAACAGGGAACGTCACGACCTCGACGGGCTAAGGTAGCTTGTCCATCAAACAACCAGCCTTCACACATGACTGCTAAAAAACGGAACATCAATACCCGACCCGCATACTACTTCGACGGACAGGATCAACACCCAGCATACTTCAAAAAAAGTCAGACTTCAAAAGTCATACTTCAACAAAAGTCAGAGAAGACAAGAAGAAACTCGGTCCGGAAGAGGTGCATTGTTAAAACAGACCCGGCCAACATCAACTGAGATAATTTCCATCAGAGCAACCAGCAGAAAAAGAAAAAATCGCCATCAAATAACTCAACAAAGGTCACCAAAATTCAGTTCAAATTGACCAATGATCGAAACAAACAATCAACCAAGTAGCTTACAAAATATCAAGGATCAGCAGCTCACTTCAAATAATTCTACCAGTCACATTACGTATTGCGACACCGCGTCTTACATGATCATGTGTATGCTTTTCTAGATACAAGAATTACAATCACCTACATATCGCAACAGATAGTAACATATCTTCTATTTGAGAAAATCACCCATCAAGAGCAACATCTTGTTTATTACTAATCTTTTATAACTTTAATGCATCTAAGTCAAATGAATCACATCTGGAATGAAAACAACGAAACAACGAGTTTTAAGACTTTAACTACAACGATGTCACACTTGTGTTTGGAACAGCCTTAATTGTCATGATCAACCACAAGATCATCATTAAGGTATACCAACTCGTTGCCAGCCATAGGATCAGCAATAAACCAAACAAAGGTTTTGCAAAACTATCAAGTCATCAGACAAGTGACTTCAGTGTCGTGATGACTCCAGTCATCAGACAAGTGACTCCAACAACAAAAGAACAAGTCGAAAAGATCAAGATTCAGCCCGGTAGAGAAATTAAACCTGGCAACGCAATTCAAGGATTTCAACAAACAACCACTACTTATCCTGGGGGCACTAAAAGCAAACCTACAATCGGCTGGCTGCAAAGTGAAGGGAGCTACGTTTTTGATCACAGAACGCAGCACCTGATGCATCATGGGTGTGACCTCCAGGGCAAGTAGGCATATTGACCACTCAAAAGATGGCACCACTAGATTTTTCAAGGTTTGACATGCTACTTTGCGAACAGTCAGAAAGTTTAAAAAATTTTCTTAATGCAACTTAAAAAATAATTCGAGAGACAAAGAATTTAGAAGAATCATATCGTTAGGTCAAAATTCAATTACCCATTTTGTCCAACCCAAGAGAAGTAGAGCAGGTTACCAATCCACAATATGGATAAAACACAAGCGGAAAGTCAGTATTTAATATCAGAAGGTCAAGTTATGAAACTGGACAAATGTACCAGTGACTGTTTCGTTTTACCAATCAAAATAACAGTGAAAAAAGATGATTCGATCAAATTGGCATTGGATGCAGAGCGAACCAATAGGCAAATTTTTGAAAATAAGTACCAAATGACAAACGTTGACGAACTGATAGATGGAGTTAGCCAAATGGTCACATAGAACACTTGATCTAAATTATGCTTACAGTCCTTTAAAACTAGCTGCAGACACAGCTCGACGGTGTAATTTAATATTGTAGGTTGTGATGCTACAGAAAGCTATAGTTTTTAAGGGGGTTCTATGGCTTAGCAGATGTGCCGACCGAATTCCAAAAAGCCATTAAAGAACAATTAGTCATGTGAAGAATACATTTTTTGATGTTATACTCATTGTATCAAAAAGACAGGAACTAGAACATGAAAAATTACTGAAAAAGGTCTTGGAAAATCTAGATGGAGAAAACTTGGCGTTGAAAAATTCAACGTCTTCAAGAATGAGGTTGGCTCGGCCGTCGCCTATCAGATTCGGGATTCACACCAAAACTGACCAAAACAGAGGCTATTCAGAACCCTAAACCACCCCAATCGCTGAAGCAATTAAAGTCATTTCTCGGTAGTATAATTTAACTATTAAAACTTATTCCGTTAGCGGCAAGCCCTACAGATACACTCCAACCACTCCTAAAAGAAGACAACCATAAAAAAATAAATGAAAAATTTGAAACGGCCAGCGAAAAAGTTCAAATGCAGGTAAGAAAATAAAGCCGTTTTCGAGAGTATCGAAAATGCAGTTGCTCAAAAACGCAGTTACATCTCTAATAAAAGATAATCTGATGCAAAAAAACACAAGGGTTAAATGCGACGCCAGCCAGAAAGGACCCTGGGCTGCCCTAGAACAGCAAACAGAAGAAGGGAATTGGGTCCCTATTTCTTTTGCATCTAGATACATAAAAATACAAGAAAAATCTCTACAAATGAGCTCGAGCTCTTTGCGGTTGTGTGGGCAGTTGACAGGTACAAACATTACCTACTGTGAAACGAATTCATCCTCGCAACTGGCTTCAAAGCCCCAACATCAGGCTTAGATGGGAGCAGATCAAACAAGATCAAACAAAACTTATCAATTCAGCTTTACCCGGTGGGTAGATAGGTTTTTGCCCTATCAGTTCAAAATAGTTCACATTCTAGTGAAGGACTTGGCAATCGTTGACTACTTTTCATAAATCCCTGTAGTGATCTATGGCCCAAATCAGATTTAGACAAAAAATTTGTAGTAAGAGCAACTGACTATTTTCATGAAGCTTTAGACTGCATGAGCAGTAGGCTGGAAAACAATTGTTTGCTTAAGAGAACGAAAACATTCTAGAACAATCTAGAACAAAAAAGTACAAAATTAACCCTTTCGCGGTTGCTATACTAACCAAAACAGTCAAAAACGAATGAAGCTCAATTGAAACGAGATAAATCAACTTTTGCGATCGCCTTAAAACTAAACAGCAAAAATCTACAGCAAAAAAAAAACACTTTCTCTGCTTTGCAACTCAGAAAACGGCCGGACAGAAATTTTGAAAGAATATATTCTTCTTCAATCGGCAAAAAAATTTTAAGCAAAATGAGTAATCGCCGCACAGATCATACAACTGGTGGTCGGGTTCATCACAGAACTCGGGCGAGGCAAAGACAGGGTCGAAAGCCTGATAAATCCGCGCTGGAATCAATCATTAAGCAACACGAACGATATATCAGAGGAGATAAAATCAGTGAAACTTTGCAGAGAACGAGAAAGATAATCAGAGCAAGCCGGAAAAATTGAGACAGTTCGTAGAGCGAAACACAACATTCATCACGGATGAAATGGCAATTATCGGAGGATCAACAGAAGGAAGCCGAATCCGACTGCTTTCTTTCAGGTAATTAATCGGGGAAGCCGAGAGCACTGCGCAAAACAACACGAGAACTGGAGGCTGTGACAGAAGAAACCCTCCAGCGATTAGCAACCACGGATGGCCTTGAGGAAGAACAAGACGTTTGCTCAAAAGAGCCACTACAGTAGTAGATGTTGGAGGTTAAGTGGGGTAGTGCATGGCAGACCCCATGTATTAAGATACGTTACAGGTTTATGGTCTGCCATGCTATGTTTTGAGATTGGGTATAGAGTCTACAATGTATTAAGATAGGGAGTACCAATGATCAGGTTTCATGGTTTATGTGATGGTAAGATAATGGTAAGAAAAACGAGTTTTTTTGGTTTTTTCGCAAAAATCTCGGCGCGCGTTATCTAATTGGGAACAATCGATTGTTAATTACTTATAGATTGTAGAATGAAGGGGTTTTATTTAATTTTTTGGTACATGGTAAGTGTTTTTGGGTAAAAACTTGGAAGTTTTATCAAAAAAATTGAAAATTTTTCGAAAAAACTTCGAACCACGATAAAGTTTGTTATAATTCGACAAATGTGATTCTTGCTTTCTGCTTAATACATGTTATCGCTATTTAACACACTTTGCAAGAAAATTTAGTCAGAACGGGAGAACTTAGGAGGAAAAAAGTATCAATTGAACGAACCTTTTGCTGGCAAAGATGAAATTAGAACTGATACCGTTTGATTATTACGATGAAAATTAAGTTTGTCTTCCTTAAGGTTCCCTTGTTTGGTTGCTACAGTAAACTATTTAAGCAAAAATACAACTTTTAGGACCAATAACTATCACTTTTCTTGCGAAATAGTTATTATCAAACGCTTTTTATTCTTAATTTATGACGGAAGTTTTCTCAAAAACATCCAAGTGAGAAGGAGTCGGTGCTAGTTAAAGCATTCAAAAACATATGTAAAAAATGAAAATGTAAAGGTGTGTTTTTACGATTTAAGAACAAATTAAGAGCAGCTCTATTAGTAATGATCTGAAAACCTCCAGAAATACGCAAGGGAACCTTGTTCCTAACATCTACAATATCTAAAAACTTCTAAGAGAGCGCGTCTCAAAAAATTGATTAGCAAAGAAAATCAAGGTGCAAACTGAAACAATTGTGTATATTTCCGATTTCTTATAAGCAAAAAACTCTATATAGTAAAAATGTAGTAATGTATTGTATGTAGTATTGTGTATGTATGTAGTATTGTGTATTGTAGATAGTAAGGAAATGTAGATCTTGAAAACAAGTTTTTGATTTATGTTCCATGTATCTGCTTCCAAAAGAGAACGGATCGCGTTTACTTTACAAAAAAAACTCCTAAAAGCATCTGATTTTTTATATAAATTTACCTATTATATCAAAAGATAACAAATGTTTTTAATGAGTTACACATGAACACAAATCTTTGACACTTTTCATGTCGAACCTTTATCAAGATATACTTTATAAGCTGAATTTTAGTAAAATTACCTCAAAACTCCCAATGAATTAAATTGAGATTCTATCTCGATTTAGCATTTTCTCAGTTTCTGCTTCATCTACCATCTACCAAACTTAACAAAATCTGAACAAAAAATTACTTGAAATTGAATTTAAGACGGAAAAGTTTATCGTTTCTCCGAAGCTGAATCAGTACCATAAATTAATTGCTAAAAGTTTTTATATGATTTTCTCAACGTGATAACTATATGTTGCTGTCTCAACTCTGAATTTCTATTTTGAAATAAATTTCTGGCTGTGAAAATTTTTTAATAAGTTGAAGTTTTCAAAAGTTAGCAAGAACATTTATTTTTTTAAAATCTTTTCTAGGTCAGTTATGAATTTTTTTACTGAAATCGTCAAAAAACTGTAGAAAACTATAATTCCTAAAAAACAAACCCCCATTATCTGCTTAATAACGCACTACTCTATGAACACTTTTACAATCACTAAACAGGGAAAACTTTAAAATGATAGCTAGGCAAAACCTTTCAATTAGTCGTTGATTTCCAAACAGCCAGTTTTTACAGTTTTTGAACAGTTACCTAACCACCCATTAGCATATGTTATGCACTTTTACTGCAATTTTATTGCAAAAAAGTCTCAACAAGCTTGCAACCAATATAGTTTTTACTGTTGATTAAAAATTTTCGGATCGAGATCCATGGAAAGTTTCACGACAATTTGAACTCGAATTTTGCCGTCTGTACTTTCAATCAAAACCTTTGAATAAAAACAAAACGACAGATCAAGAATTGTGATAAAAGCCCAATATAATTTTAACTTTATCACTAATGTATTTCAGACTCACTAGAATTTATTATTCAAAGTAATTTCTCCTAATTTTTTTAATTAAGAAAACATGAATTTTACCTTCTCTTGGAATGTGCATGAAGACTGCTGAGCACATAATTTAACATTATATTGACAATGCATCTTCTTGAAAAGATTAGAGAATTCCTCGCTGCTATAAGAAAAAAGTTACACTTCAAACACTTCAAAACACCACAGGTTCTACGATGTCTTGACGCATCTTTGTGTGTGTATTCTCTGCCATATTCAAGAAACGCAACTCTTTCGTTTCTATTCAGTGACGGCATCTCACGAAAGAACTTGAGAATAAATGGGAGATTTAGAATATCCCAATTTTTTCTAATCAAAAGAGTTGAATAGCTTCAAAAAATGAAAAAAATTAGAAAAAAACAGCAAACTTTTCAACCAATTGCTCTTAACGAGAAAGAAAACCAGAACGGATAACATCCTATTTGGTCAAAGTGAAAAAAAAACATCCAATCTAACTATGGAGTTCTCAAAAGTATCAACCAATCACAATCGAGCATTTCTTATAAAGAAGTTTTTGTCTTTTTTGATATCAACCAATCAGAATCGAGCATTACTTATTACGAAATTTTTATTATTTTTGTTATCAACCAATCAGAATTGAGCATTCTTTCACATGTAAAAATTGTAGTATTATGCAACCAGAATGAACTAATCAAAGATTTTAAAATTTTTTTAGATCAGAACAAAACTATGTTTATGAAATTTCTCAATCAATCTTTTTTGTTGAAAAAGTTTCCAACATAACTAACATATACATTTGACAACAAAGTGAGATAGATTGGATTTCTTGTCTGGTTTATATCGTTTTTTTTTTGATACGCAATTCAAATTTTGAAGGTTCGATCAAAGTTTTATTGATTTGATCTATTTCTAACCAGTGAAAAAAGAAGTTACCGAGATATACATTTTTATTGTTTTCTTCTTGGTATATTGTAGTATAAACACCTGGAAGTCTTTTAAAGTTTGATAATCGAATAAAAGATATTCTGACAAATCTAGACTTTGCATTTGTATCAAATTCAAACAGTAATCGAAATAATGCTCCTTATCTCCAACTTTTGTTTCATAGGTTATTCCGTTGTTTTGTTTTTTCCTAATAGACCACTCAACCTGAGTTAAATCTTCTAGATAAAAACATTGTTGATAAATCTGGCAGTATTCTCTTTTTTGTAACCTCCTCTCCATCTTTTTAACAAAATATTTGAACTTTCTGTGTTTCTAATTAAGTTAAAACTAGTACAATCTCCATCAACGTCATCTGTCCCCACTCTTGTAGTTTTTTGTAGTAGATCAGTTTCAAAATCTGATAAATTTTCAATTCAGACATTGAAAACGCTTTTGAAAGAAACATTTTTCTGACTGAAATAAAGGAAGAAACTTGTTTTTATCTTTTTAAAAGTATTTTGTGATATTAATCACCATAAAAAAATTTTCCATCATTTAGAAAATTGATGTAACCAATCAAAAACTCAAATTATGGTGAAAAAAAAATTAAAAAAAAAACAAAAAAAAACAAAAATTTAAAAAATATTGATAAAGTTTTAAACTATATTTTTGTCTGTAAGTTTGTTCAAATAAAATCAAACTTTGCTAAGTTTAGAAAAAACAGCATTTAAATAAGTTTTATTGTAATTTCTTAAGCAATAACTTGATAATTAACTGATAATTGGTTAAAGTTTTATGTCAATTTGGGGTATATTTTATGTTTGTCTAAATTTTCCTCAGTTATTATAGCTCTAAAAATACACTTCAGTGAGAAAAATTACTTTTGAACCAATGTCAATTCAATTACCAAAAATACAAAGCATCACAAAGCATTACTGAGATTTACAATTATCAACAAACATAAAGTCTCCCAAAACTTGGGACAGTTCTTTGAATTCATTCAAAGTATAGTTGACATATGCAACTTGCTTCAAGTCTTCATATTCCTTTGCAGTGAAGAGTCGAACTTGAATGTAGGGTGGCTTGTTCACATTGTACTTCTTGATTGAGACACACACCCTCCTCAGTTTGTTTTGTGCTATTTCATACACTCTATAACAGATGTCGAGCTGCTGATCCATAGTTGATTCTTTACTAGGTTTTGCTTCATATATAGGTACAAGTCCAAAATTTTTAGCATCGTGTTTAACACTATTCCGTATTGCCGATTTTGCTTCTCCTTCTTTTTCACTAAGTTAGACTTGTTGGGTCTTTTCAAATTGTCCCAATTCATTTATTTTTAATGGTTGAAAGCACGGTTCAAAGTAAATTTTCCCCTTGTAGGTTTTTGGTACCACACAAATCTCCCAATTCTTTTTTGATTTTTTGAAAATTCATTATAGTTGGGACTATCAAGTTTTCTCGACTACATATTGAAGAGCAAACTAATCAGATGAGGAGAAATGTGATAAATGATTTTGAGATTAAATGAAAATGGAAGTAAGCAGTATGAGTCATCGCGATTTCTATATATGGAAGAAGTACCAAATATGGAATGATTTCCCTATATGGAAACTGTGTAGGCGTTGCTACTACTATAAAACTCCACAATTTTCTGCAAAATCATTTTTCCCAATGGTAGCTGCTATGCGTCAAGCTCTTCCCAGCTTTAATTCAAATTATACATTAAGGCAAGATTATTGAGTCTACTCACGATTCTTTCTGTTCCTTGGGAACTTACAAATTTCATATAGTTTTAATTGGAAGATCTCTTAGCCAAATTCTTCAGAAATTAGACAAATATCTTTACATATATCAAGAAATTGATTGTCTTAACCCTTTTTTTCAAACACAGACTCTTTTCGAGTTTTGTCACATTAAGTGGAGAAGTATTCAATCAGCTTAGTTGCGGAGTTCAGCATAATTTACGATGGAAAGGAGCAGAAAAAACACCAAGCGTATCAAGGAAACGACTTGTTCGGAAAAAGTTCAAAAAACATTATCTAAGCTCTAATAAAAAACTTGCATCTACGCAAACTCTGGGCTCAGCTTTTTTAGACAGAAAACGAAAAGTTCAAAACTCAAAATATCAATCTGATTTGTTCAAAATAATCTTCTTTTTCTTATTGTTTAAAAATTATCAGTATTGAAGACTTTGAGTGCTTTTCCCTATCTTAACATAAATTTTTTCCGATATCTTTGATCAAAATAAATGCAAAAAAGAGATTTCTTTATGATCAAAGTTAAAACACAGAATTTCATTTACTCTAATTATTATTAACAGTGCAAGAAAATCCTCTTACAGTTTTCTTTAAAATGTGAAATTATTTAATGAAAATTTTTTTTAATTTGCGGGTTTTTCTTTAATTTTCTTAACAAGTACGCAAGAAAAATCATAACAATTTTTTTAGAAATTTTTTTAAAAATATTTTGAGAAAATTTTTTTCACGATGCAATTTTTTTCCTGATTTTTCAAAAAACATATGCAAAATACAAACTTCTTTTTTCTTATGCAAATGCAAAAAATTCAAAATTTTATTGTAAAAATCTTGTAAAATTATTGCAAAAATTTTTTCAAAATTGATGACTTTGAGTGCCATTCTCTATCTTAATACATTGTTTTCCGATATTTTTGATCAATATACATGCAAAAATGAATTTTTTAGTGATCAAAATCAGAGCAAAGAAATTCATAAATTTTAATTTTCAACAGTGCAAGAAAATATTGTTACAATTTTTTTTAAAATGCGAAAATATTTAATTAAGTTTTTCTCAGTTTGCAATATTTTCTTTAGTTTTTTTAACAAGTATGCAAAAAATATTATGAAACTTTTTGCATCGTACAGAAATTTTTGTAAAATTTTTCATTATGTTTGCAAAAATTGTGATGATTTTTTTATCATGTGTGCAAAAATTGTTGTGAAATTTTTACAGGATGTTAAAATTGGTTCAATTTTTTTACCATCATTTCAACAAAACTTTGTAAAAACATTTACCAATTGCATAATTAGTTTGATTTGTATCAAAGTTTTTCAACAAATTTAAAAAAAAACTTTACCTTTGCAATTTTTTAACAAATTTTTCGATGATCTCATCACTTTGTTTCTATCTCTTTTAAAAAATTACTAGATGCAACGAAATTAAATTACAAAACACAAGACAAAAAACAAATTATTTACAAATCAAAGAGCTGTTGAGCAGCTGAAGAATTTTGCAAGTTCTCAATGGAGCGCAAAGCTGCTCTTGCCTCCATCACTGGTGGTTCGCTGACTGGAGTTCTTGGTTCAGAGAATTCCTCATCCTCTTCGATGGTAATTGGGTTGTCCACAGATCCCTCTTCCTGAGGAAAGAGGAAATCGTCGAATGGTTTAGCCACATATCTAGAGTCAGGAGTTTCGGCGTAGCTCAGTCCCACATGCTCAGTCACTTCCTCCATCGTTTGCATTGTTGCAAGTTGGTTCTCTGTGATGGGAACTTGCAGACTTGGATTTGGGATGTCCATTTGTGCCAGAAAAACTCGCATTTGGGTTTGTACTAAATCAGCCGAATATTCTACCTAGAACATAAGGTTATTGTTTTTTACTGAGAAGATCATTTTGAGCAATAAGTTGAGTAAACGATACAGGGTATAAACAAAATTTACAGTTGAGAGAGAGGTAGTTCACGGAAGTCAAGTTAAAATTAATGTATTTAGAGGTGAGAGAGGAGGTAGTTGACGGTAGTTAAATTGAAAATAAAATAATTTTTAAATAAGAGAGAGAGTTACCTTCAATTCGAATGTGTGGGTTTAACCAATCAAAATGGATTTTCCTTACTTGGATTCTAGTCGTTTCCAATCAGATTTCAATTTCCTTTTGTGGAATTCTTGTCGTGGTCAATCGGAAACAAAGCCCCATTTTACACATTGTCGTCTCCAATCACAAAAATGTTCATTTTTGTTAGAGTTGTCCTATCCAATTAGAAAAAAGTTTACCTTTTAAGGACTTAAATCTTCCAAATAAGTAAAAATAGACACAAAAGCAATCTCAAAAACAAATGACCAAGAGTTATTTGCTGTAAAAATAAGAAATATTGTCGATATGAGTAACAAAAGAAGGAAAATTTAAAAAAAAAAGTAGCATCTCTGCAATTCTTCTCATCAGATTAAATGAGTTTTTGGTATATTATCGATGAGAAATTGCTGGTTTTTGAGTAGATAGTCAATTTCTTTGATTTTGATGTAGACTTGAGAGGATAACTCAAAGTTGATGAATTTTTCAAAGCAAATCTCTGGAAATCTGATTCCAAACCTGATCATGCATGGCTTTGAACTTTGAAAATCTTTTTAAAAATTGGAAGAATAAAGAACTTTGCTGGGGAGGTTCGACAAGTTTGGAAGTTAGATAGGGAACAAAAAGGGTCTTTGAAATATTATCGTACGACTTTTTTAATAACTTCAAGTTTTCTAAAATAAATAAAAATTCTTTTCTATTCAAGTGTAACTCAGCAGTGAGTTTATAGCTTTGATACGCAATATGTGAATCAAAAATGAAATCATTGATTGAGTAAGTTTCCCCAAAGAGACTAATGATTTTTCTGATCCTAAGTTATGTCTAGAAACTGCTTAGTTCTGATTGGTTGAAAATTTGTCTGGAAAATTCTAGAACTTTCGAAGGAATGGCGTACGCGATGACGTCATTACCATAAAAGGAAAATTGCGTGGGTGGTGACGTCACTTCTAAATTTAGAATGACGTCATTACCATAAAAAGAAAATTGCGTAGGCGGTGACGTCACTTCTAATCAAAGAATGATGTCATTAACATAAAAAGATAATTGCGTAGGCGATGACGTCATTATTAGTATAAATACGCTCATTTTGTTGGGTTAAATCATTCATTTTGTTTACCAATCAGAAACGGTCATTTAAATTTTACTTTAAATTTTTTACAATTTTTTTCTTCGCGAATAGAAAAAAGTAAGTAATTTCATTCAATTGGTACTTGAAGTTTTTAATTTTGGAACATTTCCAAAGTCTCAAATTGTTTTAGATAATGCCTGCTCTTATCCGAAACTAGAAAGTCAAGTGTGAAAATTGTGGAACTATGTACAATTGACAATATGCAGCTTGACACCGAAAGAGATGTGAAAAACAAAAGGAACATAAGTGTCCAAACTGTAATTTTTATACAAAGAGCAAAGAGGAGTTGGGTTATCTTGATGCGAGGAAGCATGCTCAACCAAGTTCTAAGCAGTCAACGGTCTGCTCTTCTTGTAGACAAGAGTTCACAAGTTACTACTCTCTTCAACAACATCGGAGAAAGGAACATGGAGCAAAACAACAGAAATCCAGTGATACTGTAGTGGACTTGAATAAGATTGTGGAGGAAGAAGGGGAAGATGGTGAAAAACTTAAGGAGGAACTTAGTCCTTATCAACATTTTCTTGTGGATACGGAGATGGAAAATGGGAGACATAAGTTATTTAACTTCCAAATGTCCGAGTTAATTACTAAAATAATCAACGAGAAACTTGAAGAAGTCTTCAACAAGCTCGATTCTGCCGCTAAAATCAACATTGCTCTGGGTTTTGTTCTTCGAAATAATGAGACTGGTGAATATCAATATTTCTACGCCCATGAGAACAATAATTTATTTGAAAAAAAACCGTTTGCTCTGTACTAAAGCAGACTTGATAACAATCCAAGGAAAAATGGAAAAATTTAATATTGTGGAGCAATGTACCCAAGAACGTCAAAACACAAAGTGGCGATTCAAGTTGATTACTAATGTCACAATTTTTGCGGCTTTGCTCAAAAAAATTCCAAAGGGATGTCCGGACTCTGCCTTACCCGAACCCTTACTACGACATACGCAAGTGAACTGTCTTTTATCTACCAAAGACAAGGAACCTTAGAAAGATCAATTGGGTTTTTCCGTGCATGGCCATGTACATGAACGGACATAATGATCTCGAATCTCACATTTTTAGATACTTTACAGAATTTGTATCAAAGTCTGGTTATGATCCAAAAAATTTTCGTGAAGTTTCAGTAGAAAACTTACCTGTTGTCGAGGAAATTGTTCACAGGAACACCTTTATATACCATTTCGATATCCAAGAAGGAGAAAACTTAGGAGAACTAGCTCGACGAAGTCTTGTAAGATTTGACAAAACAGTCAAATTACTGAGATTTAACAATCATATCATTCATACAAATGATATTGATTCTTTATTCAAGTGTTTCCGGTGCCCTAGTTGTGATACTTTCTTCAAAATATCTGATTTTCTCAACAAACATCTTCTGAGATGCAAGGACCGCGCAAAACATAGTTAATAAAATAACATCTATAGCTAGAAGGATTCAGTTTTCCAGTTTCTGAAGACAACAAGCTTTTCAATAATCTAGCAATTTTCGAATTTGGGTCGATTTGTGCCAATTTCAGCCTCTATATCATCACATTTGATTGACTTTTTGTACAACTAGGATCCACAGAAATTGATTATTGATTTTGTAAGCAAACTCGAGCTGTTGGCTGAGAAAAGTAAGCTGGAGATGAGAACAAATTTTCAAGATATTGAAGTGGCTGTCAATGAACGAATGAAAAAGAGTTTTGATCTACTAAACGAACGCGCTAAAAATTATTCAAGTAACAAATTTGAGTACAAAGACGAATGCATTAAAGTTTCGGAAGAAGCAGATATGTCCACACAATTCTTGTGAATTCAGAAAAATCAACTCATCGTTTTGAAACAACATCTGGAGAGATATGTAAATACTTTACCTGTTTTTGGATTTAATAACGGTAGATATGATTTGACTTTTATCAAGTCCTACCTAATCCATTATTTGATTCGCGATAAAGAACAAGAAACATCCGTCATCAAGAAAGCAAATGACTTTATATCTTTCAAGTTTGGAGATGTAAAATTTCTCGACATAATGAAGTTTCTGCGAGCGGTAACTATTCTGGACTCCTTTCTCAAATCCTGAAAAAATAGCGAAACTAAGGGATTCTTTCCCTACAAGTGGTTTGATAACCCAGACAAAATTGGTTTTCCCGAATTGCCACCGTATGAAGCCTTTTTCAGTAAACTTAGAAAACACAATCCTCTAGACAAAGACTTCATTGATTATCAGAAGCTGAGAACGAGTGGGCTTGACGAGCAAAAAGCACTGAAAAGGCTCCAAATGAAGACTGTTCCTCCATCTGGATTGGATAATTACAATTACTTGCAAGAGACTTGGAACAACAACGGAATGACAGTGTTCAAAGACTTTTTGAAATGTTACAAGAATACGGATGAAGGTCCAACCCTGGAGGCAATGCAAAAAATGATTCAATTTTATCATAACAAGTGGATAGATATGTTAAAACTTGGATGCACAATCCAAATCTAGCTAACATACATCTACACAAATCTAAAAATTACCATTTTGCGAAGGTGATAAGGATTTGTGTGAAAAAAATAGGGAAGACATGACTGGTGGCCCTTCCATTGTTTTCACTCAAAAAGCTGTAGTTGATAAAAAATTCATCAGAAACTCATCAAATGTTCGTAAATCGGTCGTCGGAATTGATGCAACCCAGCTTTACCCTTTCTCAATGTGTCAAGATATGCCAACAGGACTGTACACGAGATGGGAGTTTGACACTGATATGCAGAGTTTCAAGGCTAGACATAATCGAACTCGCAATTTTCAGAACATGGTCATGACTTTCTATCAAAATACAAGACCAGAATAAAAAATTGAGAGCTTTTTTACATCTAGAAAACAGGAAAAAAAAATCGGCTGTTTTATTGTTAATGGTTACTGCGATCACTGTCAAACAGTATTCGAAGCAATGGGATGTTACTACCACTTCTGTTCCTGTTAAAAAACCTCGTCCCTCCTTAACAGAACAGTATATTGAGAGAGGAAACAAGAAGAGAGAGATGGATGATATGCGACGAGAATACATTAAAGAGAAAGGATACAAAGTGATGGAATGTAGAAGTGTGACTAGTGGGATAAATTCAAAACCAATGACAAGATCAAAAATCACGTCAGAACCCACTTTCCCTTTAAAAGACCTCTTTCCACAGACTCCCTTTAAGCAAAAAAAAAGTGGATCTCTTTTTGGCTACATTCAGTGCGATTTAGTTGTGCCAGATGAGCTAAAATCACAATTTGCCAACTTTCCTCCAATTGTCAAAAACACTGAAGTTGGAAGAAATGATTTTGGAGACTACATGAACAACTATGCAATCGAGAACGAAATTTTAAAGTATCCTCATAGAATTGCTGATTTCGAGTTTGAAGCTAGAAAATGGAACGGTTATAACTTTTCTGTTCAACTTTTAGTTGGAGCTTGGCTTGCAACGCACCAAAATTTACCGTTTTTTTCAGTATACTCCACGGAAATGTTTCAATAATTTCGTTTAATTAGTGGTTGATTTGAGGAGAGAAGGAGATGAAAACCCTCTATCAGGAGTTGTAACAGAAACAAAGAAACTTTTGGGTAATTCCTCGTATGGATATCTGATCATGGATAGATCGAGACATACAATCACAAAATATCTGAACGATGAAAAAACCCATAAGGCAATCAATGACCCATTGTTCAAAAGATTCAATACAGTTGAAAAAGACTTGTATGAGGTGGAGTTGTTGAAACAAACCATTGAACATAGAGAACCCATCATCGTTGGATTGTTCATACTGCAGTATGCGAAACTGAAAAAGTTGAAACTCTACTATGACTTCTTTGATAATTTCTGTGATGAAAAAAATATTGAAGAGTTGGAGATGGATAGAGACTCCCTTTTCGTTTAGGTCTTGTTGAAGAAAATTTATACGACTGTATCCAACCAGAAATGAGAGCTGCTTGGGACAAAATGAGGGAAAATTACTGCAGAGACTCTTTCAAGGCGGATGCAAAATCTAATTTCTTCCCTCCAACGTGTTGCAGTACGCATAAAAAGTATAATAAACGGGAGCCGGGACTTTTTAAAGAAGAATTTAGGTGCGCAGAAATGCTATGTTTGTGTAGCAAGACATATAGCTGCTATGACAACAAAACAGACAAAATCAAATTCAGCAGCAAAAGATTCAACAAGCGAGTTCTAGAAGATTCTAGTGAGGGCCCCATGTCACATTACAGATTAGTGCTTGATGAAGAAATTAATCTTACTTCTACTAACAGAGGATTCAGAACTATAAATCATATGGTTGCTACATGTGAACAGACAAAAAAGGACTTAGTTATTTTTATCCAAAAAGACAAGTTCAAGATGATGGAATTCATACAAAACCATTGAAATTATAAGAAATGATCTGAACTAGTAAAGTTATTCATGATGTCGTATTACATTGGTTTTATGATATTAAAACGTAAAATTTTGCGTTAAACTTGTTATACAATGCAGTGATTTATATACTTTTCTTGTAATTTAATTTTTTTTCTCTCAAAAAATTTGACTTTTTTTGAAGTTTCAGTCAGCTTCAGCATAGTTTCAGGCAGATAGAACACTGTTTCAAAAAGTAATAAAGTAACTACTAGTTCAAGTTATACCAAAAGTGTCGTGTTTTGAAGTTTTTTTTTGAAAAAAAAAGTTAATTTTTTTGAAAAAAAAATCTCTATTTTTGCTCAAAAATTCCTACCA
Organism: Symsagittifera roscoffensis; assembly: GCF_963678635.1. Taxonomy (NCBI): domain Eukaryota; kingdom Metazoa; phylum Xenacoelomorpha; order Acoela; family Convolutidae; genus Symsagittifera; species Symsagittifera roscoffensis. The sequence goes on from NC_087068.1 coordinate 9,932,031, forward strand.
TTGATTTATCAAAAATTTAATCAAAACCCCTTCATTCCACATTCTACACGTAATTAACAGTTAATTATTCCCAATTAGATAACGCGCGCCGTTATCTAATTATTTCCACACAAAAACCAAAAAAAAACTCGTTTTTCTTCCCATTATCTTACCATCACACAAACCATGAAACCTTACCATTGGTATTCCCTATATTAATTCATAGCATGGCAGACCGGAAACCTATAACGTACCTTAATACATGGGGTCTGCCATACACCCCCCTCCTCCCACTTAACCTCCAACATCCACTACTCACCACGTCAAAACTCTCACATTTCCAGGAAGGAAACGAACTGCAAAAACAGTTAGAAAAAAACTCATTATACAATCTCTCAAAACCGTTTCACAAGACTCTCTTACCGGAGCTAACCTCGGAAGATACCTGGATGGATCGGTTCAGGAGGGTAATCGAGAGAGGGGACAATCATGAATTTGAATTGATGGGACAATATACGAATCCGTCTTGGAACCAGACGGCCGTGCAAGATGACTGCATATTAGCGGACAACCGGCTAGCCGTACCCGTACAACTGCGCCTGGCTGTTTTGAAACGAATTCCGGACAAATACTGTAGTTGCACCAGAAATGGTAAGATTGCAAATTACCAAATTTCAAAAAATGCATCATAACCTCTACCTATGCTTACTCTGCCGGGTCAGGAACTCCACTTAGTTTACGCGGAACCAAAAGAAAACCATAACGGCAAAAAATATACATGTTAGTATTTATCTAGCTATCAATAAATTTTCATTTCTGTCGTTAACAGTAACTAAATCAATGAGTGGAAAGTCGAGAGAAAATTTTTTGCGTTCATATGTCACAACACACGACATTTCGGAATCGATTCGATCAGACCAGTGTCTGGCTTCAAGGGAGAAACACTTAAGAACTTTTGTACAGAAAACAAAATTGATCAACAATTTTGCCCAGACGGAGACAATCGGTGTTGCGGACTAGTAGAAAGAACCCTCACATTTCCAAACGATAAAGGGCAGGCTGAGTGTACTGATATCAGAAGAAAAAAAACGTTCGATCAAACTTTGCCCAACTCTGCACAAATATCCGCCATTGCAGCTGAAACAAACCAAAATCATTGAAGTTTCTCCGTTGCAGGCACACTTCGGAAGACAAACAAAAACTGAATTTAGAAAATGATAGGTATATAAAACAAACTCTGACTATTTAGACAAATAACATCTGAAACGATTGGAGCTAACAGCATCTCAGCTCAAAAGGAGAATCGACCAATCAAGGGAGAAACTCGAAATCGTCAAAAAAGGGACCCAGAGCAGAGACACGAGCCTGATGTTTAAACAAAAACTCATAACAGCGGGAGACAGGGAACGATCAAAGGTGCTAAAGTACTTTTTGTAGGAGAACGCCAGATGTAACGAGGAGCGTAGAGGTGCACCGAATATTGTATTTGGCAAATTGTAGACGCAGCAGGACAATCAACCCCGGAACTCAGAAGAGAGATGACCTTCTCCTGGGGGAGTTTCTTTTTGACAAAGAAGAAAAAACCGCCCTCACTTAAAAAGACGATACTACAAACGGACGACCTCAGTAAAAAGGGGCAAGAACTGACGAAACCCTTAGAGGGGAAAATTGCTTTAGAATCTAGGACCACAATAAAACCGTCTGGAGGATCGATATACCGGAAAACCGACATTGCGGAGGTCAAAACCAGAACCAGTACCAGTACAAGTTTCGAGTGAAAGCCCACCAGCGGAACCGAAGAAGAAACTTTAAAAATTAGCTCACCAGAGAGGCTCGAAGAGATCGATTAAGAGGAGCAACTGCAGCCTCAACAAGCCAACCCATTGTCCCCCAATGGGAGGTTCCAGCAGAGCCAAACGATCGTTACATCACAAGAAACAGAAGCAAGAGGGGGACTCAAATTGGCGGTAAAACGGACCATAGCGAACAAAGGTGGACCAAATTCAGCAAGTGGACCAAATACACAAGAAGAAATAATCCAGAAAAATTCCAAAAAGAAAAAGAAATCTGTACAAGAAGCCCGAAGTGAAAAAGCTGCTACGGCACCCAACGATCGAGTGACAGAAGAGGCGGAAAAAGAGATGAAGTCACAATCCAGCTCAATTCCCCGAGATGAGCAAAAAGGGGGGGGGGGGGGGAATGAAGAAAGTGGAATTGTCTATCAAACCGGAAGAGTTACTGGACACCTGTCAGAATCGGGATTTAGCCCCAAGCGAATGGGATCACTTAGACGACCAAGTACTAAAAAGAGGAGTACAAAAAATGGCGGGCCAACTCCGAGGGAAGAATCAACCGTAGGAGAGAGTGACGAGAGATTTGACCCGCCAACAGGCGCGGAAAATATTGGCAGAGGAACTGACAGGAGGGGCACTCCTAAAGGCGGCCCTACAGGAAAATTGGGGACGTTTGACATATTTCAAGACAAGGAATGATCTCTCGATCGAAACGAGACTGGGACTACTAGAAAGACATCTTTTCCGTAGCAAATTTGGAAACACGACTCTGCACGAGGAATTATACTAGAACCCCAACTGAAGAATAATTTTAGACGAAGATTCAGAAGAGAAAGATGAAAAATAAAAATTGCAATCGAAAATAACACTTTTAAAACTGAGAATAAAAATCCTTCCTATTGTTATTAAAAAATTATGAACAAAAAGAAAAAACCTTTTTCACTCGAGGGGGTATGTGATACTGCTACTGTTACGTAACCTATATCTCTATATTTTTATATCATATTATATTGTCCAAGGTCACTGTGGCTCAAAACTTCGGTATCCGTTGAACCAATCAGACCAATTTCAAACCGTTTTGATCACAGCAACTCTAACAGAGAAAAACTTTCATACGAAATAACACTTCAGTTTTTTGGAATTGTAAATCAGTTTTTATCTCACTATAGTCCCGTAGGATATCACAACCTTGCACTCTGCATTGATTTGCATATGTAAAAAGCCCCAAATATAAATCTTAATTCGAGCTATAATGCCTCGAAATCAGGTCAGATAACAAAGTTAAAAGGTTAATCCTCTTTGATTTCATTTGCTATCTGCAGCCTGATCTTTTGCTGCTTCGAGAATTCCAATCAAAGTTATAAAGATGAGTTTGAATGTGAATAAGAAGTTGCGAGGGTCTTCGATCTATGCGCTTCATTTCATACAAGCAGGGTTCCTGTACACCAGTTTCCATAATTTGGCTTACCCTCTTTTCGGTCGATACTTCAATCTGGCTTCACATCAGTATTCAAGGTAACTAAAAGTCAATGTGATTATGGTTCTTTTTGCCCTGCTTGGCGCTGGCCCGGGTTGACGTCCACAATAGAAAAATGCTTATCATACAGTTTCATATATGAAGTCTATGGAAAAAATGCTTATCATACGATTTTCATGTAAGAAAATTTTAAAGCAGTCATTTTGTCATGTATGAAAATTGTATGATATGCATTTTTTTCATAAACAAAAATAAAAATTTGAGGTAAAAATTTTTTTATCCCTTTTTTGGCTGCAAACTTGCTGTTGTGTTAAAATATAAACTTTACGAAAAAAAATTTGCCTGCAAAATTTGACATTTTTGTGTTTATAACGTAGTCCAGGATGAGTTTCTCACCCAAAAAATCCAAAAATTACAAGAAAGTGTTTTTTTTTGTAAACACGATTATTATATCTTGTTTCATTTGCTAAAATAAAAATTAATTTGTAAAAAAAACAGGACTTTTTTTCTCAACCATCATAATGTGAAACTTTTCACATGGAAATATATACCAAAAAAAGTAACTGCAAATTTTACAAATTTATTTTTATTTTAGCTAATGAAACAAAAGATAATAATCGTGTTTAGAAATAAGAAAGGCAGATAAACTGCATTTGGTGGTTTTAGCCATAAAACACATGGAAATATATACCCATATTTCCATGTGAAGTTGCAAATGTGAAACTTTTCTCAAAATTGAGTTGACCAAACCTCCAAAAAATGTCCAAATCTTGATTGAAATAATTCATGCTGTAGTTCTTTTTGATACTTTATCATCTCACCTTTGGACAAAATATCTATGAAGAACTATTGAATGATACTTTGCAGAAAGTGTAATTTAAAAGAAACTATCTAGATTTTTATCTCTAACTCATTTAAATTTTCAGCCTGCGATCGCTCTACTCATTGGCTTGGGGATGCAAAATATTCTTCAGTTTCTGCAGTGACTCTTTGCCTGTTTTTGGCTACAGAAGATTGCCTTATTTGGTCACCGCTCTTTCCGCCATCTCAATTATCCTCCTAATTTTGAGTCTCAAACCCATGCCCGAACCCTATTACGCAATAGAATCGGGCAATAATTGCACTCAAAAACTATCCGACTCGCCTCAAAACCCCGAGGCTCCGAACGAAGCAACTTCATACGTGCTTCTATTTTTCCTATGGTACTGGGCTTTAGCCTGCTCCGATTCGACAATCGATGCGCTGATAACTCAGAGGTCAAAACTCGAACCCGACGAAAAACGAGGCACTTTAATTTCGTGCGCTCGCATATCGCGACAATTGGGGTCTATGTTTGCATACTTAGCAGTCGGAATTCTATTCAATACTGTAAATTATGGAGGTAGTTTTTGTGGTTTTGAGTTTAAATTCAACCATTTCACGTGGATTTTATTTGTGTTTACAATTGTCGGTCTTATTTATGCTTTGATGTTTACTAACGAGAAAGATATTGACAAGGAGAAAGAAAAAATTGAGGTGAAACGGAAGTTGGCCGAGCTGTGGTCTCTTTTTCACAAATGGTACTATTTGAAGCTCCTCATATTTGCAGTGTACATTTCTCTGATTTCGAGCATAAGGGTTAGTAAAGCTAAAAAGCAGAAACTATTGAAATCAGGGGCGGATTTAAGGGGAGGAGGGGGGGACGCCTTCTCAGGTATTCGACCCATTGCCGACCCAAGATCTAATACCAATCTTAATCTTACTCAAATATCTCCGAGTCTCAATAGATCTAGTGCATACTGGTTTTCGCGAGTTAGTTCTTGGAGTTTATCCAGAAGAAGAACAACTGTATTCAAAGTTGTATTCAAATTGTTCTGGTACTGAAACTACAAGTAGTTTCAGCACTTACAAATAAGTGTCAAGGTTAGAAATGGAATATGATTGGTTTTTAGTAATATTTTATAGTGATAATTTATTAATACCATAATTGGCTTATAAATACTAGTTTAGAACTGGTTTCACGCATCCGGGCCTTAGAGAGTTTTTAGTTTTTAATTGTTTATTGTAGTGAAGGACGGGTGATGTAGTTTTCTGTAGAAGTTGTAAGCAGTGACTTCTTGGAGAGATGACAGATTTAGTTGTCTGTGTTGATGGAACAAGACTGTTTTGTTCGTGTTTTAAGATGGGTCTCGTTGATCGTTGGTAGTCTTGGGTGATTGTGTCATGACTTCTGATCGATGTATCGATTTCACTAAGTTTAGAGCGAGACTACGTGCAGGCTGAAGTTTGACTTTTCCGTGCAAAATGTCAAGTGACTAGGATTGGTATGTGAGAACAACATCGAGGTGGCCATTGGTCTGGTTCAATGGGTTTCCTTTGCTGCTATGTTGAGTCCATACTTAAAATCCTTTGAGGACAGTGACTTTGGCAGCAAACCAAATAAATTTGCCATTCCAGAGTTGGAATGTAGTCGGGTTGTCATCTCCTTTGTGCTCTTTTCTTGGGCTCTAAGAAATTTTTATATATGCATTTATATGTTCACATCTTGATAGTTAAGTTTTTTTTATGACCTATTATTAATTGTTATCGCAAAAGCTTTTTTGTTTTAGTTTGGTTATTTCAAAGAGTCGCTCACCCTAGAGCAACTCTCGTCGAAAATAGAGCGTGGGTCACAAAGCTTGGTTGTGGCGCGGTGTGTTAGGCCGGCTATAGAGCATGCTCAGGACTTCCCTCTGGTTGGTGAGGCCAGGAGTAGGCTATAATTTCGTGGTCTCTTTGTGCAGAGTCTCTTTACTTGTTCAACCTTCTGTTACATTTTTATTACTTGTTTTTCTCTTTTTTGTTTTGATTGTGTCCTTTTCTCAAAAATAGAATCTTTTGGTTTGCGTTGGTCTTACGACTTTTTTGAGTTTTGTTTTGTTTTAATACAACTTGAAAGTGGTTTTCAAAAGAATAATTTATCCAGTTTTAATCTGGTTTTAATCTGGTTTGGGTACCGTGGGATTTTTTTTGAGTCATGCTAATAGTTTGTGGTTTTGTGACGTTTCTAAGCTGCGTTGGTTAGTTCAATTTACTATGTAATTCAATCCAAAGGGATTAAAGGAAAGTTTGAAACGTGTGAAAACAATTTAGAGTTGTTATCATTGAAAGTTAAAACTTAAAATTCATTATTTAGACAATTCTTTGTGGGCGAGCTGTGCGATTGTGAAAAGAGTGTGTGATTTATGGGCGAGTGAATGATTCAAATTAATAAAAGAAGCGTCTTGTAAAACGGTTAGTATTCCTTAATTTATTTGCAATCTATTATGATTTTACTACATAAAAATATTATTTTTAATGCTACGGGGGTTGAAATCTATAAAATTATTACTGTCTTGAGGTAAACTTTACTGCTTTAGAGGATTAAATTTATGAATTTACTGCTATTTAAAGGTCATTTTTACTGCTTTAATTAACTACTGCAATTGTTAATTTGAATTTAAAAGTTTTTAGAAAAAAGCTTACAATTTCTTATTTATTTTTATTTGTTTTAGATGGTTGAGTGGTAAAATCTAAAAAGGAAAATTGAGACAGTTACAAAGGATGGTTAGTTGTGTTTGAAATTTATTAGTCACAAATACCTAATTGTATTTACTAAGGGTCGTCGTCGGCAAAAAAATCCATTTGGAAAAACAGTGTGAATTGTGTCTGATGATGTTAGGAGTTTAGCAAGCAAGCGGATGACGTGTTTAGTTTGAAGGAGAGGCCATAGGAAATCGAGTGCTTTGATGATCTTGTGCTCTTCACTACTTAGTGAGAATTCATGCGGTGTGTTTTGAATTAGGTTATAAAGCTTATGGTTATACTTAGTGTTATGAATACATTCTAGGATTTGGACTTCGACGGGCTGTATATACTCGGGCAGAATATATACATTTGTTTTATGGGGTCGTCGTTTCGGATGATGCCTTGCATATTAGTGTCTTTTATACAGTACGTGAAGTTTAGCTTAGGAAGAATGGTGAATTATAATTAGAGTTAATAAATGTGAATCGGTGTTGTGGGTTTCGTGATGGTGTATAGTGGAATAATTTATCAATAATATAAATGGTTTATTAATACTAGTTTATAACTGGTTCCAATAGAGTCCCCTCTTTGTTTTTTTTGAGATATCCATCATGGTGACGGAACCTATAATCTCAAGGCGCCTCTGGTGCCAATATATACTAAGTTGAGGGGGGAGCGCGCGTCGAAGAAACGCGACTTTTTGGTCAACATTTTCCAAAAAGTGCAATAAACGCCTTTTTTGGCCTGTTTTTTCAAATTGTTTTTTCGGCCAAATAGTGCTCTGTGAGAGAAACCCCCCCCCCCCCCCCTCGATAAAATCATAGATCCGCCCCTGATTGAAATTAATCGCTACTTTAGAAGTCGCCAAAATTCACTACTTAAGAGTTTTTTGTCCGAAGATGCTTTAAAATTCGGCTCTCAGAAGGTTTTGAGAAAAGGTTTTTTTCTTTTAAAAAAAAGGTTAAAGCATTTTTCCTCCAACGGTTTACAAACCTTTCTTTTCAAAATTTTAAAAGCAGATAGAAAAGGCTCAATTATTGCAGAGTAAAGCGCGACTAACACGAGACAAACTATGGACGTCTTTCATTTTTTTTGTCTCCATTGTCCACATCTATTGCATGATAAAAAAAATTGAGAATTTCCATCAAAATCATGTTATTTCTGCATAAGACAGACGGCATGTTTGCTGATTTTTCCGTCTGATGTTTTTTTATATTTTCTGTTGTATGTCTATGAATTTCTTTTAAAAAAAGATGCTAAATGCGATTTTAATTGTTGTTTGATTGCCTTTTTAACATTTTTAAAGCTTGATTCACCAATTGAGATAGCAGCTTGCATTTGTGAGTAAAATCAGTCCAATTTTGTAATAAAACTTTAATTTTGGTTTTTTATCGCTTAGAGGGTATAACCGAAAAAACCTGAAATTTTTGACAAAAAATAAGTCTCCATAATGCTTTGAAAAAGTTCGAAAAACCACTTAGGCCACCCATAAAATGGTCCTAAAAAGTTTTAAATTTTCAACCAAAATGATCAGAAAAAATTAATAATTGTGGCAAACTTTCTTTAAAATCTTTCTAACCGCAGTCCGATCCGTTTTTACTTATGTATTGCTGTAAGCAACCCTTCGAAATTGAGTATCTCTCAACGTATTACACTGACGGAATTAATTGATTGAGTGGAATTTTTCGCTCGTTTTTCAAAAATAGCGTATCGTTATTTTAAATTTTTTTGACCCTGTCGGACCCATCTTTCACATTTAGTTCGACCGAAGAATTCGTTCGACTATCTCAGTGTGAATCCAAAACCGGACATTGTTCGAATAATTTGACCGAGCCATGAGTTGAGTACCTTAAACCAGGTAGACAATGAGAGTTTCAGTTTCATTTTAGAGCCCCGCGATTCTGAAAATTCAAATCCATTGGGCGCAAGTGAACCCGATTACCATTGGGTTTGTTCATGTTGTCGGCGGGCTTATCGCAAGTGGCGGAATGATCATCTACCTCAAATTTTTTCTCGCCTCTAATTGGCGCAAAATTCTCGCCGTAGTAACAATATTCGAAGTTTTCACAGAATTACCAGTTGTCACAATGACGATATTTGACGTGATTCGCAATCAGTACTTTTGGTTCGTCGACGACTTGGTATACTCGTTGACTCGCTTTTGGTTTGATTACGTCATGGAGCTCGTAATTGTCGAGTATGCTTCGAACGGAATCGAAGGTATCTCGTACGCTCTCGTTTGGGCTTTCTATACAATCGGCCAATCGACCGGGTCGGCTATTTCGAACTTCATAATGAGTCCATTTTGCTTGACCTCGGATGAAAGATACTTACGCGATTCAAGCGAAGATAAACTTGCTTCTTGGATAAGCTATCTTCTTTCGGTTTTAGTCCATCTCTCAACTCTAATTGTACTATTTTTGGTCCCGAAACAGAAAACGCAAGCTCTTGAATGGAAAGAAAAGTCTCTTAAGGTGGAAACACGGAATTCTTGGAATGCGCTAATTTTTGTCTGCTTATGCGTTTGTGGGCTAATTGGATCTTCTGCTTTAAATCTGATGACTATGTTTGAGACCACGAGGTGTCTAATGATTGCCGGTGGCCCAGGATGTGCATCAAATGACCAATTCGACGAAAACTCAAATTGCATATTGTATTGATTTCAACGGAATAAACAAGAAAATTTATATTTAATTCATACATTTTTCTGCCCAAAAAGTTAATTAAGGTTTTGGTTATGATCAAGGGCAGCTATAGGATTTTATCGAAATGGGGGGTGGTGCATGGATCTCTTGGATATTCAAAAATTTCAACGCCCGAAATTATTCTTTTTCGAGCTCTCTGAATGCAAAGTTAAACTTGACTTTTTAGAAAAAAAGCCAAACTACGGCTCTTGCAGGGTACTCTTTGGCACTCTGTGCAATAATATTTTGAACAAAAAACAACTTAAATCTTAAATTACTCTTTACTGATATTTCAAGAAACCTATTTTAAAAACAAAATTAAGTTTGAGCAGGATACAAAATAACTTTTACCGAAGACTAATAAAACTAGTCTATAAAAAAGCAACTTTTTAGCACGATTTAAAAAAAAAACTATTTTTGTTTAAAAAAACATTTAGGCGCGAAGACAAATTGCTCACGTTCGTGAAAAAGTTAACATTCTTAGCTAACAATAAAAAATTTAAAAAAATTTAGCTATAAATACAAACTCTTGTGAAATTATGTTAGTTTGTCAGGCAACAAGCAATTTACATTTTGATTGAAGAAAATTAGAAGTAACAATTGGAAACAACAAAAAACTCAGATATATAAAGCAAACTGAACAAAACTGCTACTATCAGGGCGAAGCCTTGAATGTTATGATCGACTTTTAAGATTTACGGAGCAGTAATAACATAAGAAAATTATAAAAGAGAAAATAAAAAAAATCTTCTAAAATTTCAGATTTTTTTTGTGAAAATCATTTCCCCACACGCCATATAAAGTACGAAAAGATAGATTTCGCTCCTTGTAACAAATCAATTCTGGCAAATAAGCTTCCTTAAAACATTTTGGAACAATTTCTAAGACGGATTAATCTCCGCTTACGCGTTAATAGCACAAAATATATTGTGCGTTAATTGTCCCAAATTGGCCAAAGGGGCAGTCTTTAAACCCCATAACTTTGCGAAAAATGATCACAGGTGAAATAACTTTTCAAGTTTAAGCTCAAGACAACAATAGCTTTCGATTGATATAAAAAATGACTAGTTCAAAGGTCGAAATTTGTCTGAAAAAAAATACCACCCGAGCACAAATATTCCGTTACTTTCGTTACGAAAGCCGGAACAACAACAATTAGAACTTACCATACAGCGGGCAGGTTGATGATGAATAAATTATTAATTGTGTCTTCGAACTAAACAAATCAAACATCAAGATCAAATTGAATCAAAAGATGACCGTTAGGAATAATTGACCACGGTTTGATATTTAATATTTTCTCCGCAATCAAAATAATAAGTCCTCGTGACCTCAGTCATACGCAATCTCCATAGTGTATTTCTGGTGATCAGAATTATTTTACATCAACACAATATAAGGACGGTTATTCTAGAAATCATTGCACGAGTCTTGCCAGATTCGTTATTAACTCCTGCGATTAATTTGCAAAATTTTTGCAAGAACTTGCTAGACAACCTCCTCTTAAATTGATATTTTTTCGATCTTCAAAGATTTGAAGAAAAAAAACAGGTTTACGGGCGAACACATCCAATTTATATTCTTGAAAAAGATCCATAGTCCTAGCTACTCACACAAACACAGCCAGCCAAGCGGTTTCTCTAAGCAAATCTATTTTTGATTAAAATAAAAATCAGAAGTAACAATAGCAAATAGTGAAAAACTTGAATTAATAAGGCTAAGAGAAAAAAAATTAAGAGTAAAGCATATGGTGAACGAATTGCTGGTGAAAATGATTGTCATTTTTTGAATAACTAATTATCAAACATCAGATTACAATTAGGGCCTCAATGAATACAAACTAATTTTACATTTTTTCTCAGCTTTCAAATTGATAATACAATTTCCGTATTGTTTTTCTGGTGAGCACGATAATTTTTATCAATGAAATTTGTCTCAGTTATCTCGGTAATTTGTTTAAAATGCTTGCAAGTTTCTATAAAAACTGTACCCCTTGCTTGATTATAGGAAATTTAACTCCCGTTTCTGGAATTACTCCAATATAACACTTTTTTTATTTTTTTTGAAACTTACCCTCTTTTTTTCAAAGTTTCAGCAAGATAGCCTCCATTTTGCAATATATTGCAAATCAAAATCCATATTGAAAGATCTTACTAGATAGCCCTCATTTGCAATAACCTGGCACAATTTCGCATGTTAACCCTCTTTGATTGGAAAAGAATTGGCAGTAGGTCACACTTCTCACCCATTCTACTCTTAGAAAGTAGTCAAAACCGTTACAAAATTATTATTTTTTTATAATTTATCACAACGCTTTACGGGGCCGTGCATTTTGTGAATTGTAAGCGGATTTCGCAACATGGATTCTCCCTTTGTTTTTCTTTTAGTGTTTCATTTTCATTGATTGTTCCGACAATATTTTAACTTGTTTAGAGACTTGTCTCTGGAATCCAGGAACTTGCAGACACAAAGCAAAGCTGTGCGTCTATTCAGTTCACAGTGTGGTCTTGTAATGCAATTAATCACTAGACCTGAAGTTTGATTCATAATAATAATCTAGGAAAACTTTCGGATCGAAAAGAAAACAACACTGCTTGTATCAAGGTAAAGCCCAAAATAATCCGATAGCCTTTTAAGTTCTATGGAAAAGTGGATACGAATTGAATGACACTGCGAAAAACTAGCAGAAGTACTCATTTGGTCCAAAAAAATTAATTTGGGCTGTAAAGTCAGTCAAAGAAACGGAATATTCGACTTTCCTCACTTCTATGACACAATGACTGACATAACGAATGATTTGCAATTTTGAGTACCCAGAGCAAATATGTTTGGATCGTGATGATATATCCAGTTTCAAATTTTCATAACAGTTTTATAAAATGAACAAACGTTATACTAGTAAAAACTCACAGGCTAGGTGCGCCATTAAAAATAAGTTCAAATTGTGTTTTTTGTGTTGTTATAACAGTTTACAGACAGATGAAGGTCAATGGCCCAGGGACGTCACATCGAAATGACCTTAGTAGCACGACAATCTACTTAAATGTCAAATAAAAGGTGTTTATTTCTTTGACATTTCATGAATTTTTGACGATATGTCAACTTGTTCATATTTCAACTTCATTAGCCCATTTATAGTTTGCAAGGCTGCGAAACAAATGAAACTGTTGCAATTAATTGTCTCTCTGGCAGGTAAGAAGAGTTTATTGTTGGTCCTTAAGAAAGAAGACGCTGACATAAACCCCACAAATCCCAATTTCTACATAAGAAAAATTTAGATGGAGTCAGAATTTAAGCAACAAGAAAATTACACGAAAATTTTTACGTTGCCGAGGAAAATTGATATGAAGATTTGCAGAAAAGCTAGTCATCGAAATTCACCCATGCTGACATTCAATTTCGTTTTCTAACCATTTTTATTCCGACCATTGAAAATGAGGAGGAATTTTGTATTCGGACGTGTTTTAGTTTTTTTCCCTTTCTTTTGGTTTTCCACGCAAAATCATCTACCACATATAGTCATCGGAGAGAGTTGAGTGGTATATCATGTTACAGCACTTTCAGTCGTGATTCGATTGACCTAAAAAAATTTCATAAATTTCTCCCAGTGTCGAGAAAAACTGGTTTAAATTTTTTGATTTTAGCTCAACTTCGAGCAAAAACGTGATCGAGTAACGTTTGTAATACGGAAATTAACTATTTTTTAAAGAATTTTTCACAAAACTGGATTTTTCAACAGTCAAGATTTTCAAAAAAAATTAAAAGTAAAACTGAAACTAATTGGAAGAAATTTAGAAAAAAATATTTTTTTAATCGGAACATTCTGTGCTACTTGGACAGCAAACGGCTCTCCTTGTCAAAAGTAGAAAAAAGTTATTGTCTAAGTGTATAAAGTCTTTAAATTTGTTCGCCTAGCCAAAATTTTTTGCTTTCAAAACTGTTTGTTTGGAATTATCAATGATATTACAATAACAATTGCGTTTTCTCCAATTACAATGCTTATACAGCAGCTCCTCATGCCCTTGTTCAAAATTTATAAGTTTTTAAAGTGGATAATTTTTGACCCCTTATTCAGAAGCCCTGTGGTGTTAGTTAAAAATCAGCGACAAGGTTGCTAGAACCACCAGTGTATTTAGGGGGAGGGGTGGTGGACGCTTCCACTTCTGGGATTCGACCCCCTGCCCACCCAAAGGATCCCCCTTTGTACTATTTTGAGATATCCATTTTTGACTCATTGACTCTAAAATTTTTCTAAAATACACTATTTTTGAGGGAAGAGCTCGCACCCAAAAACAATTTTTTGGTCAAACTTTCCAAATAAAGGCCTAAAAACGCTTTTTTTGGCCTGTTTTTCACAAATTTGCCTGCGGCGCAAAAATTTGGTAAAAATTAGTTCTTTATAGTGATTTTGGGATAGCTCATAAAATCGTTTTTGTCGATCTAAAAGAAAAGCCGTCGTCATTCGACAGAGCCATTTATGCCTTTTGTGCATTTATAGAAAAACAGTTTTTTTAAATATTTGCTAATATTTCATCTAATAAGTTGAATACAACATGAACACAGCATGGTAAATTAGTAGGTAGAGGGGCAGATAGCGAAAACTGATAAAAGTTTAGTTGGAAAATGAAGTTTTGATATGTAAAAGCAATTTATTTCGATATGTAAAAGTGGCAAAATGGGGCGTACTCAAGTCAATTCAAATTTCCAGACGCAGAGGCTCAGAAAAATTAGACTGGTTCGCCCCTTGATTCTTTTTCCTTTCCCCCCCCCACCTTACTCAAACATTAATTTTATGGTTTAACAAGTGGTTTTACAAGGTTATTTATGAAAACTAAATATGTTTGTCATGGCCCAATTAATCTGCATGTAAATTTTCATGACAATTGGACAAAGTGAGCAGTAACTTGAAATATAAAAGTTTGCAGGTGGGGGAAAAGGAAAAAGAGTCCGCCCCTTTCTCTAGCAGATTGAAGACCCAAAAATTGGGTTGACGAATCGGGACTTTTGTAAAACTTATTTGCCGCGCGAGAAACGAACCTCATCTCTGCCCGCCTAGTTCTTCTCTGCTACTTTTTTCCCGTGTTGACATCTGTACAAGAAAATTGCTTTTCACGCAACTCCTTGAATCAAGTTTATGAAACATACGCTGATTCCATATATTGAAATTATATGATTGTCATTTTTTAGAACTTCAACAAAAAATTCTAAATAGTTAAGAGTAAATAAATAACTCTTAATTCTAAAGAAGAGAGATGATTTTTTTCTTAATCGCAAAATCATTTTTCCAACCAAACGTTTTCCGAACCAAATTTTTGCCAGCCAAATTGGAGGTTTTTGTCTATAACAGTTCAGGCTTAATTTTTCATACCAAATAAACATAATACAATGAGTGTTTTGAGTGCAGCCAAAGTGTTTCTTTTTTTTGCGTTTTAATAACTTCAGAAAACTTGAAAATTTCAAGCAGGTCGCGGTTTGCAACCACTCAAGTTTTTCAAATTAGTAGCTTTCAAGCCTTTTTTTAAAATTTTGGTTTTTTGTGCTGTTTGAATTGCAACCATTAACCTAATGGAGAAACATCGAATGCAGTTTTTCAGTTTCCTTACTACCGCTTCCTCTATGAGTTTTCTCAAACCCTTTAATATTCTGATTTCAGGCAAAACACAAAAAAATACGGCGATTTTCAAACCTTCTTGTTGTATGGGGAAAACCCTAGCCATAAACATTTGATATATCAAAAAAAGATTGTCATATATTTTTCTTTAAAGTAGGAACGCTTGTCCCGAAGTTTTCCACAGTTTTTTTTTCTAACGTTTTGAATTGAAAGAAAAGGTTAACGAGTACATTGTCCTATCTTTATATTTTCTAGTTGTCAACAATCCTGATTGACCAAAATGCTAGTCATATACTCTCAACACTGATCTTAATAACCAGCAGCACAAACAAAGTGAAAGCATTGCAGCGGGTAATTAAACTAGTTGGGCCGCATTAAAAAGAACCAACTAGGTAGCCATTAGGCGCCGATATGAATCTCACATAATGTTTAAGCCCGCAAATTGTTCAGTAAACAATTAATTATTTAAATAATGCTTGACAAAAAATCAAACGCAACTGACACTAACCGTTGTATTTAAAAGGGGATGAGGTCATTTACCAGACCGACTTTTTACCAGACCACAATGCATTAGTTCAATTAAGATAATTTTAAATTAGTGGAGATTCGAAAAGGAAGTGGTTAGAACAAAAAAAATTGGCGGAGTCCCTCATACGCCAATGCTCGAATGTGCGAAAAAAATATATTAGCCAATCAGACTTTAGTAATCTAACATTTGGAAAGAAGCTTGAAAAATTGAAATTAAACATTTCCAGGGACCTAATATTGATATTAACCGAATATAAAAACGGCAGAATTATGCAAAGTTTTCAGTTTGTCGCTGACCTCCGTCGAATTGGATGAATTTTTATATTTCAGGGGTTCCGTTATGAAAGAAGCAAAATATTGCTTCTTTTAATTCATTTTAATTGAATGGCAATTGATTCTTTTCAAAAACTGACTTTCGGTTAAATTTATTTTCGGTCCTTCGACCACGAGTTTTTTGGGCATTCGGCCCTTCCCGCATGAGAACAGCCTCCACAAAAATTTGCTGAGAAATCTTGAAAGCATTATCTTCAACCAGATTAACCGGCGTCATTACATCGGTCAATCAAATTTGTTTATCGAGTCTGGTAAAAAGTCCAGGTTATAACTTTTCTGGTTAAAGGTCGGTCTGGTAAAAGGTCGGTCCCCCTTTAAAAGGGTGGCGTCCCTCTGATGGAGGTAGGGAATATCGAAAATTTATTTTTAGTTATTTTCAGCCAATCAGAATTGATTCTTCGAATGTCTCAAAGGAATCAAAAAAATACTCAGAGAAAACGAATTAATCCAGTCCATTAAAATTATTAATGACCGATCAGAAAAAAAAAGCAGTTAAGTCAGTTATAAATTATTGCGAAATCAAAGTCGGCTAATATGAAAAGCTTAATCCTTTTTTGAAAAACGAAAAAAAAACAATGGTTTTTGTATATCTGTACAAATTTTACAGCAAAACTTTGCTGTGCCGCTATAGTTCAATTTCTACTAATAATGAATTTGGTTTTGAGTGAATGACAAGGAGGCGGGTCTGATCTAGACACAGTGAACTTAATAAAGAACAAGACAAAAAAAATGAGAGCATTTTGGTGGGCAATTGAACAAATTAGGCGGTAAATAGTAATAGTTTCTCGAATTGTTTGCCCTCAAAGCGAACGAAAATAAGACTAACTGCTTTCCTAAATAGTGATTTAATATTCGGCTAATAGTTTTCTGCTAATTGGGTGCCTTGTTTCTGCATTGGCATTACAAAATTAAGTTCATTGTCTAGATCATTCCCGTTTCTTTGTCATTTACCCCAAACATATTCTTACAATAGTTAACATTTTCACCATGCCTAATTTCGTTGCATTACGGCAATGTTAAAATGAGTTTTTCAAAATTAGGTTCCAAATGAAGGGGAAGTGGGAAGAGTCGGTTTTTTCTTTGGGTGTCAGGCTATAATTTTTCAAAGTTCAAGAGTAATTTAATCTGAAACCGACACAATTTTTGATTAAAATTGTTTCGAACTTGAACAAAATAGTTTTTGCTCGACCAAAAACAATGATCAAATAATTGATTGAATGACGCCGATATAAAGCTCACGTATTGCTAAGATTCACTGATGATTCATTTCGCAATTTAATTGTCTTTTGGTTACCCAAGAAGTAAAATGTATCACTTAACTAATTATTTTAGTCAATCAATGGCACATCTCTACTGCCGTTTTGTACAGATTCTGAAAAAAATTCAAATTTTTCCTATTAAACCCCCCCCCCCATTAAATAATTTAATTATAGACTCTCCAAAATACCAAACTCACTGCTCTGAGAGGGGGTTGAACTGAATATATTTTTTTTATTCTTAAGCTGGAGCTATAGTGGGAAAGAACCAATCACCTCTGCACATGTCATGAAAATAGATATGATAATTGCATTGATGTGTTTCAGTGATGTGGCACTTGGCTGTCTGCTTCCGCTACCCCTCAGCAGACTGGGAGTCACTTGTGTTCAGACTGCCTGCTGACAATACATTCTATGGCCGCAAATGCAAACAGCACAGGTCACATAGCCACATTTATGTTCCAAATTCAGAAAAAAATTTTCTCCAGACCCTGAAGGTGCAATCTATTATATATTTATTAATTATATCAATGCGGGCTTTACTATCTCGTCATGTTAAGCTTTTTAACCAGGCGCTGATCTAGGATTTTTTTGAGGGAGCAAAATTTTTTAAACATTTCAAAAATTTTGTTGGCCTTTTTTAGGTCGACCAAATTGATGTTCCGAGTTCTCTCAAAACACTTTAAGACCCTGTTTTGGCCGAATTTTCAGCGCTGCGAGCAAAATTTTGAAGCAAAGGGCCAAAAAGGCGTTTTAGGCATTTTTTGGAAAAACTTTGGAGAGCGAACGCCCCGCCCTCCCTAAAATTTGCCCCTGTTTTCAACTTAAGTCCCTTTTTTGTCCTTTTCTACCAAAGACGGAATAACAAATCTTCCTGAAGAACACTGAATGGATATTATTTTGAGATTATTTGAGTTGAAAGTTGATTTTTTTTGTTATGAGTCTCGGATTTGCCCGTTGAACACTCAGGGGTTGTGAAGCTAGCCTTCCCAGGGAAGACACAGGAGTTGTGAACCTTGCCTTCAAGTATGGTTGCTTATTCCTTGTAGCTTTCGAGATATGATGTTCTTAAAAGATTTTTTCAAAAAAAAATTTCGAAAACTTAGATTTCAAAAAAAATTGAAAAAGCGTGGAGTTTCCAACGGTGTAGTTGAGTGCTGTTAGGGCACTTTTGGGGTTGCGAGTATTGCCTCCTATTATGACTGACTGCTCAAATCCTTTTAACTTCCAATATCTGATGTTTTTTATGACTTTTCCAATTTTTTAGCGAAAATGTAGATGCATTTTGTGCATTGTAAGCGGATTCCGACACAAGGACGCTCCCTTTATTTTTCCGACTTTCGATACGAAAGTAACGGAATATTTGTGCTCGGGGTGGGTTTTTTTTTCTTCAGACAAATTTCGACTTTTTAACTAGCCATTTTTGGCGGAATTTTTTAATATCATTCGAAAGCCATTGTTGTCCTGAGCTTAAATTTGAAAAAATATTTCACCTGTGATCATTTTTCCTAAAGTTAAGAGGGTTTAAAGATTGCCATTTTGACCATTTGACCAATTTGGGACAATTAACGCGCGATATAATTCGCGCTATTAACGCGTAAGCGGAGATTTATTCCGTCTTATAAATCGTTCCAAATTGGTTGAACGAAGCTTATTTGCCATAATTGATTTGTTACAAGGAACTAAATTTATCTTTTTGAACTTTATATGGCGTGTGGGGGGATGATTTTCATAAAAAATTTTAAATTGTAGAAAAAAAATTTTCATTTCATT
Source organism: Symsagittifera roscoffensis (assembly GCF_963678635.1). Lineage (NCBI taxonomy): Eukaryota > Metazoa > Xenacoelomorpha > Acoela > Convolutidae > Symsagittifera > Symsagittifera roscoffensis. Next base: position 9,950,990 of record NC_087068.1, read on the forward strand.
TTTTATGTTATTACTGCTGCTCCATAAACCTTAAAAGGCAGTCAGAACATTCAGGTCTTCGCCTTGATACGAGCAGTCTTGTTTTTCTTTTGTTCTTTATTTTCTTTTGATTGTTCCGACAAAAATTAATTATGTTTGAAGACTTGTCTCTGGAATCGAGGAACATACAGACACAAAACTGTGCGCCGATCCAGTGAGTATTGTGCTGGGTATTGTGAGGGTGCTCTCAGGAATGCAAATGATTCCTCTGATTTTGACTGCTGAAATCATTTTAATTTCTGAGACCTTATTCAAAACCTGATTGAATTCTTTGCGAATTATTCTTTTCCAACAATATAATGAGGCAATTCAATCTCAGGGTACTCTCTGAGGTTGCAATTTTTTTCGTTCAAGTTTGACTGCTGAAATAAACTTAATTTTGGGTTAATGTCCCTTTTTAAACAAAAAAAATCGAAAAAAGCAAAATTTTTGACGCATTGCTACTACCAGCAGTTGCAGATTTGCAATCCTAATATTTTTGTCCAATTGTTTAAGTTCACGAAATAGACGGATTTATGATATTTTAAAAAATTTATTGAACCAAAAATTAAACTAGGAAAAAGTCTGATATTTTAAGTTTAATTAAGCTGGATTTATCTATTGGTGACATCAAATGATATACGTACGGACTAATGAAAAGAAAGAAGAAAGTGAAACAAGACTCTCATTCAAGAAATCAGTGACTTTGCCTATAAATCCTTAGAAAAAGAAAGTGCACACGTATACTGTGGGCCAATTTAGGGTTCTTTTTCTGAGTTTAGTAAACGAAGATTTTAAACCCATTAGTTTTGGGTGCTCGGCCATTTTAGATTAAAAAGCACCTCTAAATAGTAATTTTTTATCGTTAAATTTTTGAAATCAAAAGCGCTGTTTGATGCCCCTGTCTATTATTACGGTTGGTTTCCTTTCGTGTTTTTATATGTAAGCAGTTTTGACGTAAATTAAATTATTGGAAGCGCTGGAGGTGCGTTACACGCTAGTTACACAGATTTTGAGCAAACAGTGTGACATGAAACAAACGTGTAGCCTGAAACTGGAATTATTATTTCACATTAACTCTCTCAAAAAACATTTGGGTTGAAAATTTGGTTCAAAAAAAAAGAAAAACATTCCAGGATATCGGCGGATTAAAAATTTGCAATATTTCCCCGTCCAAATTTCCCCGTCTGAAGAATTTTAAAATGAAATGTTTTAAGTTAATTTGATAAGCAAATCGTAATAACTGGGGTCTACATAAAGAAAGCAAAGCTGCTAATATCAGGGTAAAGCCCTAATTGTTTAGACTTTCGTTTGTTTCGTTGGAAGTTTCCCTTGAGTTTAGATAAAAATTAAACCCCCAGCAATTCACCATGTAAAGAATAACCAAATATTTTGAATCGGCTTATTGGAAAATCGACATTGATTCAAATTAAAAATATCTCAAAGATAAGATTTTTGTTCTTTTCTTCAAAAGTCGGAATAACAAATCCTCCTGAAGAAGACTGAACAATTAAAAAGTATTAATTTGAGTTTATTTGAGTTGAAATTTGTTTTTTTTTTCTGATGAGTCTTGGATTTGCGCATGGAATTGTTGTTCTATTAAACTGTAGCTCAAAATCATCCATGCGTATATTCAACAACCTTAGCTTTTGTTACCGAATCTTTTTTTTGATCTCATGTGCCCGAAAGTTATCCCACATATTTAATTGTTCCTCGATTGTCAGAGTGTCACAGAACCGCATTCCCAATTTGCCCAGGTTAAGGAAAATTAATGAAAGTTTACCTAAACTAGTCATCGTTTTTTTTCACATATAACATCAATATTTTTGAAGAAAAAAATGAACAATTGTTGATTATCATCCTTGGAAATCCAGATAAACAGTTATGATTTTTTTTCAAGTTTTTTATCATGGGTTAAATAAAAAATAATAATATATTTTTTTTAAAAATGGACTTTTTTTCTTCAGCACGCAATTTCTCTTCTAGAGATAATAAATTCTTTTTTTGACCTAATTGATTTTACTAAAACTTTACTGTTGATGAGTTTTATTAGTGATTAGATTATCAAATCTAATAAGAGTTTTGCGGAGAGGGTTGAGAAGGTTGTCAGAGTTGAAAAATTGGTTAAAAAAATTGTGTTGGTGGTACTTTTTCAAAACTCTAAGCTAGTTTGATATGTAAAACAAACCACATTCCATATTTTGGTTAACTGGTGTAATCTGTTTTATGTTTGCAATTCGCTTTTTACGGTGCTATTTTACTAACGTAACTTATGTTTATTTATAGGTAACTTAGGTTTATTTTTATTTTCGCGTTTTGGATTTATGGTAATATAACACTATGATGATTTGTTGACATAATCCGTCTTTCTAATTCTGCATTCATGCTGATATTTTAGTAACACAGTCATTTAAAAGTTTATGTTGAAACAGAAATTAAAAAAAAGAGCTTTATTTTAAAAAAGATTGTGAACTCGATTCAAAACATCCAGCATACTAATAAGTTGAGTTTTTATGTTTCAAAATGAGGAATCAAAACTTTGAAAGCATGAATTTCAAAAGTTTTAACAGAGTTTTTATAGTTTGTTTTGCTTTTTATCGTCTGGTCTGAAGGTAGCGCAGCCAAATCACAGCATTGCGGCCATGTCAGAAACAGTTTGTATGTCATTTGTATATCATCTTGAGACGGCGGTCAAATAACAGAAGAATGAGATTTTTTTGTCCGAAGTAGTGAAACTGAAAATGTTTTTATAAAATTGAAACAAACGAAAAATTTGGAGGCCAAAAATTAGTTGTCTCATTGTTAAACCTTTCAAAAATTTCGCTTCAGCTAAAATCTGAGAGCATTTTGATTGTTTTTTTTGGCATCTGATTTCTGAGAGATAGATCGTTAAGATAACTCTTTTGAATTTGATCCGAAAAGAATTTGAAGTAGGGAGTCTGCAAATGTGCAGTTATAAAAGCTACTGGAACACATGTATGTTGCTTCGGTAGATGCGAGTTTATAAGTCAGTATTCACCGATATCATTTTTTTACGGATAAGATGCTATTTTGAAGCAATTTAGAAGGAGATAGTGAGCATAACTCAAAATTAATGTCGAAGCTTGGTGGTTTGTAGTGGCTCCAAGTTTTGCTCTTTTTGTATTTGTACTGCCAGTTTGATTTCAAGTTCATGTAAACTGGATGATTGTTGGACAATTGTATGTTCAAGATTTACGTTAGGCTGAGAACAAGAAGGTATAATATCAAAATATTGGATTATTAGTCTTGTGCAATTAATTTTTACACTAGAGAATGTAATTTCTATTTTCGAAATTACTTGGTTCTACAGAAGTATTACTGTTTGTGACTTTTGCCCTTGATTAGATTATCAAATCTAACAAGACTGTTCGAATCAGGGCGAAGCCCTGAATGTTCCGACTGCTTTTGAAGGTTTATGGAGCAGCAGTAATAACATAAAAACATTATATGAAGTAAAATAAAATGAAATTTTTTTTCCTTAAATTTGAAATTTTTTTATAAAAATCATCCCCCCACACGCCATATAACGTACAAAAAGATAGTTTTCGTTCCTTGTAACACATCAATAATGGCAAATAAGCTTCGTTGAACTAATTTGGAACGATTTATATGACGGATTAAATCTCCGCTTACGCGTTAATAGCGCGAATTATATCGCGCGTTAATTGTCCCAAATTGGTCAAAATGGCCAAAATGGCAATCTTTAAACCCTCATAATTTTACAAAAAATGATCACAGGTAAAATATCTTTTCCAATTTAAGCTCAGGACAACAATACCTTTTGAATGATTAAAAAAAATTACGTCAAAAATGGCTAGTTGAAAAGTCGAAATTTGTCTGAAGAAAAAAAACCCACCCCGAGCACAAATATTCCGTTACTTTCGTATCGAAAGTCGGAACAATAAGAATTTTGCTGAGAGGGATGAGAATGTTGTCAGACTTGAGAATTTTATGCTGTTGGTTCTTTTTATATCTCTTATATATTCTGATATGTAATATCAACCACATTCCATATGCTATTTGGCATAATCTGTTTTATGATGTTTGCATTGGCATTTCATGGAGATATTTTACTAATGCAACCATGCGTTGCTTTACTTTCATATTCGCATTCTGCAGTTAGGATATTATAACCAAATGATGGTTTGTGGACCGACGTAATCAGTCTTTTTCATTCTACATTCTTGCTGATAATTTACTGAAATAACCATATGTTGATTTATGTTAACACAGAAGTTAAAAATAATAGTTTTATTTTTAGAAAAAGATTCTGAATTTTTTAATTCAATTCAGAGTTTCTCAAGTTCATAACAAGACGAGCGGATCGGTCAATAAATATTTTAAAAATTTGCTAGGTGCTGAACGGGAACCGAATGTATATTCCATAAGTAATAACGATAATGATAATTAAAGACGAACTCCGTGAATTAATTTGAAGTGGATTTCAGTCGTTTCTACTGCCTCGACAAATACGAGACACAGTTCCAACCTCTCTTGCAATTCAGTGGCACTCCAGATCGACAGGATCGACAACAGACGGAGGAGGAAACACTAGAGGTTGCTTCCGAATTCGAACAACTCCTACGGGATAAATGGAGCAAGATTAACATGGTGGATCAGTTCAGACCATCGCACTGCTGTGATGGACAGACGGGGAAGTATCTGTTCCATGGGTTCTCCAATCTCGGCATGACTCCCGAACAGTACATGTTTAAGCTCACAGACTACAGCGAAGATAACAAACCACTCAACTTTATTTCAGTTAGTACATTGATTATAGTCAAAATTTACTTCACACTTACAGATTTTACTGGAAACGTGTGGACAGTGTATTCTCTAGAGTTTTCATCTGACATTCTTTACTTCTTCGTTTCAAAAATTAGGTTTTAATAAGTTAAAGTCTCATGATCCGGTTTTTATATAGAAAAAAAAAATCAATTTTGACCAGTGCGGATTTAGGGAGTGGGGCGGGGTGTCTCTTCTTTGTACTATTTTGAGATATGCATTTTTGGCTGACTGAACCTAAAGTTTTTCTAAACCCTCTTCAGCGCCAATATACACTAATTTTGAGGGGGATCGCGCGCCGAAAAAGCGCCATTTTTGTTCAACATTTTCCAAAATGTGCCATACAAAAAGGCGAAGTTTTGGTAAAAATGGGGTCTTTATAGTGCTTTGGGACAGCTCCGGAAACCAATTTGATCGACTTAAAAATGTCGACAAAATTTTCACTTTTTTTGAAAATCCGCCCTCGAGAAAATCCTAAATCCACTCCTGATTTTAACCAAATTTGTTAGTAACGTGTCTTTAATTGAGATCTTGAAAAAATTTAAAACACTGGGCAACTGCAGCCCATGATTTTTATGTATGAGAGTAAAAGAACTCGCCGATTTTTGATGATAATTTCATTGAGATGAATTGTTTTTACTCGCGAATGTTTTCTCGGTTTGTTGAATTTTCACTGCATTTTTTGCTAAACAAGCGCTACTATGCTGATGATTTAGCATAACCGGATGAAACAAAGCAAAGCAGAATTTTCAAACTTATTTTCTTATTATTGGTTGAGTTTGGCCAAAAAATGATCAGGACAAGAACTGCATAGAATTTCACAAGTTTTTTCTGTTGCAATTTTTGTGCAAAATTTTGGAGCAAAATTACACCCTTAACAGGTTAACTCATTTGATTCAAAAGTAAGAAAGTAAATAAGGTTACTTGATGTAAGAATAATTTAAAATCACCCTGTTTAACTCGTTACTTTTAAAACAATAAAATTGACCCGTTTTACGGGTGTAATCTTTTTCCAAACTTTTGAAAACCAAAAAGAACCATGAAGAAGCTGGTAAAATTCCAAGTAATTTTGTTTACTTGTTGTTTTTTGACCGAACTAACGAACTTTGAGTAAAACTAGTTTGGAAATTCTGCTTTACTTCATTTTATCCGGTTAGTTTAAATCAACCATATAGTCGCTTGCTCAGCACAAAATGCAGTGAAATTTCAAAAACTTCAAAACTTTACTCAATTTTTTTTCAAGTTGCCAAGTAGATTTTCCGAGCAGTCTCACAACGTATTTTGACCAAAATTTTAGCGCTGCAGGTAATTTTTGAAAAAAAAGGTCAAAAAGGTCAAAAGGTAATTTTTGGAAAAATACTACATATTTTCCTTTTTAAAATTACTACAAATTGGCTGCCCCTGGACGAACGTGATCGTTCAAGTTTTGCAGAAAAGTGCGAAAAGTAGAGTAATTTCTTACCAAACTAAATCAATTTTCATAATTTTTAAGTACAAAAAAGTCCATGATATTG
>NC_087068.1:9957527-10019842 GCF_963678635.1 Symsagittifera roscoffensis
GTATCAAAACTTCAACAAAACTAATGAAAAATGACTTCCGAATTAATTTTACTTTGATTAATTTTCTTTGAATAATTTTACCGTTAAAAGTTTAACAATGAATTGTGGTTTCAAAAACTCAACAAAACTAATGAAAAATGACTTCCGAATTGAGTTAGGACCGAAGTGTATAACTCATAGAGTAATTTCGGATAGGGTACACCGTCTGCTCGTCACGCTATCTTATTTTCGGCCGGATAGATTCGTGCAACTTCTTAGTCTAATACCGATCCTAATCTTACTCTTATACTATCTAGTCTCAGGTTGTTTAACTAGTCTCTGCTAGGCTCAATAGATCTAGGGTATACTGGTTTATTGCGGCTGCTGAAGTGCTCGGGAGAGTCCAACTAATTTCTAAGTTAAATTCAAATCTCTCTGGTGCTGAAATTACAAGTAACTTCAGCACTTACAAATAAGTGGGTTGTTAGTTAGATGGATCATGATTGGTTAATATTAAATACTTTACATTGGTAAAACATTTAATTTATCCAATCATAAAATATAGTTTAGATCAGGTTCCACCCATCCGGGGTTTACAGAGTTTTTTAGAACAGTTCTTCTGTAATTCAAGGGTGGATGATGGACGTTGGTATTTGGCGAACATCATAATTTTCTTCCGCTTCTTCTTGTGACAACGACTGAGTCTCTGCAACAAAATCAATTCTGATTTCAGAATGGTTGGCTATGTCAGGTTTTTCTGTTCTTCGGGGAGAACTTCTTTTGTGTCTGATCTAGCTTGGGAATGGCGTGGAGATTGTGCGTGGAGGGGATGCCTGGTTACTCGGATCTGTACGTATACTTGAACATCGAGGTGGTCATTGGTCTAGTTCAATGAAGTCCTTTTCTGCGAAGTCAAGTCGTACTCTAAATCCTTTGAGTTGTGATTGTGAGCGGCATATCGATTGTAGTTGGTCATTCTCTCTCGAGTGTAGTGGGGTCGTTTTGTCTTTTGATGTTCGTCCTTGGTGTTGTATTCTGATCTATATATTGCATCATGTGATTTTACATTTAATAAAACTTTTATTAGTTTAATATTTTTTAATAATGATTTTAGTTAGTTGTTTTCACAAAAGCTTTTTGTTTTAGTTCGGTTATTTTGAAGAGTTACTCACCCTTGAGTAGCTCTTATTAAAAATAAAGGTGTGGTCACAAAGCGTGGATGTACCGCGGTGGGTTAGGCCGGCTATAGAGCATGCCTCAGGACGTCCTTCCTGGTGGGTTAGGCCAGGAGTGGGAGTATGATTTCATGCGGTTTTTGTGAGGGGTCCTGTTATGTGACAACGTTTTATGTTGGGTTTGTTGTGGTTTTTCTTATGTTTCGTTGGTTGTGTCCTTTTTTCAAAAATCAAATTGTTTGTGGTATGGGTTTGTCTTTCGACTTTTTTGTGTTTTATTATTTCTTTCTAAGACTTTGTAATAGTCTTCAAAAGAATAAATTATCCAGTTTTAAACTGGGTTAATCCGGTTTGGGTACCGTTGGTTTCCTTTTCTTAGTCATGCTGTTATTCTATGATTTGTGGTATTTAGTAAGCTGCGTTGGTTAGTTTTGTTTAGTATATGATTCCTTTCCAACCGGGTTAAAGGAAAGTTTGAAACATGTTATTATATGTTAGAGTTGTTGAGTGTGAAAACTTGAAACTGAAATTCATTATTTTAAACAATTCTTCGTGGGCGAGCTGTGCGAGTGTGGATAGAATTTCTGTGCGAATGAATGAAAATATCAAAAGGTTAGTACTGCAATTGCATTTTATTAATTTACTGCATAGAATTTGGAAATTTACTGCTAGTTATGGGGGAATTTTAAGATACAAATTTTCATCATAATTAGATTTACTGCTTTGGGGAAAATTTTATAAATTAATTTACTGCATTGGTATTATATTTATTTAATTGTTGGTGCAAAAGTTTAATAGGGTCTTAAACAGTTTTGAAGAAGTTTGCTATTTTTTATTTTTCTTTTGTGAATTTTTCAGATGATCGAGGATGAAGGCTAAAAATCTAAAGAAAACATGAATAAAGAATGGTGAGTTTTTTAATATTTTAATTAGTTAGTAATATTCATTTAATTCATACTTACCTGTTAGTCGTCGGGGAAAAAACCGTGGGGGAAGATGTCGTGAATTAGTTCTGAAGTTGTGAGTAGTTTAGCTAGAATGCGGATGATATTTTTAGTCTGAAGCAGTGGCCAAAGCAATTGAAGTGCCTTAATAGTGGTTAGTTCTTCAGTGCCTACTGCAAACTCATAAGGTGTGTTTTGGATTAAGTTATATAATTTGTGGTTAAATTTAGTGTTGTGGATGAATTCTAAAATTGGGATTTCTATAGGTTGCAGGAACTCGTGCGGGATAAGGAAGGGTCGGGATTCTTCGGCGTTGAAGGTTTTGGTGATTGGGCAGAAAATGTACATTTGGGTTATGGGGTCATAATTACGAAGAATACCATGGAGGTTAGTGTCTTTAATACAATATGTAAAATTTAGGAAATACGGTGAAGTGTATTTTGAATTGATGAATTGGAAACGATGGTGTGATTGTCTAGAGGGTGTGTGGAGGTCAAAGTGATTTTGGATGAAACGATAGTAACTGTATGTATGTGTTTGTTTAGTGCGCAACATAATATCGTGTGAGCAGTGTAAATCTCTTTCGTGTGGTGCAAGGAAGTGAAAGGTTAGTGAAAAGATTTGGAAGCGTTCTTTAAAACTTTCGTATGCTTGTGTGTTTGTTAGTGCTTCTGAAATAATGTGATCAAACTTTCGGTCGAAGATGTTTAGTGTAAATACATATGGTGTCTTGATGAAAAATTTCTCGGTGATTTGTGGATTAGCGAAGCGATCGTCGTCTAAGAATTGATCTTGGTTAGCTCTAATGATGTTGTGATCGTAGTATTCTAGTGTATATTCATTAGCTCTAGGTGCAGTGTGTATTTTTAGTGATTTTTTATATCCAACGTAAGTAAACTGTCTAGCGGTTAGTGGTGTAGTTAGTTGATATAGCATGTCTTTGTTTCGGTCTATATCGATGGAAGTGCTGGATAAAGGTAAGCAAAGAGGGTTAGTGAAATGATAGTATGAGGTCCAAGAGAGAGTGGGCATTAAAACGTATTCATCTACAAAGTTGCGTGTTTCGTTAGCGTCGTGAGGGGTGTTTAAGGTGTATTGTGGAAATGAGGGTAAAGTGATAGCTAAAAATTCTTTAGTGTTAGTATGCTGGGGGTGGTTGATGTATTCACGGGCTGTTCCTGGTTTTGCTGGGAAAGGATGGTTGGGGAATTTTCTTTTAAAAGTGCGGTAAGCTCTATTAGTGTTTAGTGAAGATATAGTGGATGTGGATGATGGTGTTAATGATTCAGTATAATTTGAAGAGGGTGTAGGGGGATTGGATGAATTTGTAGTGGAGGAGATTTGGTTTATGGTCGGGGTGTTAAGGTGGTAGGGTTGTTGTTGGAGGGTAATAAAATTATCTAGTTCTGGGGAGATTCGGGGGGTGTCTGGAGAATGAGATGATTGGTCAGAATGGTATGAGGAGTAGGTTGGGGTAACTTGGGAAGCATAAGAGGGTGTGGGAGTGATTGGGTCAGGGTTATTGGATAATATGGGTTGAAAAGGGGGTTGAGAAAAATTAGAAGGGTTATGAAAATTATTGGATGGAGATGGTTCTGAGTCGGCGAATTCATCGGGGGTTTCAATATTCGGGTTATTTAGCTGTGAAATGGAGTATAAAACTGAAATATGTGAGTTAGTGTCGGAATTCATGCCTGATGTTACATTGCTAGATGGAAAATCGGGTGGCGGAAAAGCAAAAAGTGGTATGATTGGGATTGGAGAGGTAAGATTGGTTGGATGGGAATTTGATCGGTGTAGTGATCCAAGTTGGCGGCTCATCGTGGGCTAAAAAAATTATTATTTTGAGATTGAAAAGCGGTGGTATGGGGCTGTTCAATAATTTGTTCATAAGTATTATCATCTTGTGATTGATGTGTCATTATATGTTGGATGGGACTTTGTGATGTGGTGAGTCGAAAATTTGGATTATGTGTGATTGCTAAATTTCGAAAATTTCGTGGGACTAGGGATAGTGGATGGTTATTTGGTAGGGGTGGTAATTGTGGTGCCGTTGGCTGTGTGTCGACATTGTTATGTTCTTCGTCGTATGTATTTTGTCGTGTTGTTATTTTTGTGTTATATTCTTTTATTTGTGCGTCTAAAAGAATTTTGTTTATAGATGTCGAAAAAATTCCAAAAAATCCTGCAAAGAGTATGCGTGCTACGCTTGCTTGTCTGTTTACTTGTGTGTGTATAGCACATGTATTGTAGATTCCTTTTAAGAGTGAGAAAAGAAATCCAATAAAGTTAAACATTGCGTATAAAATAGTCAATTTTTCTAAGATGTAGTAGGGCCATCCTAGAAAATCAAGGATTTCATTCTTGAGTGTAACAAAGCTAAAAATGTTGATTGGTGATATATCTTGGGGACGGTATTTTTCGCCGTTTAGATATATATAATCTTTAATGTCTTTAAAATATCCGCTATAGTCTTGCGTGTAGATATCGGCAAATCCTGCGGTTTCTGCAAGTTTGCGTAAGTTTTGGTCTATTGATTGTCTTTGTATAGTGTCCATTTGTGTTAATAATTCTTGGAATTGTTGTGTTCTAATGTGATGTTGAATATCTGATTTTGAATAGATTCCTATTGATTGTAAATCTATATTTGGGTTTCGAGCAATAGCGCGAATGCTTTCTGGTGAAAATTTTTTGAGTGATTGCATTAATGTGGGATATGGAGTGAGAAGATAATATTTATTTTCATCAGGGTTTAGTTGTACTACATTGTGGCTGTTTTCTGATCCACATGGGACTGCGGTATCCCAGAAATAGGTTCTTCGTGAAAGTGTATCCACGAAATGTACTTTATTCTTATAAAAGATAGGGATTCTTTTATAACATCGTTTATCTTCAAAAACGTATAGTGGTGATACTTTTTTGGTACAAGTATAAAACCATAAGATGTTTCCTTCATAGTCTAAAAAATTTGATCTATTTCCTGATAATAAGTATCCTGCGTAGGGTATTTTTAATACTGCTAGTGCAAGTGATTGTAATATTTGTGTTCGTTCTAATTCGCATAGTTGGTGTAGTGTTTCTAATTCGGAGAGTGACATTTCTTGAAAAATGCGGCTAATTGTATAGTCTAGTTTCATATCCAAATGAATATCATAGTGGATATTACCGAAATATGTAGTATTCATTAGTGATAATTCTTGTAAGCGTGTGCTTCTGGTGTCATAAGGTTTTAGATGTCCACCAGGTTGTCCGTTGCTTTTTTCAAAATTAACTGGTATATAGGATGTTCCTTCGTTTAGAGGATGACCTGTGGCATATGGGTCGATTTTTACTTTTCCAGTGGTCATGTCGAATCCTTTTTCGTATTCAACTAATATTTCAGAGTATTGTGTTCTGTGAAGTGGATTCCTGTATTTACATGCAAGTTCTGTTTCTTGATATATTTGAAAACGTGTCAATTTATTTTCTATATTGTCTATGTTTCTAAAATCGGAACTTAGTTTGCGTGATGGATGGACTTGTTCATATGGAATTGATTGTATAAAATATTTTTCGTGAAATTTTATCATACGAGCGTGTATTTTTGCTACTTGAAATGTTGTACATGTATCTTCGGGGAACCAAACAATTGTTGCTTGTGTTCTTGTTGTAGGGTCGCAATATCCTTGATCATTTTTACAAGGTAGTCGGATTCCTTGATAGATCATTGTATTATCAGATAAATCTCGTGTGAGTTGTATTTTTTCGAGTTGTATTTTCCAATCGAAAAACATTATTTCTTGGTATCCTTTATTTTTCGTGTCTGCTTTGCAGTTTGATGGGTTATTTATACCAATGTGTGGTATCCAATGTTTATCATGTAGGTCATAGGTTAATCGTCCGTGTGCGCCGTTATACGGGTATTTTTCGTCTAGTTTTATATGTCCTTGGTGTCTTTCAAGTTGTGATTGGTGTACAGAGTCTGAAAAAACTTGAAAATTAACTAATTTTCTTTGGGAATTTTTATTTTGTGTGATGTTTAGTCTAAGTAATTCATTTTTACAATCGTCGGGATTGAGATGTAAAAGACGTTCTATATTACTTTGATAGAATGATTCATGGTCAAGTCGGTTTTTGTTGCCGTTGGAGACTTGCGAACAATGTACTTTCTTTTCGGAAAATGTCGCTGTGAATTTATAACCTGTAACTGTTGTTGCTCGGGCTTTTGAATAGAGTGTTGCTATTATATCTGTGGTTTCTATAGCTTGTGGTTCTGTTTCACATTGTGATACTTGATTTATTGCATATTTGTGTAGTGTTTTTTGTTCATTTTCTTCGCAATCGTAATGTGTTACTAATAAATCTTGTGGTCCTGTACGAGGGGAAGGGTTTATGTTTTGATTTGAGGTTACTAGAAAAAAGAGTTGGAGAAAAATTAATAATTTTAGAATATACATGTGTATGATAATCCTGAGTATGGATTGTAAAATGTAATGTAACCAATTGTGTTTTTGGTGTATCTGTCGTATTTATATATTACTTCAGTAGTTATAAACGGTGGTGGTAGTGATTGAGCTGTTATGTTAGGTGGATTTAATGGGTAGGGATGTTGTGTAATATTGTTTAATTTAACTGTGATTTCAAACTTTAATTGTAAACTGTTTTGTTGGAGTATTTGAATATTGTGATCACGGATATCGTTGTGAATATCTTGGCGATATTGTAATCTATTAAGTGCCCAGTTATGAAGGCGGTTACTTTCTTGATGTTGTCCAAATAATGGTGGAGGTGCTGTAAATGTATTCCAATCTAATCTTAAAGGAATATTTATTGATGATTGTTCTCGATATCTGGCGTCGAGATTATTTGGAAAATTTAAGTTAAAGGGTAGTGGTGAAAATTGGCTTATTGATGGTGTTGATGGTAGTGATAATGTTTCTGGTAGTGATGAGGATGTTGTTGTATCCGTAGAAATATCTATGGGGTCATTGACTAAATTTGGTTCACCTTGTGTGAATGAATGTGTAGTCCAATATGGCAGTCGTGATGTTTGGTTTGTGGGGTTAAAGGGATTTTCACGTATTTGTTCAGATGTTGGTGTTGAACCTAAGTAATCTGATGGTAAGCTTGAGGTGCTACGTTGTGAAAAAAGTGTAGGAGTTTCTGGTGTGATACCAGTGGTGTTTTCTGGAGTGGTTTGTGATGGGGATTGAGGTATATCAAAATGAACTCGGGGAGTTTGAAAATTTCTATTTCGTCGAGGATGTATAATTTGTCTATTTATTTCTGTTGTGTTTTGGTTTTGACTAAGGTTTCGTATTCTACTTAGTTCTTGTGGTAGTGTTGGGTAAAGATTATATGTTGGTTCACTTAGAGATGCTTGTCGTTGAACTGGTTCTAGTGGTTCAGATAAACGAGCGTGCCGTTCTTCAAAAGTGTATGGATTGTCTTGAAAAGAAATTCGTGTAGATGTTTGGGGATTTTGAGTAGTTGAAGGTGGTGTTGGATTATCTTGGGATGATGTCGGTGAAGACTGATTTCGTGACTGTTGGGTAGCAATTTTTGATGGATTTTTGAATTTTTATTTTAGTGGGAAGGTTTATGTTTATTATAATATTCTTCCAAAAAAATAATTAGAAAAATTGTTGCTAGGGCAAATGTGATGATTGCTTTCTTTATACATTTACATATTGTCAAAATGAGGGATGATAAAAATGTTATGAAAATTACAAACAATAAAAAAATATCAGTTCTACTGAAAATTGTTCGTATCATTTAGACAAGTTGTTAAAATCGTACCTGTGGATATATTCAAGGGTTTTGGAAAGTTGGAGGAATAGTTCGAGTATTGTGTAGAAAATTAAAAAAATGTTACAAAAAATGATTAGGATTATTAGAAAAGATTCAAGTATATCAAAAAGAAATATTATAAAGGCTTCAAGTATTGAAAAAAAATGTTTAAAATTTATAAGTATTTGAGCAACTGTTTGAGAGAAGAGCATTTAAGAAATGATCTCTTGGTCGAATATTTTTTGCTGTTTGAGGCGATTTTCTAGTGTGGTCGAATTATTTATTAGTTTTTTGACAAGTGGGTTGAGTTTTGTAAAAAATTGTTGGGGGCAATTTTCATGGTGACTGGGAGGTCGTCTTTTTCTTTATTTTTGTTTGTCAAATGATCCGGGGTATGGTGAGATTTTTATACTTTAGGCTAATTAAAATCTTCATTTTGTTACTTTAGGCTAAGTTATCAAATTTGTTTTGGGGGTATTCGTGGTCTGAGTTGGGGAAATATTGTTGATCTTTGGGTTATTAGATAAGGGAGGGGTACGGTATTATGGTGATATTTATTTTAACTGTCAAGTTGGAGTGGTTTGCTTATTTTTGACCTGGAGGTTGTAAAGTTATAGTTAGAGATGTGCCTGGAGTTCTAGATTATTCGTCTAATTGATCTTAGTTTGAGTTAGAGAAAGTGGCGGATTGGATGAATCCTATTGGTCTATTTTGAATTAGAATTATTGCGTACTTGTGAGCATGGTATTTTGAAAAATTGAAATGAAAAATGTTACGTAGGTTTCAAGATTGTGAAGTATAAAATCTTAAAATTACTTTTTAAATTCTACTTTCTTTAATATTTTAGATTGGGGGATGAACATTTTGTAATTTTTACGTGGTTGATTTCGGAGTCTTGTTGTTTTTCTATGTTCTGATTTGTCTATTTCTTCTTGGGGTATTATTTGTTCGGTCATTTTTCTATTTTTTCTTTGTTTTGGAGATTCTTTATGGTTTTGTGTATTGATTTTGGTTGCGGTTGGTTTTGTGTTTTGATTTTCGGTGGGGTTATCATTTTGTTCTGTGTTTTTCAGATGTGGTTCATTTTGAATGATTTTTAATCCTGTGAAAGAATATAATTGGGTTAATTCGCGGAGTGCGTATTCTTTTGGGTAATAAGGTAATAGGTTGTTTCGATGTTGAACGATTTCTTTTTTGTTTGAGTCGGTAATTTTATATGTGACATCAGTGGGTTTTGCAATTATTTGGTAGGGTCCTTTTCGGAGGGGTTGTAATTTTTTAGAAATTCCTTTTTGAGTATTAAAATTAGGTATTAAAACAAATGTTCCAATTTTTAAATCGGAGGCTGGTGTAAAACGTGAATTGATTTGTTCATTGATGTTTTGTCTTTGTAATAACTTTTTCGTTATTTTTTGATAAATTTCTTATCTCTATTTAAAATCCATTCGGTGTGTGTACCGGAGGCTAATTTAAGAATTTGTGGGTGATGAAAATGATCTTCATCGTGCGTATGTAATGGGAGGTTATAACAAATTGAGTCTTTATTTGGTTGACAATAACCTTGTGCGTTTTTATGAGAGTTTGCTGTAAACATTATTGGTTTGCGTGGCTTTTGGTTGAAAACCATTTCATATGGTGACATTCCTAAAGTTGTCGTGATTTGTGAGTTATATGCTAAGGGAAATAATTTTACATCTGCTGACCATTCGGTATATTTTGTATCATTTCCGTTGATGATACAGCTAAGATATTCTTGTAGTGAACGGTTCATACCTTCGACTAAGCCGTTTGTCCAAGGTGCATGAGATGTACGTGGTTTGTGTTTAATGTTGTATAAATGACATAGTGTTATAATTTCATTATTTATGAATTCTGTACCGTTGTCTGTAACTAAAATTTCTGGTAGTCCGAATTTTGCTATCCAGTGTTCATAGAGTGTTGTGTAAGCATAATAAGCGTTACAATGTGGTACTGGGTTAAGTGCTACATAATGTGTAAATGCGTCAACAATTACCATAATGTAGGAGTTTCCTTCTGATGAGGGTGAAATTGGTCCTTTAGTATCAAATGAGATACGGTGATTAAAGTACAAACTTTGTCCTTTAAAATCTTGTTTTTGTGCTATTTGTTTTTGATTTGGGTAAGGTTTATTCAGTTGACATACTATACAATCATTGCATAGTACTTTTATCCAAATTGGTGCATTTGGAAAGTAAAAATTTTGTATAAAATTTGAATATGTTTTTTCTGATCCAGAGTGTCCTTTAATATTTTGTGTATGTGAAATATTAAAAGCGATGAGAATCATACTTATAGGGAGGCAGGGGACTATGGATTCGTTTAAGTTGTATTCTAAAAGGTCTGTAGTTTCATTAATTGTTGTGTAATTAAATTTGCGAAAGTATCGGAGGAGTGTTTTGTTTCCTAGAATGGTTGAATCTGCTTTGATAGGTTTAGTTTTATATTTGTGCCATGATTTCAGTTGTCTAATTATCGGGTCAAGATTTTGATATTGTTTCAGTGTTGAAATTGTAATCGTATCTGTTGGGGGGAGAAAAATGTTTTCGATTTCTAATTTAGATAAGGGTATTGTATCAAGTGGGTCGTGAAGGTCAAAAACTTGATTTATTGTGTATTTTGAATCATTTGTTTGTGGTCCTGATAAATTTATTTTATCAGTTAAATCTTCTTTTTCAATTAGTGGAAAATGGTCTTTTTTAGGCGGGTGTTGTTTTGTTCGTTTTTGTTGGGTGTTACTTTTTATCCATTGGGAATATGGGATTGGTTTGAAGGTTGATGTTCCAAGTAAATCAACTTCATAATGATTATTTTGACAATCTAAATAAAGTGGAAAATGTTGTAAATTATTTATTTGTGATTGTTCAATATCAGTTTTAACTGCATATTTGCATTCTAATCGGGGTGATGTTTCGTTTTCTGCAAGGTAGAATTTTATATTTTTGGGTATTTCAACTGTTGTTTTTCGTGTAAGTAATTCAGGTGGTGTATTTCGACTTAAGGTGTCTGGTAATGCAAGATTTTTTCCTGCAGTCCAAACTATATGTAAGTTTGGAAACTTCATTAGAATTAGTTGAAATCTGTAAACTCGGTGGTTTGGGTTAGATTTCTGTGTGAAAAGAAAAATGATTGGTTTGTGGTCTGTGAATAAAACTGTTGGATGTTTCGATCCAAGTATCAGAAATTCATATTCTGTCAGTGTATATATTATGGCTGTACATTCTCTCATTAGAGTTGAGAGTCGTAGCTCTGCTTGAGTGAATAATCGGGAATTTGCTGATATCAGGTTCATTTTATTTGTACCATTATGTGATTGTAATAGTGCTGCGCCGATGCCAAAGTTCGAAGCATCGCACATTGCATAAAATGGTTGATCAGGGTCTGGAATTGTGTTTGAAATTTGTTCAGTTAAGAGTTTCTTTATTTCTTCGAATCGTGCTTGATGTTCTGTATTCCATTCAAAATTATTTTGTTGTCTAAGGATGTTGTAAAATGGTCGTAGATATAATTGCATTTTATAAACATATTTACTTAAAAAGTTTAACATTCCAAGGAATTCTTGGATTTTCTTTTTATTTGTTGGTGGTTGGAGTTTTTGAATAGCGTCAATGCGTGATTTCAGTGGAGTGATTGTTTTTCTTTCGATGTTATGTCCTAAGAATTTAACTCTTGTCAAAAAGAAGTGTGATTTATCGGGGGCGGCCTTCAGATTTTCGTTCTGAAGTATTTGGTGGTATTTTTCTAAAACATTGAACATTTCGTCTTTTGTTTGTGATTGCATAAAAACATCGTCTAGATAGGTGATTGCGTTTTTCTTGAGTATTAGTGGTCTAAAAATTTTGCTCATAAAAGCTGAAAATGCTGCTGGTCCTATGGATATTCCATAGAATAAGCGGTTAAATTCATATTGTTGGTTTCCGATAACAAATTGTGTTAAACGTCGTGATTGTTCATCTAGTGGCATTTGATTGTATGCACTATTCATATCGGCGGTTGTAAAGTATTTGCCGTTTATTTTTGTTAAAATAACTTGTATTGGTTCAATGGGCCAATTACATTTTGATTCATCTATGAGTGAATTGAGGTATCTAGCATCGAGAACGATTTTTAATGATTCTCCTTTAGCTAGAATGATAACGGGGTTGATGAATGTGTTGCCTTTTGGTTGTTCTTCTTTATTAACTGGTGATATAATATTGTACTGTTCTAAAATATCGAGTAATCTGTTTACTTTATCATGTAAGTGAATTGGTACTTTACTTGCTCTCTGTTTTTTGAAAACTGCGTCTGGTTTTAATGGGAGATGTAGTGATGAACTGATTTTTCCAACATCGAATTTTGATGTTGCATAGACTGATGAATATTTAATTAGCTGTTTGGCTAACTTTTCGAATTCGTCTTGTGTTATTTGTGAATGTTGGAAATTAAACATTGTTAAAAATTTTTGTTGGTCCTCTGTGTAGTTACTGATGTTGAATGTAGGTTTGAAATATGGAGTTTTTGTGAAATAATCCGTATTTCTATTTTCGTTACTTATTATATTATTTATAGATAATTCTTCATTAAGAATTGTAGATTGGCAAATATCTAGTAATTGGAGTATGTTATTTACGCGATAGGCTTTTTCGTGTATTGGTGATATTGTAGCGTTGGTTTCACAATATCCTAAAAGTCCTAAAGGTAATGTTACTTGGTAAGGTGTGTTGTTATAAACATGTAAGGAAATAATATCTGAATTCGAATTTTTCAAATATTTTATTGAAGAGATTGTGATTTTGAAAAATTTATGAATAGGTTTGAATTCAAAATCTGACATATAAAATTTTTGTTTGTTTTGTTCTTTATCATATTGGTGAACTTGTTTGATTGAAAAATTATATATGTTTCCTGATAGTGGTTTCAGGTGTTTTCTTTGTTGGTTATATATTGGATAAAATTTTGAAAAGAATGGTGGTTGTTTGTTTAATCTTTGAAAAAATGTTAGGGATGTTTCTTTTGTTTTTGTATATTTATCTTTGATTAATATTTTACTATTTAGGATGTTAATTGTTGGTATATACTTCGAAATAAATGGTATTCCAATGATATTATATTTAATATCAGTGATATGGAATATTTGTTTAAATGGCTTGTTTAGAATTTTACTTTGCTCCATTGTTCTGGTAGGGAGGAGAAATAATTGGATTTTTCCGTAGTTTATCAATGTTGATCCTTGTGCTGTTGCTAGTTTGCTGGAGGTTTCAAGAGGTGTTAGCTTTGGGTGTAAGGATTTTATTTCATTCCATGTGGGGATGTTTATTATGTTTGATTCTGCTCCTGAATCAATTAAAAAATCTATTTCAAGGTCTGGTGGTTGAAATTCTTTATTTCTTGGGCTTTCTAAGAGAAATGGTATTGTCCAAATTTTTTCTTTGGGTTGTTCTTTTTGTATATTTTGATAAATGTGGTTTGTATTCAAGCATTTTGTTTTGGTATTTTTATTGGTTTGATTTGTAGTGTTAATCTCATTTGTTTCTTGTGTCGTTGGTGTGGAATTTATGGGTGTAGTGTAATAATTTTGAAGAAATTCTGATTGATTTTCATATATATGTGATGGAAAGGGTTGTTCATATATGACAGATTCATAGTCATTTTCGACTTTTATCATATTGATAGTAAGAGTGTTTTCAGTATCACTTTCTGAATCTGATGATGTACAGTTTACTTGATTGAGTTGTAACGTATTAGTTACTGTGTCATCAATACCTGGGGGGTCTGATGTTGTTTCTGGGTTAGCTTGTACTTGATTGATTTGTCTTTGATGTTTAGGTGTATTGCTTCTATGACGATTATTAGAGTTATTATAGTGATTATTATTCCGGTGTGGTGATTGGGAATAATTTCTATAACGATTATTATAACTTGGGTGTCGATTTTGTGAATTATTTCGCGATCTGTTTTGGTAATTATTGTTTGGTCTGTTATAGTTCGATCTATTATATGAGTTATTCCTTGATCGATTGTTCGGGTAATTCTGGTTTCGGTTGTTTGAATAACTTCTATTTCTATTATAGGAGTAGTTTCTATTCCTATTGTATGATGAATTTCGTGATTGGTTGTTTGGATAGTAGTTATTTCTTGATTGGGAATTAGATCTAGAAACAAATCGTTGTGTATTTGAATTTGATCTGGAGTAGTTATTTCTACTATTTGGTCTATTGTAGTGATTTTGTGATGAGTTTTGTGTATTTCTTCGTTCTGGTGATCTTCCTCTATAACTTGAGTTATATGGGGATTGATTTCTTGTATAACTTGTATTGTTCGGAAGTGTCTTTCCTGAACTGTTGTTGCTGTATACATTTTTGTTTGGTAGATTTTGATCTTTTTTCATGTATTGATAGAATGATTTATTTGGTTCTTTGTATTTTTGAGGTTTATTTTGACTATCTTGCTGTTTTTGTCTACATTCGGAAATACTATGTCCGTATCGGCGGCAATAATTACACCATTTTTTGAAAGATGGTTTGCCTTTAAAGTTCGGGTTCTTTTCGTAAATATTGAGTATTTCAGTGATTTTTTCAACGAGGTCTGTTTCTGATTCCTGTATATTATTAATATTAGTGGGAGTCGTTTCAATTTTGTTAACGTATTGTAATTTCAGATTTTCCGTTTCTTCTAGTTTCATCGTGATTTCTGCTTGTTCTAATTTGTCTACTAGTTTTCGAAAATCTAAATCGGGTTCTCGAATTGAAGAAGGATGGGATGCTCTCTTTTTTATTGCTATTTTCCTTAATTGTGGTGTTAAGGTCATCATTAAGATTTCTGTCATCTTTGTGTTTTTATAGTCATGTGTATTTAGTGAGTATGCTTTTCGAACTAGTGTTTCGATTCGTACTGCTATTTGCTTGATGGTTTCGTTTGGTAATCTGCGAATTTCATTACATAAAACTCTTTGTTGTTGTTTGTTTCTTTCGGAGTCAAACATTTTTGAAAATTCTTGTGTAAATCTTTTCCAGTTTGATTTTATTTCTAGAGGTAGTACTGAAAACCATTTTTGGGCTGCGCCATCTAAGGTTGTTTGTATCAACGCTGTGCGTCGATGTATCCAGTTTTGATGTAGTGGCGTATTAATTGGTTCAGGTCCTATATTTAAAATCAAATTTGCTGTTACTGCATTTAAATAATCTTCTACAGAGTATTCAGGGTCTGTTCCTGTGAAGACCATTAAAGGTTTATTTGATGTTATTGATGATCCACCCATTAGGTATGGATTCATTGTCATTTGTAATGATTCTGCTGCATTTGGCATTTGAGAAAAATTTGAAAGTTGGTTTCTTGTTATTTCATGTTGTTGGAGATAATATGGGAGTGGTATTTCATTTTGCATTTGTGATGGTTGATACGAGTGTGTAGTCATTGGATTTTGTTGCTGAATTGGTTGAAAAGATTGTGTATTAATTAGATTTTGTTGTTGAATTGGTTGTTGATTTTGTGCATCTATTGGTTGTGGAGAAAAATTTCTATGATTTGTACGTGTTCTCTGTATTCCTTGTCTACGATATTCTTGAGTATTTGGTGCAAATATATCTGGTTGTAAGAAATCATCATCTGAGGATAAATAATCCATTTGATAAGATGTTTGTTTTTTATTTTTATTCTGTTGAAAAAATGGGTAATTTTCACTGCGATCCTGTGGAGGATTTGGTTGAAGATTTTTGGAATTATATTGGGCCGTTGGGTTATCCCAGTTTCGAGGTTTTGTATATTGATTAAAATTCCTTTGTGGTTGATAATTTGTTTTTGATGGATGTGTATAATTATAATTATGGTCTGCAAAGTTGTTTCTAGTGAATGTTTTGCGTGTTTTTGATGGTATTGTCATGGGTCTGTATGTTTGGTAATCCATATGTGAATATTTTGGAGCAACCGAAGGTTTAACGGTTGATTGTAAGGTTACCTGTGTTTGTGAAGGATTTGTATTTCTTGGTGTTGTTAAATTTGGGCGTATTGGTGAAATACTTTGTTGTGTAGTTGTTGTGTGTACAATTTCTTCATTTATGAAGTGTGATGGTGTCTGGATATCTTGTTGAGTAAGATTCCTAGTTCCATTGAGGTTTTCGTTGTGTATGACTGTCGAGTTCAAACTATTATTTTGTGTATCGGGTAAAAATGTATTATAGTTTAATGGTGTTGCATCAATTGTTAATGGTATTACTCTTACGTAATCTCTTATGTAAGATATTGTACCTATTGCTTGACTTGAGATTGATTGTGGAAAGCTTATAAATGCGGGATGAGACCATTCGGGGTCCCAAACATAATCTGATTGTTCTGTGATAGCGGTATCATCGTTCGAATTTTGGGGTCTAAAATTTTTTCTTGCTTGTGCAATTAAATCAATATTGTGTGTGAAATAATCTATTATGAACCATGCCAAAATTTTTTGTAAATCGTGTTTGGTATGTTGTGAAACGTCGTCTTTCGTGAAATTTTCTTTAATGATGTTTAAATAACTAGAGAGTAGTGTAATTTCATGTCGTACTTTCAAATGTTTGGATGTTTCTGTCGGTGAGACATTTGTTAGTGGGATTTCGTTTTCTAATATCGAAATATAACTATATATTATTGCGAAAACTTCATTGGTGAAAATGGAGTTTGCTCTTTGTGAGTTTTGGTTTTGGATGCTTTTTATATATTCTGAAAAAACTTTTGAAAATTCTAAATCAAGATCGTCTGTTTGTATAGTATATGTTCTATTATTATGGTTTGGTGAGGTGAATTCTATAGAGTAGATTCCATACTGTTGTGTTATGTTGCATATATCTTTTAAGTAGTGGTCTATGATTTGTCTTTTGATTTTTACATCTGGGAACTCTGTTTTACATGGGCTAATTCCGGGTTCAAATAAATTTACGAGTAAATTTTGACAAAATATGTGTTGTCCTCTATCAGTATCTGCGTCTACTATAAAAGGAAAGATTTCATCATCATCTGGAGTTTCGTCACCTGGGGTGTGTGTTGAACTCATTTTTCCGTTCGATGACTGTTAATATGTAATTATTAATGTGTCGAATTGGTTGATTCCAATTGTATAGATGTACTGGTTTGTGTTTGTACTGCTTTTTTATTCTTCTTTTTCCTCTTTGTGATGAATTTGAAGTTGTTTCTGAGTCAGAAAAATATAATTGATCGTGAAGTGGGTAATTTTTATCTATTGATTCTTTTAGTTTGTAAAGTTCGTCTAAACTGTTGGTTTCTGATTCTGAAAATGCGTTTCGGTTTTTTGAAAATCTTTTTCGTGTTATTTGTCTTTGTTTAGTTATTATTTTCCTCTTTAGTGTTTGTCGTTTTGTGCGAATGTATCCAACTGTTTGTGTATGAGGTGTGATTACAAGGTCGTATTTTTTGTTATCTATTTCACAATTGTGTAAAATGATTGTTTGTTTATTTCCTAGGTTTTTAAATGACATAAGGTTTAGGATGACGGATGCAAAAGGTTGTTAAATGATTTCTATTTTCCTAAACTGTTAGTTCTTACGATTTTTTGGTTAGCTTAACCTGGGTCTATTTGTTCAGGGTTGGAGAGAAAAGTATATCGATTCCGAAGAATGATTTTTACTTTCTCGTGACTAGTATAAGCTAAGGTGTTAACTTACTTAATCTTACTTAGGGGTAGTGATTGTGTTCAAGGGTTGGAGAATAGTAAATCGATCCACAAGGTTCAGGTATAATTAGAACGCGAGTAGTTCGTTAGATACTATTTTAAACTTACTAAGTCTAAGATTTATCCTGGGTCTGGTAAGAGGGGGGGTCAAGTAAAGGATGAATAACCGAAGTTCTTCACTGTTTATCCTAATTTGAATGATTAGTTTTGTCTAAAAATTTCTATTAGTCTTGGGTCTTTAGAAAGGGTTGGGTAGTGAATCGACGTTTGAGGTCGTTAGACACTAATTAAGTGGGTGGGGGAGAACAAAATTGTTCTGTTTGATCCAAGGATAAGCCTTGATGATCAAATTTGAGATTTTAATTAAGTAGAAAATGATTTAAGATCCAAGGATAAGCCTTGATGATCCGGTTTTAAAATTAAGTGAATTTAAGTTTTGATAAATTTTTAAATGTGTGTAAAGGAAAGATTTAGTGTTTTATGATGTTAGTGAGTTGATGATTGCTGTTATGTTTTAGATGATGAAGCTGGAACAACAGGATGATTTATGATTACTAACCATTTATTGTCATGCTACTAATTTTTATTTTTATTTTCCAATAAATATTTTTCAAACATGTTTTGTATATTACTGCAGAGTTTTAGGAAAACGATCTTAGATCTTTTTATCAATCGTTATTGTATAATATTAATTTTGTTTAGCGCCTTAAATGATTTTGAAGAGTAACTTCAAGGTTTTATGTTTGCAAATGGAAATCTAAATTCATTGCAAGTAGTATTCGAAATATAAAAGTTTGTTCTGGCTTTTGCCGAACTATCATATAACTATACGGCAAGTTTCTACTTTGTCGTATGTCGTCTTTGGTTCGAGGTCTTCTTCCAATTCCGGGTAGTTCTATTATGGTTCGGAATATTGGCTGTGATCTATTGAGTCGGAGAGACATTTCAATTAAATTATTGTCGTATAACATTTTGTAAATGTTTTTGTCTAATTTCTAATCTATTTTTGGTTAATTCTAATCTAGTAAGGTCTTGTTCGAGACTTATGGTCGCACCAGATGAGTTAGGACCGAAGTGTAACTCATAGAGTAATTTCGGATAGGGTACACCGTCTGCTCGTCACGCTATCTTATTTTCGGCCGGATAGATTCGCGCAACTTCTTAGTCTAATACCGATCCTAATCTTACTCTTATACTATCTAGTCTCAGGTTGTTTAACTAGTCTCTGCTAGGCTCAATAGATCTAGGGTATACTGGTTTATTGCGGCTGCTGAAGTGCTCGGGAGAGTCCAACTAATTTCTAAGTTAAATTCAAATCTCTCTGGTGCTGAAATTACAAGTAACTTCAGCACTTACAAATAAGTGGGTTGTTAGTTAGATGGATCATGATTGGTTAATATTAAATACTTTACATTGGTAAAACATTTAATTTATCCAATCATAAAATATAGTTTAGATCAGGTTCCAAAAGGTTGATCTTGATGTTTGATGTGTTGTGTTCACATAGACATGATTAAAAACTTGATATTTTTACGTGCAAATTTCAGCTTTTTTTCGCCATCAAACTGTCCACCATATTCTTAGCATTAATAAACTTTCTGGTTCCATTTGCTTTATTTGTTCGATTTTTTATTGTTGTTTCCAATTGTTATTTCTAATTTTCCTCAATCAAAATGTATCATGTTAGTTGCCTGACAATTGCAACATCTTTTTAACAAAAACATATGTGGGTAGCTAAAATTGTTTACTTTTTGCATAGGTAGCTAAAATTGTTTACTTTTTTCACGAACATAAGTAGGTTGTCTTTGCGCGTAAACTTTTGTAGACTAGTTTTATCAGTGTTTCCTGAGGAGTATTTTCTGTTCTGCTCAAACCTAATTGTGATTTTAAATTCTGGTTCTTTCAGTTGTTCGGGCAATATCGGCAATTCAATTTAATTGGCCTCATATAAAAGATCCAATTTTTTTTAAATATTCGGCCCTCTCGAGATTATCCTAGATTGCCCTGGCCATAACTAAAACCTTAAAGATTCAATTTTGTACGAAAATAACTTTGAAGGAGAGCGCGCGCCGAAAAAGATTGTTTTTTTTTTGTTCAAAATATTATTGCACAGAGTGCCAAAGAGTACCCTGCAAGAGCCGTAGTTTGGCTTTTTTTCTAAAAAGTCAAGTTTAACTTTGCATTCAGAGAGCTCGAAAAAGAATAAATTCGGGCGTTGAAATTTTTGAATATCCATGAGATCCATGCACCGCCCCCCATTTCGATAAAATCCTATAGCTGCCCTTGATCATAACCAAAACCTCAATTAACTTTTTGGGCAGAAAAATGTATGATTTAAATATAAATTTTCTTGTTTATTCCGTTGAAATCAATACAATATGCAATTTGAGTTTTCGTCGAATTGGTCATTTGATGCACATCCTGGGCCACCAGCAATCATTAGACACCTCGTGGACTCAAACATAGTCATCAGATTTAAAGCAGAAGATCCAATTAGCCCACAAACGCATAAGCAGACAAAAATTAGCGCATTCCAAGAATTCCGTGTTTCCACCTTAAGAGACTTTTCTTTCCATTCAAGAGCTTGCGTTTTCTGTTTCGGGACCAAAAATAGTACAATTAGAGTTGAGAGATGGACTAAAACCGAAAGAAGATAGCTTATCCAAGAAGCAAGTTTATCTTCGCTTGAATCGCGTAAGTATCTTTCATCCGAGGTCAAGCAAAATGGACTCATTATGAAGTTCGAAATAGCCGACCCGGTCGATTGGCCGATTGTATAGAAAGCCCAAACGAGTGCGTACGAGATACCTTCGATTCCGTTCGGAGCATACTCGACAATTACGAGCTCCATGACGTAATCAAACCAAAAGCGAGTCAACGAGTATACCAAGTCGTCGACGAACCAAAAGTACTGATTTCGAATCACGTCAAATATCGTCATTGTGACAACTGGTAATTCTGTGAAAACTTCGAATATTGTTACTACGGCGAGTATTTTGCGCCAATTAGAGGCGAGGAAAAACTTGAGGTAAATGATCATTCCGCCACTTGCGATAAGACCGCCGACAACATGAACAAACCCAATGGTAATCGGGTTCACTTGTGCCCAATGGATTTGAATTTTCAGAATAGCGGGGCTCTAAAATGAAACTGAAACTCTCATTTTCTACCTGGGCTAAGGTACTCAACTCATGGCTCGGTCAAATTATTCGAACAATGTCCGGTTTTGGATTCACACTGAGATAGTTGAACGAACTTTTCAGTCGAACTAAATTTGAATGATGGGTCCGACAGGGTCAAAAAAATTTAAAATATTTTAAAATTTGAAAAATGAGCGAAGAATTCCACTCAATCAAATAATTCCGTCAGTGTAATGCGTTGAGAGATACTCAATTTCGAAAGGTTGCTTACAGCATTACATAAGTAAAAACGGATTGGACTGCGGTTAGAAAGAGTTTGAAGAAAGTTCGCCACAATTATTAATTTTTTCTGATCATTTTGGTTGAAAATTGAAAACTTTTTTGGGCCATTTTATGGGTGGCTTAAGTGGTTTTTTCAAAGCATTATGAAGACTTATGTTTTTTCCAAAATTTCAGGTTTTTTCGGTTATACCCTCTAAGCGATAAAAAATCAAAATTAAATTTTTTAGTACGAAATTGGACTGATTTTACTCACAAATGCATGCTGCTATCTCAATTGGTGAATCAAGCTAGAAAAATGTTAAAAAGGCAATCAAACAACAATTAAAATCGCATTTAGCATCTTTTTTAAAAGAAATTCATAGACATACAACAGAAAATATAAAAAAACATAAGACGGAAAAATCAGCAAACATGCCGTCTGTCTTATGTAGAAATAACATGATTTTGATGGAAATTCTCAATTTTTTTAGCATGCAATAGATATGGACAATGGAGACAAAAAAATGAAAGACGTCCATAATTTGTCTCGTGTTAGTCGCGCTTTACTCTGCGATAACTGAGCCTTTTCTATCTGCTTTTAAAACTTTGAAAAGAAAGGTTTGTAAACCGTTGGAGGAAAAATGTTTTAACCTTTTTTTCAAAAGAAAAATTTTTTTTCTCAAAACCTTCTGAGAGCCGAATTTTAAAACAGGCTGTAAGCATCTTCGGACAAAAAACTCATAAGTAGTGAATTTTGGCGACTTCTAAAGTAGCGATTAATTTCAATCAGGGGCGGATCTAAGATTTTCTTGAGGGGGGGGGAATTTTTTATAACATTTTTGAAAATTTTGTCGACCTTTTTTTTTTTTAGTTTTCTCTCACAGAGCACTATTTGGCCAAAAAACTGTTTTGAAAAAACAGGCCAAAAAAGGCGTTTTTTGCCTTTTTTGGAAAATTTTGACCAAAAAGTCGCGTTTCTTCGATGCGCTCTCCCCCCTCAAATTAGTATATATTGGCGCGAGAGGCGCCTTGAGAATATAGGTTCCATCACCATAATGGATATCTCAAAAAAAAACAAAGAGGGGACTCTATTGGAACCAGTTGTAAACTAGTATTGATAAACCAATTATATTATTGATAAAATATTCCAGTATACACCATCACGAAACCCACAACACCGATTCACATTTATTAACTCTAAATATACTTCACCATTCTGCCTAAACTAAACTTCACGTACTGTATAAAAGAAACTAATATGCAAGGCATCATCTGAAACTACGACCCCATAAGACAAACGTATATTTTCTGCCCACCTACCAAAAGTTTTAACGTCGAAGAATCCCGCTCACTAATTGTCCATCACGAGTATATACAGCCCGTCGAAGTCCAAATCCTAGAATATATTCATAACACTAAATATGACCATAAGCTTTATAACCTAATTCAAAACACACCACATGAATTCTCAGTAAGTAGTGAAGAGCACAAGATCATCAGAGCACTCGAGCTCCTATGGCCTCTGCTTCAAACTAAATACGTCATCCGCTTGCTTGCTAACTCCTAACATCATCAGACACAATTCACACTGTTTTTCCAAATGTTTTTTTTTTGCCGACGACGACCGTTAGTAAGTAAAAATAGGTATTTTTGACTTATAAATTTCTAACACAACTAACCATTTATAAATATCTCACTTTTTTTTAGATTTCACCACTCAGTCATCTAAAACAAATCAAAATAAATTAGAAATTGTAAACTCTTTTCTAAAAACTTTTTAATTCAATTTAATAATTGCAGCACTTAATTAAAGCAGTAAAATTTACCTTTATATAGCAGTAAGCTCAAAAATTTAATCCTCTAAAGCAGTAAAGTTTACCTCAGTATTTTTATAAATTTAAACTCCCATAGCATTAAAATTAATAATTTTATGGAGTAAAATAATAAAAAATTGCAGTTAAATTAAAAAAATACTAACCTTTTAACAAGACGCTTTTTTAAAAAATTTGAATCTTTCACTCGCCCATTAATCACACACTTTTTTCACAATCGCACAACTTGCCTACGAAAAATTGTCTAAATAATGAATTTTAAGTTTTAACTTTCAATGATAACTACTATAACTTGTTTTCACACGTTTCAAACGTTCCTTCAACCCGGTTGGAAAGAACTACGTAGTAAACTGAACTAACCAACGCATCTTACTAACGTCACAAAACCACAAACTAGTAGCATGACTCAGAGAAGAAATCCCACGGTACCCTAACCAGATTAAAACCAGATTAAAACTGGATAAATTATTCTTTTGAAAACCTCTTTCAAGTTTTATTAAAACAAAACAAAAGTAAAAAAAAACGTAAGACAAACCCAAACCAAAAGATTCTATTTTTGAGAAAAGGACACAACAAAAACAAAAAAGAGAAAAACAAGTAATAAAAATGTAACAAAAGGTTGAACAAATAAAGAGACTCTGCACAAAGAGACTATAAAAATATAGCCTACTCCTGGCCCCACCAACCAGAGGGAAGACCTGAGCTTGCTCTATAGCCGGCCTAACCCATCGCACTACAACCACGCTTTGTGACCCACACTCTATTATCGACGAGAGTTGCTCTAGTGTGAGCGACTCTTTAAAATAACCAAACTAAACCAAAAATGCTTTTGCGATAACAATTAAAAATAAGTCATAAGTAAAACTTAACTATCAAGATGTGAATATATAAATGCAGCATGTAAAGATTTTTTAGAGCCCAAGGAACGAGCAGCAAAGGAGATGACAACCTGAGTACATTCCAACTCTGGAATGGCAAATTTATTTGGTTTGCTGCCAAAGTCACTGTCCTCGAAGGATTTTAAGTATGGACTCAACATAACAGCAAAGAAAACACATTGAACGAGACCAATGGCCACCTCAATGTTGATCTCACATACCAATCCTAGTCACTTGACACTTCGCACGGAAAATTCAAACTTCACCCTGCACGTAGTCTTGCTCTAAGCTTAGTGAAATCGATACATCGATCAGAAGTCTTGACACAATCACCCAAGACTGCCCACGATCAACGAGACCCATCTTAAAACACGAACAAAACAGTCTTTTTCCATCAACACAGACAACTATATCTGTCCTCTCTCCAAGAAGTCACTGCTGACAACTTCTACAGAAAACTACATCACCCGTCCTTCACTACAATAAACAATTAAAAACTAAAAACTCTCTAAACCCCGGATGGGTGAAACCAGTCTTAAACTAGTATTTATAAGCCAATTATGTTATTAATAAATTACAAGTGCTGAAACTACGTGTAATTTCAGCACCAGAACAATTTGAAAAAAACTTTGAATTCAGTTGTTCTTCTTCTAGATAAACTCCTAGAACTAACTCGCATAAACCAGTATACACTAGATCTATTGAGACTAGGAGATATAAGAGTAAGATTACGATCCGTATTAGACTAAGAAGTTGAACGAATCTATCCGGCCGAAAATAAGATAGCGTGACGAGCAGAGTATAACCAATAGGTCATAACTCACTCTGGGTCGGCAATGGGTCGAATACCTGAGAAGGCGCCCCCCCTACTCCCCCTAAATCCGCCCCTGATTTCAATAGTTTCTGCTTTTTAGCTTTACTAACCCTTATGCTCGAAATCAGAGAAATGTACACTGCAAATATGAGGAGCTTCAAATAGTACCATTTGTGAAAAAGAGACCACAGCTCGGCCAACTTCCGTTTCACCTCAATTTTTTCTTTCTCCTTGTCAATATCTTTCTCGTTAGTAAACATCAAAGCATAAATAAGACCGACAATTGTAAACACAAATAAAATCCACGTGAAATGGTTGAATTTAAAGTCAAAACCACAAAAACTACCTCCATAATTTACAGTATTGAATAGAATTCCGACTGCTAAGTATGCAAACATAGACCCCAATTGTCGCGATATGCGAGCGCACGAAATTAAAGTGCCTCGTTTTTCGTCGGGTTCGAGTTTTGACCTCTGAGTTATCAGCGCATCGATTGTCGAATCGGAACAGGCTAACGCCCAGTACCATAGGAAAAATAGAAGCACGTATGAAGTTGCTTCGTTCGGAGCCTCGGGGTTTTGAGGAGGGTCGGATAGTTTTTGGGTGCAATTATCGCCCGATTCTATTGCGTAATAGGGTTCGGGAATGGGTTTTAGACTCAAAATTAGGAGGATAATTGAGATGGCGGAAAGAGCGGTGACCAAATAAGGCAATCTTCTGTAGCCAAAAACAGGCAAAGAGTCACTGCAGAAACTGAAGAATATTTTGCATCCCCAAGCCAATGAGTAGAGCGATCGCAGGCTGAAAATTTAAATGAGTTAGGAATAAAAATCTAAATAGTTTCTTTTAAATTACACTTTCTGCAAAGTATCATTCAATAGTTATTCACAGGGGCGGATCTAGGATTTTCTCGAGGGGGGTGCGGATTTTTAAAAAATTTCGAAAATTTTGTCGATTTTTTTTAGGTCGACCGAATTGATTTTTCGAGCTCTCCCTCAGCACAGTTTAGTCCCTGTTTTGACCAAGTTTTCTGCGCCGCAGGCAAAATTTTGAAGAACAGCCCATAAAAAAGCGTTTTAGGCACTTTTTGGAAAATTTTGATAAAAAATTGCGTTTTTTTTCGGCCCGCGCTCCCCCGTCAAAATTAGTATATATTGGCGCCGGGGGTCAAAAATTTTGACCAAAAAAGTGCGTTTTTTTTCGGCGCGCGCTCCCCGTCAAAATAAGTATATATTGTCTGCAGGGGGTCGAATTTCTGAGGGGGAAGCGTCCGTACCCCCTCCCCCCTCTTCTAAATCCGCCCCCTGGTTATTCATAGATGTAATGTCCAAAGGTTAGATGATAAAATTTAGATATTTGAAGGTGATTGTTCATTTTTTCGTAGTAGTATAAAAAAAATCAAGTCATGACTTATTTCAATCAAGGATTGGACATTTTTTTGAGGTTTGGTCAACTCAATTTTGAGAAAAGTTTGCTGGATTGGCTTTTTAAGAGGTTTTATACCGTTTAAACTGGATTTGAGAGCGCTCGCGCCCAATGCCCTAACTGTATGCCAGCGCCAAGGGCAAATAGAACCAGAGTCCCGCGGACTATTAGTTACCTTGAATACTGATGTGAAGCCAGGTTGAAGTATCGACCAAAAAGAGGGTAAGCCAAATTATGGAAACTGGTGTACAGGAACCCGGCTTGTATGAAATGAAGCGCATAGATCGAAGACCCACGCAGCTTCTTATTCACATTCAAACTCATCTTTATAACTTTGATTGGAATTCTCGAAGCAGCAAATCGTCAGGCTGCAGATAGCAAATATGAAATGAAAGAGAGATTAACCTTTTAGCTTTGTTATCTGACCTGATTTCGTGGCATTATAGCTCGAATTAAGATTTATTTTTGGGGCTTTTTACATATGCAGATCAATGCAGAGTGCAAGGTTGTGATATTCTACGGGACTATAGTGAGATAAAAATTGATTTACAATTCCAAAAAACTGAATTGTTTTTCGTTTAAAAGTTTTTCTCTGTTAGAGTTGCTGTGATCAAAACGGTTTGAAATTGGTCTCATTGATTCAGCGGATACCGAAGTTTTGAGCTACAGTGACCTTGTACCATATAAAATGATATAAAGATATAGAGATATAGGTTACATAACTGTAGCAGTATCACATACCCCCTCGAGTGAAAAAGATTTTTCATTTATGTATATAATTTTATAATAACAATAGGAAGGATTTTGATTCTCAGTTTTAAAAGTTTTATTTTCGATTGCGTTTTTTTTCATCTTTATCTTTGTAATCTTCGTCTAAACCTATTCTTCAGCTGGGGTTCCAGTATACTTCCTCGTCCAGAGTCGCGTTCCCAAATTTTCGACGGAAAAGATGTCTTTCTAGTAGTCCCAGTCTCGTTTCGATGGAGAGATCATTCCTCGTCTTGAAATCTGTCAAACGTCTCCAATTTTCCTGTAGGGCCGCCTTTAGGAGTGCCCCTCCTGTCAGTTCCTCTTCCGATATTTCCCCCGC
Organism: Symsagittifera roscoffensis; assembly: GCF_963678635.1. Lineage (NCBI taxonomy): Eukaryota > Metazoa > Xenacoelomorpha > Acoela > Convolutidae > Symsagittifera > Symsagittifera roscoffensis. Next base: position 9,984,496 of record NC_087068.1, read on the forward strand.
CTGTTGGCGGGTCAAATCTCTCGTCACTCTCTCCTACGATTGATTCTTCCCTCGGAGTTCGCTCGCCGTTTTTTGTACTCCTCTTTTTAGTACTTGATCGTCTAAGTGACCCCATTCGCTTGGGGCTAAGTACCGACTTTGACAGGTGTCCAGTAACTCCTCCGGTTTGATAGACAAGTCCACTTTCTTCATTTCCCAACTTTTTTTGCTCATCTCTTTTTCCGCCTCTTCTGTCACTCGATCGTTGGGTGTCGTTGCAGCTTTTTCCTTTCGGGCTTCTTGTACAGATTTCTTTTTGTTTTCGAAAACTTTCAGGATTATTTTTTCATGTGTATTTGGCCAACTTGCTGAATTTGGTCCACCTTTGTTCGTTTTGGTCCGTTTAACCGCCAATTTGAGTCCCCATCTTGCTTCTGTTTCTTGTGATGTAACGATCATTTGGCTGTGCTGGAACCTCTCATTGAGTGACAATGGGTTGGCTTGTTGAGGCTGCAGTTCCTCCTCTTAATTGCTCTCTTCGAGCCTCTCTGGTGAGCTAATTTTTAAAGTTTCTTCTTCGGTTCCGCTGGTGGGCTTTCACTCGAGACTTGTGCTGGTTCTCGTTGAAGGTGAAATTTGACCTCCGCAATGTCGTTTTTCCGGTATATCGATCCTCCAGACGTTTTTATTGTGGACCTAGACTCTGAAGCAGTTTTCCACTTTGAGGGTTCCGTCAGTTCTTGACCCTTTTTCCTGAGGTCGTCCGTTTGTAGTATCGTCTTTTTAAGTGAGGGCGGTTTTCTCTTCCTTGTCTTCAAAAAGAAGCTCCCCAAGGAGAAGATCATCTCTCTTCTGAGTTCCGGGGTTGGTTGTCCTGCTGCGTCTACAATTCACCAAATACAATATTCGCTGCACCTCTACGCTCCTCGTTCCATCTGGTGTTCTCCTCCAAAAGGTACTTTAGCACCTTTGATCGTTCCCTGTCTCCCGCTGTTATGAGTTTTTGTTTGAACTTCAGCTTCGTGTCGTTGCTCTGGGTCCCTTTTTTTGACGACTTTGAGTTTCTCCCTTGATTGGTCGATTCTCCTTTTGAGCTGATATGCTGTTATCGCCAATCGTTCCAGATGTCGTTTGTCTAAATATTCAGAGTTTTTTTCATATACCTATCATTTTCTAAATTCAGTTTTTGTTAGTCTTCCGAAGTGTGCCTGTAGCAGATAAACTTGAATGGTTTTGGTTTGTTTCATCTGCAATGGCGGATAATTGTGCAGAGTTGGGCAAACTTTGATCGAACGTTTATTTTCTTCTGATGTCAGTTCATCCAACCTGCCCTTTATTATATTCTTTCTACTAGTCCGCAGCCCCGATTGTTTCCGTCTGGGCAAAATTGTTGATCAATATTGTTTTCTGTACAAAAGTTCCTAAGTGTTTCTCCCTTGAAGCCAGACACTGGTCTGACTGAATCGATTCCGGAATGCCGTGTGTATTGATATTTGTCCGCAAAAAATTTTCTCTTGTCTTTCCACTCATTGATTTAGTTACTTTTACCGACAGAAAGGAAAATCTAGATAAATACTAATATGTATACCTTTTGCCGTTGAGATTTTCTAGTGGGTCCGCGTAAACTAAGTGGAGTTCCTGACCCGGCAGCGTAAGCATAGGTAGAGGTTATGATATATTTTTTGGAATTTGGTAATTTGCAATCTTACCATTTCTGGTGCAACTACGGTATTTCTCCGCGAGGTTCACTATGCCTTTGTACATTTGAGGCCATTAGAGGTATGTTGATACTGCGTGCATCACGTTTGTCTTGGATGTCCTCTGTGAATTCGTTTCATAATAGCCTGGCGCAGTTGTACGGGTACGGCTAGTCGGTTGTCCACTAATGTGCAGTCGTCTTGCACGGCCGTCTGGTTCCAAGACGGATTCGTATAGGATCCCATCAATTCAAATCCCTGATTGTCCCCTCTCTCGATTATCCTCCTGAACCGATCCATCCAGGTATCTTCCGAGGTTAGTTCCGGTAAGAGAGTCTTGTGAAACGGTTTTGAGAGATTGTATAATGAATCTTTTTCTAACTGTTTTTGCAGTTCGATTTTCTTCGTGGAAAGGTGAAAATTTTGACGTGGTGAGTAGTGGATGTTGGAGGTTAAGAGGGGGGGGGGGGAGGTGCATGTATTAAGATACGTTATAGGTTTCCGGTCTGCCATGCTATATGTTAAGATTGGGTATAGAGTCTACAATGTATTAAGATGGGGAATACCAATGGTAAGGTTTCATGGTTTGTTTGATGGTAAGATAATGGTAAGAAAAACGAGTTTTTCGGTTTTTGTGTGGGAACGTTTCATTTTTTCGCAAAAACTCGGCGTCCGTTATCTAATTGGGAACATTTAATTGGTAATTACGTGTAGATTGTGGAATGAAGGGGTTTTAATTCATTTTTTGGTACGTAGTAAGTCAACGGTAAGAATTTTTGAGCAAAAAACTTCAAAACACGACACTTTTGGTATAATTTGATCTAAAAATTGCTTTATTACTTTTTGAAACAGTGTTCTATCTACCTGAAACTATGCTGAAACCCCCTGAAAAAACAAATTTTTTGAGAAAAAAAATTAATTTACAAAAAAGTATACAGATCACTACATTGTATAACAAGTTTACTGCAAAATTTTACGTTTCAATATCATAAAACCAATATAATACGACATCATGAATAACTTTACTAGTTCAGATCATTTCTTATAAGTTCAATGGTTTTGTATGGATTCCATCATCTTGAACTTGTATTTTTGGATAAAAACAACTAAGTCCTTTCTTTGTCTGTTCATATGTAGCAACCATATAATATATAGTTCTGAAGATCTGTTAGTAGAAGTAAGGTTAATTGCTTCATCAAGCACTTATCTTTATTTTGACATGGGACCGTCACCAGAATCTTCTAGAACTCGCTTGTTCAATCCTTTGCTGCTAAATTTGAATTTGTCTGTTTTGTTGTCATAGCAGCAATATGTCTTGCTACACAAACATAGCATTTCTCTGCACCTAAATTCTTCTTTAAAAAATCCCGGCTCCCGTTTATCATACTTTTTATGCGTACTGCAACACCTTCGAGGGAAGAAATTAGGTTTTGCATCCGACTTGAAATAGTCTCTGCAGTCATTTTCCCTCATTTTTTCCCAAGCAGCTCTCTTATCTGGTTGGATACAGTCGTATAAATTTTCTTCAGCAAGAGCTAAATAAAGCGAGTCTCTATCCATCTCCAACTCTTCAAATTTATTTTTATCACAGGACTTGTCAAAGAAGTTATAGTAGAGTTCCAACATTCTCAGTTTCGCATACTGCAGTATGAAAATTCCAACGATGATGGTTTCTCTATGTTCATCGGTTGATTTCAACAATTCTACCTTATACAAGTCTTTTTCAACTGTATTCAATCTTTTGAACAATGACTCATTGATTGCCTTATGAGTTTTTTCATCGTTCAAATATTTTGTGATTGTATGTCTCGGTCTATCCATGATCTGATATCCATACGAGGAATCACCCAAAAGTGTCTTTTGTTCTGCTACAACTCCTGATAGAGGGTTTTCATCTCCTTCTCTTCTCGCATCAACCACTGATTGAACGAAATTATTGAAAAATTTCCGTGGAGTATACTGAACAAAACGGTAAATTTCGGTGCATTGCAAGCCAAATTCCAAATAAAAGTTGAACAGAGGAGTTATAACCGTTCCATTTTCTAGCTTGAAACTAGAAATCGGCATTTTCTGAGGATACTTTAACACTACGTTCTCGATTGCACAGCTTTTCATCTAGTCTCCAATATCATTTCTTCCAACTTCAGTGTTTTTGAAAATTGGGTGAATGTTGGCAAATTTTGATTTTAGCTCATCTGGCATAATTATATCGCACTGAACGTAGCCAAAAAAAGATCCACCGTAGAAAGAGGTTTTTTATAGGGTAAGTGGGTTTTGACGTGATTTTTGACGAAACTTTCCCACCAGTCACACTCCCACATTCCTTCCACTTTGTATCCTTTCTCTTTAATGTATTCTTGTCGCATATCATCCATCTCACTCTTCTTGTTTCCTCTCTCAATATCCTGTTCTGTTAAGGAGGGATGAGGTTTATGACAGGAACAGAAGTGGTAGTAGCATCCCATTGCTTTGAATACTGCTTTACAGTGATCGCAGAAACCATCAACCTTGAAACAGTCGATTTGGACAAAACTTGTAATATGTAGAATTGTGTAGGTGTATGTTTGCTAGATTTGGAAGTGTGCATCCAAGTTTCAACAAGTCTGTCCCCTTGTTATGACAAAACTAAATCATTTTTTGCATTACCTCCAGGGTTGGAACTACATCCTTGTTCTTGTACCATTTCAAAAAGTCTTTGAACACTGTCATTCCGTTTTTGTTCCAAGTCTCTTTGTAATTATCTAACCCGGATGTTGAAGAAAGTATCACAACTAGGACACCGGAAACACTTGAAAAATGAATCAATATCATTTGTATGAATAATATGATTGCTAAATCTCAGTAATTTGACTGTTGCGTCAAATCTTCCAATTCTTCGTCGTGCTAGTTCTCCTACATATTCTCTTCCTGGGTATCGAAATCGTATATAAAGATGTTCTTTGGACAATTTCCTCGACAACAAGTAAGTCTCTCGAAACACTACGAAAACTTCTAGGATCATAACCCGACTTTGATACATTTTCTGTAAAGTATCTAGAAGTGTGAGAGTCGAGATCATTATGTCCGTTCATGTACATGGCCAATGCACTGAAAAGATCCAAATGATCTCTGTAAGGTTCCTTGTCTATGTTAGATAAAAGAAAGTTCACTTGCGTATGTCGTAGTAAGGGTTCGGGTAAGACAGAGTCCGGACATCCCATTGGAATTTTTTTGAGCAAAGCAGCAAAAATGGTGACGTTAGTAATTAACTTGAATCGCCACTTTGTGTTTTGACGTTCTTGGGTACATTGCTCCACAACATGATTTTTCCCCATTTTTCCTTGGATTGTTATCAAGTCTGCCTTAGTACAAAGCAAATGGGATTTTTCAAATCATTTCGAAGTTTTATTACTTCGAAGAAGAAAACCCAGAGCAATGTTGATTTTAGCGGCAGAATCGAGCTTATTGAAGACTTTTTCAAGTTTCTCGTTGATTATTTTAGTATCTAACTTAGACATTTGGAAGTTAAATACCTTAGGTCTCCCATTTGCATCTCCGTATCCACAAGAAAATGTTGACAAGCACTTATTTCCTCCTTAAGTTTTTCACCATCTTCCCCTTCTTTCTCCACAATCTTATTCAAGTCCGCTACAGTATCACTGGATTTCCGTTGTTTTGCTCCATGTTCCTTTCACCGATGTTGTTGAAGAGAGTAGTAACTTGGGAACTCTTGTCCATAAGAAGAGCAGACCATCGACTTCTTAGAACTTGGTTGAGCGTGCTTCTTCGCAACATGATAACCCATCTCATCTTTGCTCTTTGTAAAAAAATGACAGTTTGGACACTTATGTTCCTTTTGTTTTTCACATCTCTTCGATGTCGAGCTGCGTTTTGGCGATTGTACATAATTCCACAATTTTCACCTTTAATTTTTACGTTTCTGTTAAGAGCAGGCATTATCTAAAAAAATTTGGGACCTTGGAAATGTTCCAAAATTAAAAATTTAAAGTATCAATTGAATGAAATTACTTACTTTTTTTTCGCGAAGTAACAAAGTGTAAAATATGAAGTAAAATTCAAATGACTGTTTCTTATTGGTAAACAAAATGAATGGTTCAACCCAACAAAATGAGCGTATTTACACTAAGAATGACGTCATTGCTTACGCAATTATCCTTCTATGGCAATGACACCATTCTAAAATTAGAAGTGACGTCAACACCCACGCAGTTTTCCTTTTATGGTAAAGACGTCATTGCGTACGTCATTCCTTCGAAAGTTCTAGAATTTCAACCAATGAAAACTAAGCAGTTTGTAGACATAACTTTGGACCAAAAACATTCGTTTTTGAAAAATGTCAATTAGAAAACATTTGAACTTTTTTGAGTTACTCTACCGTTTGATTTCCTTATTGATGAAATAGATGCAGATTCTTACTTTTTTCACAATTTTTTGGACGTTTATATTGTCCAAAATAGAGTTCTCCGACTAAGTAAAGGTCTTTTTAGGTAAACTTACTCAATCAAAGAGTTTATTTTTGATCCACATATTGCGTATCAAAGCTATAAATATACTGCTGAGTTCAACTGACTAGAACAGAAATTTTATTTATTTTAGAAAGTTTGAAGTTTTTAAAAAAAGTCGTACGATAATATTTCAAAGACCTTTTTGGTCCCTATCCAACTCCCAAATTTGTCAAAACTCCCCAGCAAAGTTCTTTGTTCCTCCATTTTGTTAAAGAGTTTCAAAGTTAAAAACCTTGCATGATCAGGTTTGGAATCAGATTTCCAGAGATTTACTTTGAAAAATTCATCAACTTTGGGTTATCTTCTCAAGTCTACATCAAAATCAAAGAAATTGACTATCTATTAAAAAATCAGCAATTTTTCATTGATTATATACAAAAAATTCAATTAATTTGATGAGAAGACTTGTAGAGATGATACTTTTATTAATTTTTTTCTTTTGTTACTTATATCGGCAATATTTCTGTTTTTTACAGCAAACAATTTTTGGTTATTTATTTTTGCGATTGCGTTTGTGTATATTTTTACTTATTTGGAAGTTTTAAGTCCTTAAAAGGTAAACTTTTGTCTGATTGGATACGACAACTCTAACAAAAATGAACAATTTAGAGATTGGAAACGACAATGTGTAAAGTGGAGCTTCGTTTCTGATTGGACATGACTTTTCTATAAAAAAAACCACAAAAGGAAACTGAAATCTGATTGGAAACGACTACAATCCAAACAAGGAAAACCCTTTCTGATTGGGTAAACCCACACATTCCAATTGAAGGTACCTCTCTCTCTTAATTATAATTCATTCTATTTTCAACTTAACTACCGTCAACTACCTCCTCTCTCAGCTCTAAAAACATTTTTTTCAAATTGACTTCCGTAAACTACCTTCTTCTCAACTGTAAATCTTGTTTTTACTCTGTTTCGTTAACTGAAATTATTGCTCAAAATGATTTTCTCAGTACAAAACTACAATCTTATGTTCTCGGTAGAAGTTTCGGCTGATTTAGTACAAATCCAAGTGCGAGAAACAGTTTGTGGAGTTTTCTGGCACAAATGGACATCCCAAATCCAAGTCTGGCACATGGTGGAGGTGATGCGCAGGGATTTCAACGAGCATCATACGATGCAAGTTCGCATCACAGAGAACCAACATGGAGAAATGCAAATGATTGCGGAAGTGGCCGAGCATGTGGGAATTAACTACCCCGAAACTCCTGACTCTAGATATGTGGCTCAGTCTTTCGACGATTTCATCTTTCCTTGGGAAGATGGATCTGTGGACAACCCAATTATCATAGAAAAGGATGAGGGGTTCTCTGAACCAAGAACTCCAGTCAGCGAACCACCAGTGATGGAGGCAAGACCAGCTTTGCGCTCCATTGAGAAATTGCGAAATTCTTCAGCTGCTCGACAGTTCTTTGATTTGTAAATAAATTGTTTGTTGTCTTGTGTTTTGTAATTTATTTTCTTTGCATGTAGTAATTTTATTTTGAAGAGATATGAACAAAGAGATGAGGTCATAGACAAATTTGTTAAAAATTACTTGAAAAACTTTGATACAAATCGAACCAACTATGCAATTGGTAAATGTTTTTACAAAGTTTTGTTGAAAACATGGTAAAAAAATGAACCATTTTAAACATCTTGTAAAGACTTTTACAACAAATTTTGCACACAAGATAAAAAAATCATCTCAATTGTTGCAAATATGTTGAAAACTTTCACAAAAACTTTTTCACCATGCTAAAAGTTTCATAATTTGTTTTGCATACTTGTTAAAAGAGTTACAGAAAATTGTAACAAGATTTTCTGATTTTGATTTCTAAAAAATTTAGTTTTTGCATTTATATTGATCAAAAAAATCAAAAAAACAAGGTATTAGGATAGAGAATAGCACTCAAAGTCATCAGTTATGAAAAATTTTTAGCAATAATTTAACAAGATTTTTACAATAAATTTTTGCATTTTTTGCATTTGCATAAGAAAAAGAAGTTTGTATTTTGCATATATTTTTTGAAAAGTCAGGAAAAAAGTTGCATCGTGCAAAAAAACTTCTCAAAAAATCTCACCTGATTGTAAGAAAATTTTTACAATTTTTGCAACATGCAAAAATTTTCATAATTGTTTTTGCATACTTGCTAAAAAATCAAAAAAATTCTCGCAAAACAGGAAAAACTTCATTAAATATTTTCGCATTTTAAAGAAAAGTGTAAGAGGGTTTTCTTGCACTCTTAATAATTAAAGTAAATGAAATTCTGTATTTTAATTTTGATCATAAATATAACTCTTTTTTGCATGTATTTTGATCAAAAATATCGGAAAAACATTATATTAAGATCGGCAGGAGCACACAAAGTCATCATTTATCAAACATCTTTAGCAAAAATTTAACAAGTTTTTTACAAAAAAATTTTGCGTTTTTTGCATTTGCATAAGAAAAAAGAGATATTTATTTTGCATATTTTTTTTAAAAATCGGAAAAAACTTGCATCGTGCAAAAAATTTTATCAAAAAGTTTCGCATACAGGTAAAAAAAATTTTAACAAATTTTGCAACATGCGAAATTTTTCATAATTCCTTTTGCATACTTGTTTAAAAAAATCTAAAAAGTTTTGCATTTGAAGAAAAATGTTGTAAATTTTTTTCGCATTTTAAAGAAAACTGTAACAGGATTTTCTTACAATGTTAAAAATTAAAGTTTAAGAATTATTTTCTTTAAAGTTTGATCAGTAAAAATCTAATTTTGCACGTTTCTAAATAAAAAACATCAGAAAAACAGTGTATTAAGATAAGGAAAAGAAGCACTCGAATTCATCAATACTGATAATTTCTAAACAATAAGAAAAAATAAGTTAGGCTTTGCAACTGTATATGTTTTTGAGAATATATGAAAAAAATTGCTTTCTGCAACAAACTTTTTGTAAAACACGCATATTTTTTTTGAAATGATTAATTTTTAAAAAAGTACATTTATTTATTCGTAGAAAAGTATTTGAATTGAAATTTAATTAATTTTGACTAGATTGTTTTGAAGAAATAATCAAAAATTAAAAGAAAAACTTGCACGCTCACTATTTTCAGAGCCATAACCATCAATAAAACAATCAATTATTTTGAAAAAATCAGACTCATATTTATGAGTTTTGAACTTTTCGAATTCTGTCTAAAAATGCTGAGCCCAGAGTTTGCGTAGATGCAAGTTTTTGATTAGAGCTCAGATAATGTTTTTTAAACTTTTTCCGAACAAGCCGTTTCCTTGATGTTTTTTCCTTGATGAACGCTTGGTGTTTTTTCTGCTCATTTCCATCGTAAATTATGCCGAACTCCGCAACTAAGCTGATGGAATACTTCCCCCCTTGATGTGACAATACTCGAAAAGAATTTGTGTTTGTACAAAGTGTAAAGACAATCAATTTCTTGATATATGTATTGATATTTGTCTAATCTCTGAAGAATTTGGCTAAGAGATCTTCCAATTAAAGTTATATGAAATTTGCAACTTCCCAAGGAACAGAAAAAATCGTGAGTAGACACGCAATTATTTCGGTTACTATGTATTTTTTGTAAAATTCGTTGGAAAGAGAAATAAACAATGATTTACTTTTATAATCTGAACGAAAGCTGGGAACAGCTTGACACAAAGCAGCTGCCATTGGGAAAAAAGATTTTGCAGAAAATGGTGTAGTTATATAGTAGTAGTATTGCCTACGCAGTTTTCATATAGGGAAATCCTTCCATATTTGGTACTTCTTCCATAAATGGAAGTCGCGATGACTCATACTGCTTACTTCCGTTTTCATTTAATCTCAAAATCATTGTTCTCATTTCTCCTGGTCTGATCAATTTGCTCTTCAAAATGTACTCGAGAGAAGTTGATAGTCCCAACTATATTGAATTTTCAGAAAATCAAAAAAGAATTGGGAGATTTGTTTGGTTCCAAAAATCCTACAAGGGGAAAATATATTTTGAACCGTGTTTTCAACTATTAAAAATAAATGAATTGGGACAATTTGAAAAGTCCCAACAAGTCTATCTTAGTGAAAAAGAAGGAGAAACAATATTGGCAATACGTTATAGTGTTATTCACGATGCTGAGAATTTTTGATTGGTTACATCAATTTTCAAAATGATGGAAAATTTTTTTGTAGTGGTTAATGTTACAAAATACTTTTAAAAAGATAAAAACCAATTTTTTTTATTTCAGTAAGAAAAAAGTTTCTGTCGAAAGCGTTTTCAATGTCTGAATTGAACATTTATCAGGTTTTAAAATTGAACTACTACAAAAAACTACAAGGGTGGTGGTCAGATGACGTTGATGGTGATTGTATTAGTTTTAACTTGTATAGAAACACAGAAAGTTCAAAAATTTTGTGAAAAAGGTGGAGAGGAGACTACAAAAAAGAAGAGTACTGCCAGATTTATCAACAATGTTTTTATTTAGAAGAGTTAACTTAGATTGAGTGGTCTCTTCGTTAGAAACAAAACAACGGAAGAACCTATGAATAAGAAGTTGGAGATAAGGAACTTTTTTTTTATTACTGTTTCGAATTTGGTACAAATGCAAAGTCTAAACTTGTCAGAACATCTTTTAATCGATTATCAAAGTTTAAAAGACTTCCAGTTGTTTATACTACAATATATCAAAAAGAAAACACAAAAATAAAGCTTATACTACAAATGTTGTAGTTTGTTGCTTATTGTTTGTTTTGTTTATACTACAAAAAGAAAACAATAAAAATGTATATCTCGGTAATTTCTTTTTTCACTGGTTAGAAACAGAACAAATCATTGAATTTTCTGATCGAAACTTCAAAGATTGAATTGAGAATCGAAAAAAAGATATAAACCAGGAAAGAATACCAATCTATCTCATTTTGGTGTCAAATGTATATGTTAGTTCTGTTAGAAGTTTTTTCAATAAAAATGATTGATTGGGAAGTTTCATAAACATAGTTTTGTTCTGATCAATAAAATAATCTAAAGTCTTTGAATAATTCATTCTGGTTGCTTAATACTACAAATATTACATGTAAAGGAATGCTCAATTCTGATTGGTTGATATCAAAAAAGATAAAAATTTCATAATAAGTAATGTTCGATTCTGATTGGTTGATATCAAAAAAGACAAAATTTCCTTGTAAGAATTGCTCGATTCTGATTGGTTGATACTTTTGAGAACTACATGGTTGGATTGGAGGATTTTGTTTTCAACTTGACCAAATAGGATGTTATCAATTCTGATTTTCTTTCAGGTTCAAAACAATTGCTTGAAAATTTTGCTGTTTTTTCCTAATTTTTTTTTATTTTTTGAGGCTCTTCAAGTCTTTTTATTAGAAAAATTCGGGATATTCTAAATCTCCCATTTATTTTCAAGTTTTTCGTGAGATGCCGTCACTGAATAGAAACAAAAGAGTTGCATTTCTTGAATGTGGCAGAATATACACACACAAAGATGCGTCAAGACATCGTAGAACCTGTGGTGTTTTGAAGTGTTGGAACTGTAACTTTTATTCTTATAGCAGCGAGGAACTCTCTAATCATTTCAAGAAGAAGCATTGTCATCATAATGTTAAATTATTTGCTCAGCAGTCTCCATGCACATTCCAAGAGAAGGTCAATTTTATGTTTTCTGAATTAAAAAAACTTTGGAGATATTACTTTGAATAACAAATTTTAGTAAGTCTGAAATACAGTAGTGAAAAATTTGAAAATTTCTAGTTAAAACTTTATTGTGTTTTTATCACAATTCTTGATCTGTACTTTTTTTTTATTCAAAAGTTTTGATTGACAATACAAACGACAAAAAAACGAGATCAAATTGTCGTGAAATTTTCCTTGGAAGTCGATCAGAAAATCTTTAATCAACAGTAAAAACTATGTTGGTTGCAAGCTTGTGGATAATTTTGCACGTTTCTAAATTAAAAATATCAGAAAAACAGTGTATTAAGATAAGGAAAAGAAGCACTCGAATTCATCAATACTGATAATTTCTAAACAATAAGAAAAAATAAGTTAGGCTTTGCAACTGTATATGTTTTTGAGAATATATGAAAAAAATTGCTTTCTGCAACAAACTTTTTGTAAAACACGCATATTATTTTTGAAATGATTAATTTTTAAAAAAGTACATTTATTTATTCGTAGAAAAGTATTTGAATTGAAATTTAATTAATTTTGACTAGATTGTTTTGAAGAAATAATCAAAAATTAAAAGAAAAACTTGCACGCTCACTATTTTCAGAGCCATAACCATCACTAAAACAATCAATTATTTTGAAAAAATCAGACTCATATTTATGAGTTTTGAACTTTTCGAATTCTGTCTAAAAATGCTGAGCCCAGAGTTTGCGTAGATGCAAGTTTTTGATTAGAGCTCAGATAATGTTTTTTAAACTTTTTCCGAACAAGCCGTTTCCTTGATGTTTTTTCCTTGATGAACGCTTGGTGTTTTTTCTGCTCATTTCCATCGTAAATTATGCCGAACTCCGCAACTAAGCTGATGGAATACTTCCCCCCTTGATGTGACAATACTCGAAAAGAATTTGTGTTTGTACAAAGTGTAAAGACAATCAATTTCTTGATATATGTATTGATATTTGTCTAATCTCTGAAGAATTTGGCTAAGAGATCTTCCAATTAAAGTTATATGAAATTTGCAACTTCCCAAGGAACAGAAAAAATCGTGAGTAGACACGCAATTATTTCGGTTACTATGTATTTTTTGTAAAATTCGTTGGAAAGAGAAATAAACAATGATTTACTTTTATAATCTGAACGAAAGCTGGGAACAGCTTGACACAAAGCAGCTGCCATTGGGAAAAAAGATTTTGCAGAAAATGGTGTAGTTATATAGTAGTAGTATTGCCTACGCAGTTTTCATATAGGGAAATCCTTCCATATTTGGTACTTCTTCCATAAATGGAAGTCGCGATGACTCATACTGCTTACTTCCGTTTTCATTTAATCTCAAAATCATTGTTCTCATTTCTCCTGATCTGATCAATTTGCTCATCAAAATGTACTCGAGAGAAGTTGATAGTCCCAACTATATTGAATTTTCAGAAAATCAAAAAAGAATTGGGAGATTTGTTTGGTTCCAAAAATCCTACAAGGGGAAAATATATTTTGAACCGTGTTTTCAACTATTAAAAATAAATGATTTGGGACAATTTGAAAAGTCCCAACAAGTCTATCTTAGTGAAAAAGAAGGAGAAACAATATTGGCAATACGTTATAAAGTTATTCACGATGCTGAGAATTTTGGACTCGTACCTATATATGAAGCAAAATCTAGTAAGAATAAACTATGGATCAGGAGCTCAACATCTGTAATAGAGTATATGAAATAGCAACATACAACATTAGGAGGATGTGTGCCACAATCAAGAAGTACAATGTGAACAGGCCACCCTACATTCAGATTCGACTCTTCACTGCAAAGGAAACTGAAGACTTGAATGAAGTTGCATATGTCAATTTAACTTTGAATGAATTCAAAGAACTGTCCCAAATATTGGGAGACTTTTTGTTTGTTGATAAGTGTTAACCTCAGTAATGCTTTGTGATGTTTTGTATTTTTGGTAATTGAGACATTATTGGTTGAAAACTGTTTTTTCTCACTGAAGTGTGTATTTAGAGCTATGATATCTGAGGAAAAGTCAGACAAAACATACAGTTTACCTCAAATTGACATAAAATATTAACTAATTATCAGTTAATTTTAAGTTATTGCCTAAGAAATTACAAAAAAAAATATTTAAATGCTGTTTTATTTAAGCTTAAGCAACAAATTTACAATTAATAATATAGTTGAAAAGATTAAAAACTTTTTTTTAATTTCAGTTTTTCTTTGGTTCTTTTCATTTTTTTTCACCATAATTTGAGTTTTTGATTGGTTACATCAATTTTCAAAATGATGGAAAATTTTTTTGTAGTGGTTAATCTTACAAAATACTTTTAAAAAGATAAAAACCAGTTTTTTTTATTTCAGTAAGAAAAAAGTTTCTGTCGAAAGCGTTTTCAATGTCTGAATTGAACATTTATCAGGTTTTAAAATTGAACTACTACAAAAAACTACAAGGGTGGTGGTCAGATGACGTTGATGGTGATTGTATTAGTTTTAACTTGTATAGAAACACAGAAAGTTCAAAAATTTTGTGAAAAAGGTGGAGAGGAGACTACAAAAAAGAAGAGTACTGCCAGATTTATCAACAATGTTTTTATTTAGAAGAGTTAACTTAGATTGAGTGGTCTCTTTGTTAGAAACAAAACAACGGAAGAACCTATGAATAAGAAGTTGGAGATAAGGAACTTTTTTTTGATTACTGTTTCGAATTTGGTACAAATGCAAAGTCTAAACTTGTCAGAACATCTTTTAATCGATTATCAAAGTTTAAAAGACTTCCAGTTTTTTATACTACAATATATCAAAAAGAAAACACAAAAATAAAGCTTATACTACAAACTTTGTTGTTTGTTGCTTATTGTTTGTTTTGTTTATATTACAAAAAGAAAACATTAAAAATGTATATCTCGGTAATTTCTTTTTTCACTGGTTAGAAACAGAACAAATCATTGAATTTTTGATCGAAACTTCAAAGTTTGAATTGAGAATCGAAAAAAAGATATAAACCAGGAAAGAATACCAATCTATATCATTTTGGTGTCAAATGTATATGTTAGTTCTGTTAGAAGTTTTTTCAATAAAAATGATTGATTGGGAAGTTTCATAAACATAGTTTTGTTCTGATCAATAAAATAATCTAAAATCTTTGAATAATTCATTCTGGTTGCTTAATACTACAAATATTACATGTAAAGGAATGCTCAATTCTGATTGGTTGATATTAAAAAAGATAAAAATTTCATAATAAGTAATGTTCGATTCTGATTGGTTGATATCAAAAAAGACAAAATTTCCTTGTAAGAATTGCTCGATTCTGATTGGTTGATACTTTTGAGAACTACATGGTTGGATTGGAGGATTTTGTTTTCAACTTGACCAAATAGGATGTTATCAATTCTGATTTTCTTTCAGGTTCAAAACAATTGCTTGAAATTTTGCTGTTTTTTCCTAATTTTTTTTTGTTTTTTGAGGCTCTTCAAGTCTTTTTATTAGAAAAATTCGGGATATTCTAAATCTCCCATTTATTTTCAAGTTTTTCGTGAGATGCCGTCACTGAATAGAAACAAAAGAGTTACATGTCTTGAATGTGGCAGAATATACACACACAAAGATGCGTCAAGACATCGTAGAACCTGTGGTGTTTTGAAGTGTTGGAACTGTAACTTTTATTCTTATAGCAGCGAGGAACTCTCTAATCATTTCAAGAAGAAGCATTGTCATCATAATGTTAAATTCTTTGCTCAGCAGTCTCCATGCACATTCCAAGAGAAGGTAAATTTTATGTTTTCTGAATTAAAAAACTTTGGAGATATTACTTTGAATAACAAATTTTAGTAAGTCTGAAATACAGTAGTGAAAAATTTGAAAATTTCTAGTTAAAATTTTATTGTGTTTTTATCACAATTCTTGATCTGTACTTTTTTTTATTCAAAAGTTTTGATTGACAATACAAACGACAAAAAAACGAGATCAAATTGTCGTGAAATTTTCCATGGAAGTCGATCAGAAAATCTTTAATCAACAGTAAAAACTATGTTGGTTGCAAGCTTGTGGATAATTTTGCACGTTTCTAAATTAAAAACATCAGAAAAACAGTGTATTAAGATAAGGAAAAGAAGCACTCGAATTCATCAATACTGATAATTTCTAAACAATAAGAAAAAATAAGTTAGGCTTTGCAACTGTATATGTTTTTGAGAATATATGAAAAAAATTGCTTTCTGCAACAAACTTTTTGTAAAACACGCATATTTTTTTTGAAATGATTAATTTTTAAAAAAGTACATTTATTTATTCGTAGAAAAGTATTTGAATTGAAATTTAATTAATTTTGACTAGATTTTTTTGAAGAAATAATCAAAAATTAAAAGAAAAACTGGCACGCTCACTATTTACAGAGCCATAACCATCAATAAAACAATCAATTATTTTGAAAAAATCAGACTCATATTTATGAGTTTTGAACTTTTCGAATTCTGTCTAAAAATGCTGAGCCCAGAGTTTGCGTAGATGCAAGTTTTTGATTAGAGCTCAGATAATGTTTTTTAAACTTTTTCCGAACAAGCCGTTTCCTTGATACGCTTGGTGTTTTTTCTGCTCAATTCCATCGTAAATTATGCCGAACTCCGCAACTAAGCTGATGGAATACTTCCCCCCTTGATGTTTTGCCTAGCTGTCATTTTAAAGTTTTCTCTGTTTAGTGAATGTAAAAGTGTTCAAAGAAAAGTGCGCTATTAAGCAGATAATGGGGGTTGAATTTTTAAAGAATTATAGTTTTCTACTGTTTTTTGACAATTTCAGTAAAAAATTCATAACTTACCGAGAAAAGATTTCAAAAAATAAACTGTTGAAAACTTCAACTTAATAATATACCTTCTCAATCAAAAATTTATTTCAAAATAGAAAATCAGACTTGAGACAGCAACATACAGTTATCTATGAACACTTTTACATTCACTAAACAGGGAAAACTTTAAAATGGCAGCGAGGCAAAACCTTTCAATTAGTCGTTATTTTACAAACATCCATTTTTTTTGTTTGTACTACAAAAAGAAAACAATAAAAATGTATATCTCGGTAATTTCTTTTTTCACTGGTAAGAAATAGAACAAATCATTGATTTTTTGATCGAAACTTCGAAATTTGAATTGAGAATCGAAAAAATGATATACACCAGACAAGAAATCCAATCTATCTCATTTCGGTGTCAAATGTATATGTTAGTTATGTTAGAAATTTTTTCAAGAAAAATGATTGATTGGGAAGTTTCATAAACATAGTTTTGTTCTGATCAAAAAAATATTTTAAAATCTATGAATAATTTATTCTGGTTGCTTAATACTACAAATATTACATGTGAACGAGCGCTCAATTCTGATTGGTTGATATCAAAAAAGATAAAAATTTCATCATAAGTAATGCTCGATTCTGATTGGTTGATATCAAAAAAGACAAAAACTTTCTTGTAAGAAACGCTCGATTCTGATTGGTTGATACTTTTGAGAACTCCATGGTTAGATTGGAGGTTTTTTTCAACTTGACCAAATAGGATGTTATCCATTCTGATTTTTTTTCAGGTTAAATACAATTGCTTGAAAAATTTGCTGTTTTTTCCTATTTTTTTTAATTTTTTGAAGCACTTCAACTCTTTTTTTTAAGAAAAATTCGGGATATTCTAAATCTCCCATTTATTTTCAAGTTTTTCGTGAGATGCCGTCACTGAATAGAAACGAAAGAGTTGCATTTCTTGAATGTGGCAGAGAAAAAACACACAAAGATGCGTCAAGACATCGTAGAACCTGTGGTGTTTTGAAGTGTTCGAACCGTAACTTTTATTCTTATAGCAGCGACCAACTCTCTAATCATTTGAAGAAGAAGCATTGTCATCATAATGTTAAATTATTTGCTCAGCAGTCTCCATGCACATTCCAAGAGAAGGTAAAATTTATGTTTTTTCAATTAAAAAACTTTGGAGATATTACTTTGAATAACAAATTCTAGTGAGTCTGAAATACAGTAGTGAAAAATTTGAAAATTTTTAGTTAATATTTTATTGTGTTTTTATCACATTTCTTGATCTGTCAATTTTTTTATTCAAAAGTTTTGATTGACAATACAATCGGCAAAAAACGAGTTCAAATTGTCGTGAAATTTTCCATGGAAGTCGATCAGAAAATCTTTAATCAACAGTAAAAACTATGTTGGTTGCAAGCTTGTGGAGACTTTGTTGTTATAATTTTGCAGTAAAAGTGCATAACATATGCAAAGGAGTGGTTAAGTAACTATTTAAATACTGTAAAAAAACTGGATGTTTGTAAAATAACGACTAATTGAAAGGTTTTGCGTAGCTGTCATTTTAAAGTCTTCCCTGTTTAGTGAATGCAAAAGTGTTCATAGAAAAGTACGCTATTAAGCAGATAATGGGGATTGATTTTTTTAAAGAAATATATTTTTCTACTGTTTTTTGATGATTTCAGTAAAAAATTCATAACTTACCTAGAAAAGATTTTTAAAAATAAACTTTTGAAAACTTCAACTTAATAATATACAATTTCAACCAAAATATTATTTCAAAAAAGAAATTCAGAGTTGAGACTGCAAAATACAGTTATCAGGTTGATAAAATCAATTAAAGAATTTTAGCAAAGGATATATGGTATTAATTCAGCTTCGGATTATTGAACGTTCGTTGAAGCGATACATTTTCCGTCTAAAACTCAATTTTCAAGTATTGTTTTGCTCAAATTGGATTAATTTGGTAGATAGTAGATGAAACAGAAACAGATAAAATGCTAAATTGAGATAGAAACTCAATTTATTTCATTAGGAGTTTTGAGATAATTGTGCTAAAATTTAGCTCATAAAGTATGTCTTGAGAAAAAATCCGACATAAAAAGTGTCAAAGATTTGTATTTATCTGTAACTCATTAAAAAAGTTTGTTATCATTTGATATAATAGGTAAATTTATATAAAAATCAGATGTTTTTAGAATAATTGTTTTAAAGTAAACCCAATCTGTCCTCTTTTGGAAGTAGATACATGGAACCTAAATCAAAAACTTGTTTTCAAGATCTACCTTTCTCTGCTATATACAATACACAATAGTACATTAAACTAAATGCGATACATTACTACATTTTTATTATATAGAGTTTTTTGTTGATAAAAAATCGGAAAGTTACACAATTATTCCAGTTTGCATCTTGATTTGCTTTGGTAAATCAATTTTTTGAGACACGCTCTTTTAGATGTTTTTAGATATTGTAGATGTTAGGAACTAGGTTTCCTTGCGTATTTCCGGAGGTTTTCAGATCATAACTAATATAGCTGCTCCTAATTCGTAAAAACACACTTTTATATTCTCATTTTACATATGTTTTTGAATGATTTAACTAGCATCGATTTTTTCTCACTTGGATATTTTAAATTAAGTCATAAATTAAGAACAAAAAGCGTTTGATGATAAGTATTTTTCAAGAAAAGTGATTATTATTGATCCCAAAAATTGTATTGTTGCCTAAATAGTTTACTGTAGCAACTGAAAAAGGGAACCTTGAGGAAGACATTAACATTTCTTATCAAAATAATCAGACGGTATCAGTTCTAATTTCATCTCTGCTAAGAAAATGCTCGTTCAATTGATACTATTTTCCTCCTAAAGTTTCTATTTCTGACTATTGTTTCTTGCAAAGTGTGTTCGATAGCAAAAACATGTATTAAGCAGAAAGCAAGATTAATCTTAGAACATAGAACATGTCAACGAAAACTCCTGGAAAAATTACTATTTTTCAAATAAAGTGATAGGCATTGATCCTAAAATTTGTATTTTCACTTAAATAGTTTACTGTAGCAACTAAACAAGGGAACTTTGAGGAAGACATTTACAGTTTTTATCGTAATTATCAGACGGTATCAGTTCTAATTTCAACTCTGCCAGCAAATTTGTCTTTCAATTGATGCTACTTTCCTCCTAAATTCTCTAGTTCTGACTAAATTTTCTTGCAAAGTGTGTTCAATAGCGAAAACATGTATTAAGCAGAAAGCTTGAATAACATTAAAACATAGAACATTTCTACGGAAAATCATAAAAATTATGTTGCAGAAGCAACAGAGAGAAAATCATTAATTATGAAGAAGATTTTTTTTGAATTTGAACCCATATCGAAGAAATTTTTTAAAAAAATTTATCCCATTTTTAGTAAATTTTAGCAATTAACTGTTCATTTTCATCTTTAATTTCACTTTCCTTATTAATAACGTGAAAAAGTTCTCAGAAGTTGTAATTTTTGTACGAAATTGGGTTAATCATCGAGAAAAACTGAGGAGGAGTTAAATCATGGAGTTTGATCTAGAAATTATGTAGGAGATTGCTTTCAATGTCCATTTGAATTCAGAGTCCTATTTCACTTCTACCAAAAATCTCTTATTTAACAAAAACAAATTAAAATTGAAAATTTTGGATAAATTCGATTTATTTTTAGTATACTTTCTCAAAAGTTACGATTAATTTCACTATTTTCTCGAAAAAAACGGATTTTCAATATTAATTCAGCTATTATAAGCTTTCATGTTATTGTTGAGAGCATTCTATATTCCGCTTCCTAGCTCAAATCAAGCTAAAACTTATCGCATTTCAAAAATTTTTTTAAAGTTTTTGGAAAAATCGAAAATTTTATTCAGGTTTTTGTATCATTGTCTCAATATGATACCATTTAAAAAACAGTTTGAACACAACTTTAAACTCTGTACATATATATTGTTTCACTTAGAACAGAAGCAACGAAGAAATTAACCGAAACTGTGAGATTTTCCCAATTTTTTCCAAAAACTTGAAATTTTTGCATTTTTTTTCCTCAAAACTTTGGCGTTTTTTGAAAAAATTTCAGTAGTTTTCAGCATTGTTTCCAAAAATAAGATTATCTCAAGAATACATTAATAAGTCGAATTATAAGAAACTTTATCGTGTTGCAAAGTTTTTTTGAAAAATATCGGCGCCCAATTAGATAATGCGCGCCGAGCTTTTTGCAAAAAAACTGAACCTTTCCACACAAAAACCAAAAAAAAACTCGTTTTTCTTACCATTATCTTATCATCAAACAAACCATGAAACCTTACCATTAGTATTCCCTATCTTAAAACATTGTATGCTCTATACCCAATCTGAATACATAGCATGGCAGACTGGAAACCTATAACGTATCTTAATACAAGGGGTCTGCCATGCACCACCCCACTTAACCTCCAACATCTACTACTCTGGTGGCTCTTTTGCGCAAACGTCTTGTTCTTCCTCAAGGCCATCCGTTATTGCTAATCGCTGGAGGTTTTTCTTCTGTCACAACCTCCAGTTCTCGTGTTGTTTAACGCAGTGCTCTCTGCTTCCCCGATTAATTACCTGAAAGAAAGCTGTCGGATTCGGCTTCTTTCTGTTGATCCTCCGATAATTGCCATTTCATCCAATGAATGTTTTGTTTCGCTCTAGGAACTGTCTCAATTTTTCCGGCTTGCTCTGAGTATCTTTCTTGTTCTCTGCAAAGTCTCAATGTTATTATCTTCTCTGATATATCGTTCGTGTTGCCTAATATTTGATTCCAGCGCGGATTTATCAAGCTTTTGTCCCTGTCTTTGCCTCGCCCGTGTTCTGCGATGAACCCGACCGCCAGTTGTATGATCTGTGCGGCCAATTGCTCATTTTGCTTAGTTCTTTTGCCGATTGAAGAAGAATATTAAGCAGAAAGATTCAAAAAAGATTCAGATATGATTCATTTTGTTTTGACTTAGATGCATTTGGTTTATAAAAAATTAGTAATAAACAAGATGTTGCTCTTGATGGGTGATTTTCTCAAGTGGAAGTTGTGTTACTATCTGTTGCGATATGTAGTTGATTGTATTTCTTGTATCTAAAAAAGCATACACATGATCATCTAAGACGCGGTGTCGCATTACGTAATGTGACTGGTAGAATTATTTGAAGTGAGCTGCTGATCCTTGGTATTTTGTTAGCTGCTTAGTTGGTTGTTTGTTTCGATCGCCGATTAATTTGAACTGAATTTTGGTGACCTTTGTTGTCGTTGCTTGTCGAGTTACTTGATGGTGATATTTTCTTTTCATGCTGGTTGCTCTGATGGAAATTATCTCAGTTGATGTTGGCTGGGTCTGTTTTAACAATGCAGCTTTTGCGGACCGAGTTTCTTCTTGTCTTCTCAAGATGAAATCTGACTTTTGTTGAAGTCTGTTGGGTGTTGATCCTGTCCGTCGAAGTAGTATGCGGGTCGGGTATTGATGTTCAGTTTTTCAGCGACGGCAAAAACTAACAGTCTGGAGAGACTCCATATCGATTAAACCAAGTTTTCTTTTCGTTCATGGCTCAGAGGGTTGCAGAGATTGAATCACACAGAGGGTGAGCGAGTCAAGATTGTAGCCAAAACAGAAGAAATGTAGTGTCCGAGAAGTTCACAAAGACCTAGGGACTCCAAACCGACTTAATTTTTCTTAAACATGACTCAAATGGGCACAGAGATCGAAATTTACAGGTTGTTTAGACTGCTCAACTATGCAAAAACTGGGTATGGAGACTTTTTCAGTGAGTTTTGTTTTCCGCAAATGTCACATGAATTTCTTTTGGTGCTCCGAACGAGCTTTTCCCGCATACCGCTACGGCGAGGAGCAGTGTTTGCGACGAATTTGCAGGCTAGGTCTTCAAGAACGAGCCGAAAGGGTGCATGGCGATTCCTGGCCTCGATGCACGAAATCAGCTCGTTTGGTCAGCTAACGTAATTCGCACTTCTGTCTGACCAGATGACATAAGACGTTCCTTGCTGATCAAAGAAGCTTTCTATGCCTATTACGCATATTTTGTTATCAATTAGAGAATCAATTTTTTGGTGCTGACTAATGGTGAAAAATCGTCAGTAGGATCCTTACAAGTATATGTCGGGTGTTTTTGCGCTTTTGGCAGGTGTTTTAAATTATTATGGTAAAGGTCACCACTAAGTACAGCTCAGAGGTTAAACGGTCAACATTAAATAACACATTTTACATTCCCCGCGAAAATTTATCTATAACCTATTACTTTCGACACACGAAAGAAATGTTTTGACGCTGGGGTGAATGAGCGAGTAGGTTGGTCAGGGAAGACCCCACAGAAGGGCCCGATGGGCAAGAAGATAGCACTATAAAAAGCACCGTGAACCATAATAGCATCTTCCATAATAGCGGAAATTTAACTATAACTCATTACTTTCGCCAAACAAAAGAAATGATTTGGCGCTGGGGTGAATGAGCGGGTAGGCTGGACAGGGAAGACCTCACAGAAGGGCCCGATGGACAAGAATGTGGCACTATACTGGATAGGTCGATTATTTATCCAGTGGTGACACCCAATTGGTGAGAGAAGGATTTAGCAGAAGTGAAAGCAAGGTTATCTGACTCAATTTAAAATTTATAGTGGTACCAGAAATAATCCAATTTTGGCGTATTATGCCAGCACTAGGAGTTTGTTTTTGCTCTAAATGCGTTATAGTGTTACGCAGGGTTCGACAGTAAACAAAATACTAGGATACTAAAGATTTTTTTTTTTGAATGGAGTTTCTGAAAGTTTCTGAGAGTTTTAATAGCAAGTTACTAGTCTTCAATACTTCTAATTTGCGTCCCGATTTGCAGCTTTGTTGATCGTCCATCTCCTTAGCTCCTCAAGCGTCATTGGCCGTCTTAAGAGTTATATGGCCGAAATGATAGAGGGAGTGTTCAGCCAGTCCGGATCGAGTACAATTGGTGAAGGAAGTTTCGGAGGGTAGGCCCGATGGGTTGAATTGGGTGATGCAGACCTCAGGAATGATTTTGACCTTCTTGCGTGGAGTATTTATACTAGCAATAACACAGGGCTTTGTATCGCTCGGATACTCGAAGCTTTCTTCCAGCAAATAAACTGTTGTGGGATGCGATGGTGAGGGTGGTTTCAAGGTTGTCAAGGCCACAACGTCAACTTGATGGCTCTCCATTTCGACAGAGGTTGCTTCTATCATTGGGTAGGCTGGGGGAGTATTTGCTGAACTAGATGTTGGCTCATCTGAATTTTCGTCTGTTAAGTCTACTACGCTAGTAAACACTCTCTCACCCAGCATCTTTGGGGGCTGTCTAGTTCGCATGGGTCTAGTGTTCTGTCGTGTATAGATCTCAGGCAGTTTCTTCGAGGGCGGTGATTTCACCGGAAATGACGCTTTCCTCTTGGCTGTACCGGAAAGTTTCGGTTTTTTAGTGATAGGGGTAGGGTCTAATTGCTGATTCTCCGCCACTGCCATGGCAACCGGCTCGACACTCTTCTCGGTCGGTTCCCCTCCCGGATTCTCCGACGGAAACGGCGTTTCTTGGTTCACTTTCTCGGCCTCCTCATGAGTGTCCAGGAAAACCAGCTGCGGGGTCACGTGTGGGTCCCTATCATTGTCGCCTGAATCCAGATCGATCAGCGGAATCTTATCCATCTCTACTTTCTGTTCGGTCTGATCCGTGAATTCTGCCTTAGGGTCTGCTCGGTCTAGAATAGAATGTTCCTTTGGTTTTGCAGATTCAAGTGACGTTTTGATCTTAAGCTCTTTTAACGAAATTAGATCGCTAGCGTTGTCGTCTGAAATGTCTTCATTTGGGTAGTTCGTCGCTCCAAGTTCATTTTCGCAAAATTTACGGTGGTCGGGTTTGCCCGACGGGCTTGATTCTTGGTCGCTTTCGGGGCCTATTGGAAATCTTAGTCTTTTCCTCTGTTCTTCTTCCTCTCTAAGAAGATTCTCTCTGGAGCTATTCATGGCCGCGTTCCTCCTCGCTATATCAAGCTCTTCAAATTTCGACTGAAGTTTCCTTTTCTTTTGCGTCGCTCGTGATCTTTTAAACCCGACATTTCTTTGCGGTTTCGCAGTCTTCCTCAGTCCCTTTGTTGCGTAGAATTTAACTATTTGGTCTCTTTTTCTAGGGCTGGGTTTCTTCTGCGTGGGTTGTCTTTTGATGGCTAAATCAGATTACGTATTTTTTTTCCGTTTTTTAGGGTAACTGTGAGGTCTGACTCCCTAACAATTTCATCCTTGAGTACTCTATAGAATGGTTCACTTTTCGATCTTTCTTGAACTTTTCGATAAATAGTGATCTTACCCGGCGGGTTGTTCAGTTCTGAGTTCTTTATGCCCAAGGCATTGCGTTTTTCTGCCCGTGAGAGCACTTTTACTGGGGAGCCAGCTCTGGTTGGAACGTATATCACTGCATTGGAGATATCATCAGAGGATAAGGAGTTCTCGTCTAAATCTCCGTCTTCTATATCGTCAGGGGCGTCCCAGTCGTATCTTCGTTCTCGACTCATGAGTTTTCTGCCCTTATCTATGCATAAGAAAGTTTTGTTCCAATCAAGATTATTTGAAGAGGGTGACTTGACTAAATTATGCCAGATGGTGTTTGGGGATCTACCGAAGTGTGCTTCAAAGGGAGTACAGTTAAGCGACTGTTGAGTTACCGTTCTTAGGCATTTTATTATTTTCAGTAGTGCAGATTCTAGCGATGGTTTTGGGCGTTTTTGTGCCATAACCAAGAGCCTTTCCTTAATGGTTCTGATTAAGCGCTCAACTAATCCAGTGGCTCTGTGGTCACCCACTGGGCTAAAAAATCACCTTTATGTTATGTTCATGGCAAAATTCGCTGACTTCTTTGGAGATAAAACCAGATCCCTGATCTGTTCTGATGGTTCTAGGTATCCCATGTAGAGCTATGTATTGACTAAGAAGGTTTGTGATGGATTTTGCCGATGTGCTGGATGTTATTTGAGCATATGGGAATTTTGAAAATCTATCCACACATACCAATATGTATTTTTTTTGTTCCCCACACTAGAGGTAACGGACCGGCGAAATCTAATTCCATTTCTTGGTTTGGTTCTTCGACCGTTGGGAGTTACCCTAGGGTATTATGGTTTGAAATAGGTTTCAAGTTTTTACCTGCTTTAACGCACTCAATACAGTTTTCGCCGTGGACTTGGATTTCGCGATAAATTTTCGGCCACCAGATGTATTGAGTTGTCAGACTCTTCATTGCGAACTGGCCTGGGTGAGCCTCATGTAACAGGTGGAGCATTGTCGATCTTAGGGATGCTGGGATAACTAGTCAATTGTCCAAATAAAACATCCTCCGCTAACGTGTAGGTTATTTAAGTACGATTTATAGTAATTTCCTAATTGTAAAATATCCTGTTTGCGGTCTTCCTCAATTGCTTTAATTATCTTTTTCAGTACTAGATCTTGTTTTGATAATAAGGACATAAATTTTGAATCAATTATTTCTGGCCAAGAGAAAGAGAATATTTCAACTGTTTTCTTCTTATTAGGTGAACTTTTTACGGGGTTATCCGACGGGTCACTAGTACTTGGTGTTAAAATATGCATGTTTTCACTTGTAGAATGTTCTTTCTGTTGATTAGGTTCTAATTGTTCAGCCATATCTTTCAGGATGCTAAAATTTGAAAAAAAGTCGTTTATTTTGCAGGATGAGTCACAATCTTATGATCTGTCGACTGGCCAATCGTATTGTAGTAAGTGACGTCATGTGCTAAGAAATGTTGGGAGAATTTGTTTCTTATTTGCGACCACGAATTTATCGGCATCAGATGATCGAAACCTAGGAGTGTACTAATCTGATTTACCGATGCGATAACAAATTTTTCGTCATCAAGAGAAACTGGTACGGGTTCATTCGATGGGTGTCGGAATATATAATCAACGAACCCCATATCTTTTTCCGGTAAATGTTCGACAGTAAAGTCGAATGGTAGTATTTTGTCCGCCCAACGGGTGAGACGTGATTGAGCCGTTTTAGTATATTTGTCATCTTTCAGTGCCCCTGTTAAGGCTTTGTGGTCTGTTAAAATTGAGAATTGTTTGCCCAATAGATAGTTTTTAAAATGGTCTAATGCCCACACTAGTCCCAGCAATTCGAGTTCATTGGTGCTGTAATTTAATTCGGCTATGTTCAACAATCTGCTTGCAAACGCTACAGTCTTCCAATTCCCCCGATGGTCTTGTTCGATGGACGCGCTCAATCCTAATTGTGAGGCATCGCATTTCACTCGGGTGTTCAGTTTTACATCGAAATGATGGTTTGTTATCGTGTTGCACATTTCTTTCTTAATTTTTTCAAACGCTTCAGGGTGCACAGTGGACCACTTAAATGATTTAATTTTCTGCATAAGTTCTCTACACGGTGCTGATAAGGAAGCTAAATTTGGTATGAACTTGTTAAATTGCTTAATCGATCCCATTAGTGATCTAATATCTTTTATACAATTTGGTTCTTTCAGATTTCTGATTGCGTCAGATTTGTGTATTAATGGTGTTGTCCCTTTTGCGTCGATTTAAAATCCCAACCATTCTATGTTGTGAGTCAAGAATGTGCAATTTTCCCATTTTATGGCTAATCCCTCGTCGTCTAGCGTTTTAAAAACGTTAATAACTAGCTTTTTGTGTTCATCCTCGCTACCCACGGTGGCGATTAAGATGTCATCGAGGTAACAATGGGTATTTGGTAATTTTTCCGTAAAACGGTCCAATATGCGTTGAAATTCATTTGGCATATCGCCTAGTCCATAAAATCCGGTTTTAAAACGGTAGGAACCCGTTACTTCTCCCCCACGATGCTGAAATTACACTGGTTACTTGCCTTTTTTGAAAGCGGTATTTGACTATATGCGGTACTTTAGATCAATCGATGAGAACCAAATGTTTCTTTCGTCGTGACCGCTAATCGTAACTGCTACGTTATCAATTAATTCGAATAGGTTCGGCATTTGATATCTATTACGAAATATCTGTTTGTTCAATAATTTCGAGTTTAATGCTAACTTAATTGATCCGTCCCTTTTAGCTGTAATTATGATAGGGGAGATGAAAAAATCTTCAGAGCATCTAGACAGTTTTTCAATGTGCACGTCTCTTAGTAGTTGGTCGATACATAATTTGACTTTAGGGAGGAGATGGATCGGAATACGTTTCCCCTTCACCTGTATCGGCTTTAATGGTTCGTTAAAATAAGTATTGACTACGAAATTCTTTGATCTACCGGTTCTTTTTATGAGGTCTAAAAAAAAATTTTTTTAAATATAAATATTTTAAACTCACTTTGAGATGGTGTCTCTTGGTTTTGTTCTTGTTTGCTGTCCGATGCAAATCTTATTTGATTGACATCTATCCCGATGGGTGATCCTTTCTGAATTTTCCATGAGTTTGACCCGTTGGGTGGAGGTTGTTTCTGGAATACTACTATTCCCAGATTCGGTAAAATATCGCTTCTGAGGAGGTTTCTTTCTGCTCCTTCGTTAATGAAGAGTTTTTGGTCGCAAGCCTCCCAGCCCTTTGATCGGATTCTCATCCGAACTCTTCCAATAATGTTGATTGTACTCCCGAAGCCCTGGTACGCTTTCTTTGTTATTTCATCCACAGGTTTTAACTTTAAAAGTCTATCTCGTATCTTCAGTTCATGTAGTAGGTCTTTTTTCATGAATGAAACTGGGCTTGCTGAGTCAATCTGGATTTCAGTACAGTAAGGGTTGAAATTTCCCAGGGATACCTTCAATGTCTTTTTTAGTTCTAGTCCTTCGTGGTTAAAAGCAGTTCTCACTCCACGTTCTATCTTGTCTTCTACTGCGTTTATTTGGCTATCCGTGTCTACAGCTAGAACTAAAAAATCGTCTAAGTTGACTTCAAATTTGGAATTTTCCTGCGGGTTGGCCGGGGTATTTTCGTTTTCCTGGGCTAATTGATTCTGTTCGACAATGTTTGTTTGTGTCCTTGCTGAGCTCCTGCAATGTTTAGCAAAATGACCTTTGCGTCCGCACGTATTGCAATTTCTGTCCCTGGCCGGGTATGTGGTTAGGTGTCCTTTTTTGAATTGCTGACCACAGTTGCGACACTTGTTGTTTTCGACGATGTTTAGGGTTGGTTCATTCTTTATGTATTGTGGTCTCTGTACCGCATTATAGGTTGGGAATTTTAGGTACTGTTGATCGATTTTAGTGCCTTTCTCGTGAACTAATACATAAGATAGTACATTTTCAGGAGTCAAGTATTATATACATAGTTTCTTCTGAATCTATTTGTAATGAAAATGTCTCTGACTAATTCTGACTCGAGTTCCCCCAGTTTACAATTTTTTGCCAATTCAGAAAGTGTTTCGTGGGATTTTTCTAAAGACTCGTGTTCTTTCTGTCTTTGGCCAAAGAATTTAATTCTTTCGTATGTTAGGTTTGTAGTGACCGTAAAAGTAGTTTTGAGTAATCTCCGATTTGAAGTCCGTTGAATTTTGCGTTGTCTTCTGCCCTTCTCCTTCTCAATTCTTCGTTGTAATTTTGTATAGCTATTCGGTGGTGTTCTTCTTTTTCGGCCCGACGGGTTTGATCATCGGATGGGACCGGTGGTTCTGCCATGGGGTATACTAGTTCGGTTTTTACCGGTGGGTTGATTACGTCTTCGATGTCTCATTTGATGATTTGTTCCAAAAAAACTCTAGTCCTCAGTGGTTCGACTCGTTTGACTGCGCCATGTTAAAAAAATTAGGATAAAACTCGTCGTTGATTAAGATTGGATAACTTAAACTAAGACTAGTTTAAGAATGTGATTGATTAAGATTCCTACAAGGTAGTTGTAGGCTTTTATCTAAGACTAAATAAAAGACTGTGGTATCTATCTAAAGTAAAAGATGTTAAAAAAGTTGAATTAGTTTCAGATGATTTGTTGCATATCAAAACATGATAGTGAACAAAATCCAAATCTACCAAAAGTCGTTGCGCTTTTGGCAGGTGTTTTAAATTAGTATGGTAAAGGTCACCACTAAGTATAGCTCAGAGGTTAAACGGTCAACATTAAATAGCACATTTTACCAGAAGCTACTCGGCTAGACTTTTTAATCGACTGTTTATTTTTTGAAGTGCGTTAACTTCGATTGGGAACGACTCTGAACGAGCTAGAACTACTAGTTTTTGCTTAGCTAATTCAAACTTGTGCAAATCGTATATTCAACGACTGTTACGATTTTGTCGATGATGAGGTGATTACGGTTTTGTCGATGATTTGCAGTTTTGAAAAAAAATTAATTTTTTCCAGACAAAACTGGATCGGCGATTTTATATCATTTGAGGCGAAAGCTGGTAGGACCTACTGAGTCAAGTTAGAATGTTTGCTAACAGTGGCTCAGCAGTGTTCCGCGAATCCCAGTAATTTTGCAAAACCAATTAGCCGCAAAGGCGTGCAACTTGCGAATAGAGTTCAACAGCTGCAGTACAGTGATGCTATCAGTTTGAATGTACATATGTTTGATTTTTTTTCAATGACACCTCCATTTCAAGCCTCAGACGACTTGTCAGTAAAGCCGCTTATAATTCAAGCTCGGGAACTGAAACGGATTCATCGGCGCTACTCAAGTTTCATCGAAATTAGAAGCAATCCTTGTTTCATTTGTGACGACGGATCGAATGACCAGGAAAACATCTAGGCAAAAAGAAATACTGAGTACTGTCACCAAACATATGCATTGGTAAACCAGATTTCCATGTATGAAATTTTCTTGAAGCACACTTGCCAATGGCTCCTCATAATGATGATCAGGAAAGCGCGAATTATCCATCAGTTAAAGCCAACCACGAGCGGTGTACGTGTCGACTAAACCGATTCGATAAAAAAAATTGACGAAACATAAAATAAGACGTTAGGTTGCGTAATTAGGTTTTTTAAGTGTTTGTTGAGACCACGACTTACATTTAAAGTCCCGTTTTTGTTGTCCCACTTTGGACATAATACGTGCATGGCGGTGTCAATGTTGCTTAAGTTGATTTCCTTTATAGTATCAATCTTGCTGTGTTTCTGCCAAGTCTGGTTTATTGTGTTTAGTCTGGGTTATGACGAACTTCTGAATTCTCCTAGATTAACAAATTTTAAAATTCGTCACTCAGTTTTAGCGCTTCGCTCGAACCAATAATAGATGATAGGAAATAATACCTACAAAAGTTAAGTAGGACGGCAGAAGAACCAGCTGGAAAGTTTTCGCAATTATCTCTGGCGGTTTGTTGGAGCAGAAAAAATTGCACAAATGGGGTAGTCACCAGCACCAAAGAGGTTACGAGTGTAATGAAAACGTAAAACTCACTTGAGGCGTCTTACCACTACAGAAAACGCAACTATGGCTGCTCATCTGAATTTCCTTTACTGTCTGCTGAAACTGCATGCTTAAGTTGCTTGAATCAGAAGGGGCTTCTCAGTTAGTTCTGCAACAGATAAGGCCCTACCAAGAGTGACTGATTCAAGAAGATACAATGAAAGTACGAAGCACCATTTCCAACACACCTCACCTTTCCAGGTTTTTTTTTTCGGGTTTACCACTGTATGGTGGGGTAAACGCTAGTCGCGCTTGGTGCACTTGATCTAGTAAAGGAATTTTATAAGAATACTAAATCCAATTTCCAACTCGTCGTGCATATTAATTTAGTAGCAATCTACGCCATGCAAAATTGTCGAGTCAAGCGTCCTTAAAGCTTGTTTTTGTGATGAGAATCGCGGATCGGAGGACTTATCAATACCGTAGGACTCAAACTCAAACCTATTTTTGACTTGATCTACAGAAGAAATGTCTTCAACGCTACATTTGAACCAAGGATATTGGCAAACCTAAGAGTGATTGTAGTGGGCCACTGACAGCCCATCCGAAAAAAAAGAGTTAGGCAGACAGAGAATTGAGGCTTTTATCACCGAGGCTTTCTGGTTTTAAGATGGCATGAAAGTTATCCGCTGGCAGTGAGATTCAATTTTTCACCGATAAATTTAAGTTTTTCAACAACTTGAGCAGAAATTTATGAGTGATGGCAATGCAAAAAGCATAAGAGTACCAGAGCTGGTTGTGTTATACAGTTTTAATTTAACAGTTTGAAGCATACCTTCAGCACAGTGAACGTACGTGACACAAGCACCTGTAAATGATTCTACCTCAATACAGGCGGATTGAAACTAAATTTTTCCTCCTGCTGGTGATTTTTTGCAGGTTAAACTCTTTGAGCTCTACAGAAGAGAACGTTGTGAGTGCTTTTAGAATCAGGCTTACATCGCTTTTTTGTAGAATTTTGGCTTTTCGAAAAGAATGGTCCTGTTTCAAAGAAGAAAAGCCCTATGTATGCTCGGCAAATAAATTTGCTCTTCGAGTGGTTGTCGTGTCTTGAAAGATACTACTAGATCGAGTGGAAGGATTGCCGTTGTAAAAAAGAAAAAAGACAAGTGGGATAACGTTGAGAGGGTTTTCGCTGACACCTTTGAACTAGACAAGAAAGTTTTCCTTACTGTTTACGAGGGGCCAGCGTTGATTTTTTTTTCATTTCATAACTGGAGCAATAACTCGAAACATGCCCTTCTGCTTTTGCTGCCAATCAGTCATTAAAATGGAGCAAAGATGGCTGGCAAAGATTCCTTTTAAATGTAAAAAAAGTCCATGATTACCTCATATTAGATGGCAGTTTACCTAGCGCGTTGACCAAAACAACCTTTCCGTATCTTCGGTATGAGACAAAAACATAAAGACACTACAAGCTTTGAGATGGTGGAAGCAAAGTTCAAAATTTTCTGTCCGACTTATGCATCTTCAACGGTGGGAAATCTAGTCTTTCAAGATAAGCAATAACTACTGTTTGTGGTCGGCCAAACTCACGAACAAGTGTATTTATTGTGTCCTTATACAACACACCGAAATACACAAACTCGGCAAGGTCGTTTTTGGCTGTCCCAGTGAGAAGAGCTTTCAAGTAGATCAAGATGACCCTCATCTTTATAATCTTAGCGAGGTCTTCGACACTTAGAGATTTTTGTTCGCAATTTGGCAGATAATGCGCTTTGTTTCGATGATCGTGGCTGTTTGCAATCTTGTTACAAAAAATTTAATCTATATTTCAGGGATCAGGAAATGAGTGAAAAGCGTGTTAGTTTATTCATATTCCGGCTAGTAAAAGACGAATCCGGGAAAAAAGAGTTCAAATAATCGAAAGTCGGGTTCGGGACGCATCTAATTCTGGCTCTAACAACGAGTGAGCTAGATTTGGAGTAAGATTAGTTTGCATTTTGAACCGTATTTTTTGAAGTTTTCGTTCACACAGTTTTCTGTTCTTTGACTTTCGACAGGACTCTCCTCGGACAAGCCTAACAAATTTGACTTCTTTTTCAAGCCTTCAAGAATTGCACTTTTGGTTCAGGTGGATTTAGCAAATTAACTCGATTTTTGTCGCCCATTTTTCCAACTCGAACGATTTTTTTCTGTTTCAAGGGAATTTAAACCTCATTTTGTCACTCTGCTTCTTTACGCCATGATGTTGCAATCTTCAGCTCTTCGAAATCTTTGGCTAGACATCACTGACGCAGATAAGACTTTCGAAGAATCAACATGATTTTTGTGTGACGTGGTTGCAGAGCTTCGAGATTGGTTCTCTCAAAGTGGTTAAGGCTCTATTTGGCTTCGAGATAATTTCGTGCTTTGGTAATAAAATCGTTTTTGTGTCCTATAGTTTTTAATCAGGTTACCAAAGCCGCTTTGTCTTAATCCAGCCAAAACAAAATTAGATTTGATCCTTGTTCGAAACGGTTTTCACAATTTTGAATCCATTGTTCAATCGTAGCAATGCGGTCTTTCCTATCAGTGGCCTCAAGTATGCTTTCATGCTTAATGACAAGCGCCTTTTCAAACATCGCAAGACGATTGGTTTTGTTTGTTGACCAGTGCTGGTGGAGAAGAATAAGTTCAGGGATAAGAGAGGAGGGATCAGTAGCAATCACAGTTGAGGATTTGGTCGTCAGACAACCACTGGAAAAAAAACCGTAATATGAATTTAGCACAATCCAGTTATTTCGAGAGAGTTCTGACTGAACGAAAGAATTACTGTGAGCTACTTTATCTAGCCTTTTAAGCTGATGTTAACAGTTCAAAGAAGCTTGCAACTCAATAGACTTTATTTAATTAACGAAACTTTTATAATTGACTACTTAACCGAATAAAAAACAATTCCTTCAAAATTCAGGCACAGTCTTTTAGTTAGTACGGAGAACTTTTTTATGTGGGCATGCTGGGTGGCCATTTCAGCTTGCGTCCTTTTGAAGGCATCCCGTTGTTTGTCACCAGATTTTTTCTTCGCTTAACTGGATCATTGATTTTCAAAAATCGATTGTGTTGCAAAATATTGAATCAATCTTTCAACACAAGACAAGCATTTTGACGCAAAGCTTTTTGTCTGGATGTCTTTTTCTTCAACAGTTCTTGAGGAACAACATGATCTAAATTGTGAACGGGCTGTATTGGTTGCCCTTAATCGATTTCTTCAAACTTTTAAAAATATTAATTGTTACGAATTAACGCGGTTCATTTATGAAATATAATGAAACCTAAGCGGAAAACCCCTAGGAACAAAACTCCAGGTAAGGAATCAACCTAAAGCAACACACGCATACGGCGATGAAAGGGCAGTGCGGTTGAGCGAACGTTTTTGGAGTTGATGAGCAATGTTTCGGTAACGGACTGATCCAGAAAAAACTGGTACTAGTACGGTCGAGATGATTGAACTGTTATATATTTCAAACAACCCCAAGGAGTAAATTTGGAAGTAAGAAATTGGCTCAAAGAACAAGGACTTTGAGAGGACAGAGAAAGGGATCCTAGGTTCCACTAAATGTCTGCTCTTACAGGCTATATTAATTAAGTAAAAACTAAACAGAATTCAATGAAAGAAAATTCATTCCAAAAAGAAAGGTATAAAGAACTTGTTCACTAGGCATATTTTCATTACAATAGGACAACGTAAGAAATTTTTTTTCTAAACTGAAATCCAAAAGTTGGCGTGAAGCTGGAAAAAAAGTCAAAAAGCCTAATTAAGCCAAGACAAATACAGTTGGTCTCTAGAAATAATTTTTTTTCTTTCATTACGAGGCCAAACTGTGCACTAGATAGGCGCACAATTTTGCGTCTGTATGTTCCTGGTTTCTCGAGACAAGTCGTTAAACATGTTAAAACTTATTCAGAACCATCAAAAAAAATGAAAGAACAAAAGAAGAACAAATAAGAGAGCGTCCTTGTTGCGGAACCCGCTTACAATTCAAAAAATGCACAGTTTGGCCTCGAAATATTTTTTCTTAAAAAATTCTGTTAGTGAAATTTTGTAGGCTGGGAGGAGGGGAAAAAGAAAAAGAGCCAAAGTTTGGAAACCACGTCACATCATGCAATTGATGCTCATGTGTGACGGAAAGGGGGAGCAACACGTAATTTCTAAAATTGAAACATGAAAACTCCTGTTTAAGTTGAGTTCGATTCCCGCCAAATTTAGGATAAATTTAGAAGAGAAGTCATTTCTGCTCATTTATTGTTCATCGGACTCAAGGACTGTTTCAACTCTCTAGAAACTACTGAACTCCAAAAAAGCTCACCTCTCAGGCTGAACTTATCCATAACTATTCAACAAAAATCACGGCTGAAAAATGAGCAACTCCCTACTCTGTGTTTTTTGCTT
>NC_087068.1:10020042-10211080 GCF_963678635.1 Symsagittifera roscoffensis
CTGACATGTAACTCGTAGCTTGCGTGAAGATTTCTTCTTGGTTCGAGCTCTCCTGATCCCAGTCGACTATCACATCTTCTTCCTTTTGGTCCTTTCATTGTCATCATCATTATCCTGATTGCTATCAGTAAAGATAGAAGCATTTACGGTTCTATAGAGTCTGTATGGCAATGTGGAGATACCAGCGCTGAGAATGTATCGCTTATCATTATAGGCTGACAATGCCATTTGGTTTGCTCGTACATTGTTCAGATTATGCCTCTCGGAGGTAATGCGAGTGTTTTTGGCTTGTAAAGGGTTTCCAGAGGCAAGAGTTTTGATGTATTTTTCATGAGTTAGCAACTGCTGAGTCACCTTAGTGGTTCCTTTGGCAGAATGATTGCGTGTTTCTAAAAAAAATGATGCTCACTAGTCATCTTCTATCTAACTGTTTGATTAACTTACACTTTGAATTGAAAATAAAAAAAAGTGCGCATCCTTTTACGCATTTTATTTTAAAATCTTTTTTTAGAAATTGTTTTTCAAAATTTTTTCGAAATTTTTTTTCCAAAGTTTTTTTTTCAAATTGTTTTTTTAATTTTTTTTGATGACAAAATTTTTCTAAGAAATTTCTTTTACTAAGTGTTTTTCAACGAGATTTTCTGACAAAAATTTTTTTATCAAAACATTTTTTGTCAAATATGTTTTACAAATTATTTTTTCAATTTTTTTTTCATTTTTTTCACAAAAAATTTTCAGAAAGAAAGGCACTCTTTGAAAATTTTGAGCTGGTATTTTTGGAGGAACTTTTCTTACTTTGCGATAGTATTGAATAAAGCTTTCGCTTCAATGCAACGAATTTTGTAATTATATCACCCGGGAATCCGTTTTTAAATTTTGAAACTGTGAGTTTGTTATCAGCATTGTAGAGGAAGTGGTCCGATGGATAATTAGAACAGTTGAACTTGTCCAAAATTTCACGTTTCTCTTACATTTTTTCACAAAAGTTCTTCGTATATTAGGCTGTCAGTGTCTGAGTACAAAAGGTGACAGATGAAGTTGGGCTTCATAACCTCGTAGTGAAATTTGTACATCTGAAACTTTGCTAGCTCGAGTAAATAGGCTCCTACAATTGTGCGTACATACCCTCTGATTTTCGTTGACACCAATGTCAATGCATCCATGTTTTCACCAAACATTTTGTAGGTTTCAAATTCAATTTTTCTTATATTTCGGACTGTTTCTTCATCATCTCGTAAAATCTTGATTTTCATTCTCTTTCGTTTTCTCTCA
The DNA here is from genome assembly GCF_963678635.1 of Symsagittifera roscoffensis. Lineage (NCBI taxonomy): Eukaryota > Metazoa > Xenacoelomorpha > Acoela > Convolutidae > Symsagittifera > Symsagittifera roscoffensis. The sequence goes on from NC_087068.1 coordinate 10,021,315, forward strand.
CACATTTTTCCCATAACCTGAATTGATCAACAATTTGTACAGGGTTTCTTCAAACTTGTTTTTTGTCGCTTTCCGTTTGTTTGTATTTATAGTTCGGTACGGTTCGAGCCACATTTCTTGTTTGAACTTTACGATGCGATACAGTTTTGTAACGATAAGGCCAAGCTTCGCGTAAAGTTCCAGGAGTTTATATTGAAAAATATAATGAGTCTTATCATGTAAGGTTTGTAACAGTTTTTTCACTTTACCTTTTGCGGGTCCGCAATTTTCATTGTTTATCATTTGTTCTCAAAGATTTGTTTGGTATCTGCTTTACCGATATGTTTGAACCACTTACTTAGTGGGTGACAGTGGATAGTCACGAAGACTTTCATACAACATTTGAGGGTATTTTAAATCAATTTCAACGTCAATGTCAATATCTGAATCAATGTCTGAACTGTCAGGGGTTGCTTAAACTTCTTCTATTAACATGGAGTTAACATGGATCTTCGTTTTCATTATTATTTCTTTCATTTCTATGTGCGATTGTCTTGTAACGGTGTTCAGGCAAGTTTTGAGTTTGCATTTCTCCACCGTATAAATTGTTGGCATCAACCATGAAGCCATATATAGTATCTTCGCTCGCATTGAAAATTTCGTTCATTTGCCTGTTGTTTGCAGTGAACTGTCGTTTTTCAAAGATTAGATGCAGTTCCAATTCGCATCATTTTCTCAAATATGTCTAAATGATTTTGATCCGTTAGCAATTCAACATCAGCTGTACATACCCGCTTGAAATATCACCAGCCAAATTAGAAGCGGTGAAATGGTGAGCGCAATCAAGGACATTTGTTTCATAGCTGATAGAGCGAAATTCCTCAAAGAAACAGGCTAGGAGCAATGTGTCACCTGACAAATATAAGTCGTGATAGTCGCGCAGGCTCTGACAATTAAATTGATTGAACACTTCCTTTGCTTCAATCAAGTTATCAGCATTAAGAGGAGTTTTTATCTCCTTCTAAATAATTCAACCACTTTTCGAGAGGCAGTAACTCATTTTACGGTCGGTCATGAAATCATAAGGATAGAATCCTTCTCTGCGTATGAGTGTTCTACAAATTTGGTTTACGTTTTGAAAGTGGTTTTCCAGAATTGTAAATTAGTTGTCAAGCTAATTTTCAACTAATTTTTGTAGTGATGAGCTTAGAAACTTGAAAGAATTTATAAAACGAAGATTTTCATAAATGATTTGTGTGGTTTCATCTTTTCGTGTAATGGTTCTTACAATTACTCCGATAATAAGTGAAAAATATTTCTCTTCGATGGATGAAATGATTTGTATTGTATTACGCGAGTCACATTCATTGAGAGCTAGGCATATATGATGCATGTCATTTTCCTGCAAATTGTGTCCAACGACCTGAATGTAATTTACGTTTCTTCGCACTAAATTAAATTTGTCGTGGGTCCATTCTAGAAATTTTCCCGAAGAGTGACAATGATCCAGGCACTTTTCTTTGCTTTCACTAAAGTTCTCTTGACAGATCCAAAATTATCAGTTTTCTTTTTCACACCGTTGGCTACAATCCAAACAATGTGGCACTCTCCGTTTATAGATGTTAACATCTCGGGCTAACAGATGTGATGTAAGTCTTTGAGAAAATTTTCTAAACAAGAGCTATCAAGACTGAAGAAAATGGATCTGAGTACTCATGATCAATAGCAACCATTGAATACCCGTAGGGTTCATGTTTTTCTAGGGCGCGAAATGACGAAAATTGTGGGTTGTTCATACGAGTTGTAACGGGATTCAGATAGGATATGAAGTCAAAACAAATAACAATAGGTGCATACCAGAGAGCGTGAAAAAGTTTTTAATTTATAATTTTAGCAAAAATTTTCGGCTGTCGGCTGTCGAACTACTACAGCTGGTTCATGATCTTTACATAATCGCTCGCGCGTTTTATGATCAATTTCATTGTAATAAATTTGAAAACAGTTTTGGCACAACTTCAAGAAACTTCGGAATATTTGCTTTCGAACCTCACAAACAAATCGGAGCAGGTCTTTTATCTAAAAAAAAGTGGTGCATTCCGGGTTCATATAATAAAAGGAGATCCATGATAAAATTATCTGGACTTTCAAACTTTGAGACAATCCTTGGATTGAGATCTCCTTTTTAATTTTTTGATATTGAAACACGTTTACTTGAAGTTAATAAGTCTAGCAAATCGAGGAACCATGTTTAAGCTCGAAAGCAAGATGAAATCATCAGATGCCTGAGGCGTTCCGGGCTTTGTATAGGTGTGTGGATTTGTCTCACTGGGTCAACTTACTTCCCGACAATAAGATCAGGCGTGTATCTAAGATGTGGTCGCTGTGATTATGAATCATAATCAATCGTTAAGAATTTGATATTTTTGCAAGGAGAGGTATAAAAGAAGAGCCTCTTATTGGTAAAGCTTTTCTGATTTTAATGTAAAGTGTATTTACAAGCTGCAGAACCCAGCCGCTACCATGGACTGAAAAATTCACGAATACAGCTTCCATTTTGCAAACATTTTCCAAGCTTCCATTTTCCAACAGTAGCTTGCTTAAATAAAGTAAGTTTAGCCGAAAATTGTATTTGCAGGGTCCACAACAAGTTCTATCTAATATCAAACTTCGAATCTCAATTTTTTTCAACGTCGTAAATTCGATAAGATCATGTTCAGTATTGTAGTTGAGAATAACAAAAGTCATTAAATTATTTTGTATGGCTGATTCATGAACTTCAATTGAAACTGGGAAGTGATCAATATCGCTTGCCTGTGTGGTTCCTGAGTGATGTATGTTGTTGATCGAAAACAGGTAGCCCATGCTCTGATTGCATGTGATCTTTGAAATCTGTAAGTTCACAAAAACCAAGCCGACAAAACCGAGATAAATTTTCAAAATTTTGATGATCTGATTCAATATGTTGCTGTAATTTTGATAGCAATAAACTGCTAATGTTACAAAAGTAGCAAGTAAAAACGGGTAGTTCTTTTTCAACAGCGTGAAAGTTTCGTTCATGACGAGATTTTTCGTTTTTAATGGAAAAATATTGGGCCAATTATAACACTTGGAAACCATTTCGCCCGGAACTGTTCTAAAGCGAAGTAGGAAAGGGAATGAGTCCTAACTAAATACCAAAACGTTTAAATTACTGCAGCTAGCTTCGATTCGTTTTTCCCTCTGGTTTTGAACTTGAATTGTTTTTCTCGCTTAATTTTGAATTTGAACTCCTTTCCGCCAATATTTGAAGTAGAATAAAATTTAATCCAAAACATCTAGAAATCATAACAAAATTGTTTTACTTTTAAAATTAAAAAGTTTTTAGAAAAAAAACATATAGAAAGAAGTTTTTCATTAATAAGCAGTTATTTAACTTTAGTAAGCAAAATTTTTGAAATTCCAAATTTCGATTAAGTAAACATTGTTTTAACGTGTTAAAAAAACTTCCCCGCCGAAATTCAAGTTTTAATTCCTTTCCCGTCAAAAACACATAAAACTAAACTTGATTTGCTTTCAATTTTTCAAAAAATTGTAATTGCTTTGTAATTAGAAAACCGATATCAGCAAACAAATGTGTATATTTTCATAGGATACCTTATGAATTTTGTGAAATCAAATAATATTTTTTCTGATACAATTAGGAAAATGTGAGGTTCAAAGAGTTTTAATCAACTACAATTTTTCCACTAAAACTAACCCGTTTCTTTGAGTAATCCAAAAAATTCTTAAAAATGATCTTTTTTGAGCTTGAAAAATTGATCTCCACAAAACATTGCAATAGAGGTTCCGCCACCAGTAGAAAAATGCGTAGCTCACAGAGAGAAGCAAAATGAGTGATCGGAATACTATCTTAGGTCCGCTCAAAAAAAGTTAGAAAAATTGGTACTGGTTGAGGTTTTCCAAAAAAGAAATGTCTGTATCTTTTCAGTGGTTGGTCTGAACATAGTCATGCAACATATCAAAGTATTGCTCCCGACCAGTTAAAATAATTTTGTACAGAAATCTGAATACTATAGGACCTCAAGTTTACGAGATAAAAATTTTCTACATCTTTCCGAAACTTAAAAATTTAATTTCTTTAAAAGTATATTATGCTCTCTTTTTCCTAGCAACTTCATAGGTGAAGCATTAAGAGGCAGAGACCTTTAATTTACAATTTGTTTTCACATAAAAACACCAAATGAAAGCTCTTAAATATCAATCTGAGTTTCAAGTTGAAATTTTTATACACAATAAAATCAAATGAAAATCAAACAAACGCAATCGCACTTTTAAAATTCAGAAAGATTTAAAAACTCCTGCGCTTTTTCTAGTGTCGTTAGCTTGCGCTTTTTCTTTGGTGCAAGGCATAGAGAAGGAGTCCGGTTTGCCATGTGATTACTAACTGTCGCTTTGGGCGTGCGCGTTGGAGTTGAAGAATCTGGTTCATCAAGCCATCGTGACACTGTAGGGGAAGAATCAGCTTTCGGGGCAACTAATAATGGGGACTCAATCTGTTACCTTCCCCGTAAACGATCAAAAAAATCAATTTTTCTTCAAAGTATTGTAACTGGTTTTCACACATCGGAGTAACATCACAATCGTATTTGTGAAAAAAACTTTTTTATTGGTTCTGATGAAGTTTAAATATCAATCTGAAGAGGAAGAGGCTCGCCAGGATCCGTATGCTTACAAGAATTTGTAAGGCATTTCAAATACTTTATATTCAGTTCTTCGTCTTCTCTGACATTTTTAAGGAAAATTACTAAATAAATGTCAAAAAATTTTTAAAATGATGATGCGAGTTGTACAAGTTGATTCATCAAAATTAAAACTTTCTTCTTCGTTAATTGTTACAACAAAATTACCGTAATCGGTTTCATAAAAAAATCGTTCTTTCGTAGTTGGAATATCCGGCAAAAATATAACAAGGCTTTTTTGAAGAAGATATGGAAGAAAATGAAAAACGTAACGCGGAAAGAAATGTAATGTGAATGAATTGGGAAAATTCCCCATGAGGTTAAAATAGGGATTGGACTTCTAAAATTAGAAATTTTAGGACCTCCGATGTCTTTTCTTATCATTTTACTAAGGGAGGGTGTGTAAAGTAGTAATGTTACCTTGCGTGGTATTCTATGTATGTCTAATTTGCATTCAAACAAATAACTTGTATCATAAATAACGTTTGAACATTATGACCATCGACACCCTTTAAAATTCTTATCAGTTGTACAAGCACAAAATACTAATCGATTTGAACCAAATTTTAATCCAAAATCTTTGCGATTTAAAGTACACGTGTGCTTATGTTAAAATAAATACATTTCCTTTGCAGACCTATACAATCATTCGAAACCATTTCCTTCTATTCAATTTTAAATCAAGTTACTTTAAAAAATCACTCGATACACTAAACAAAACAAAAACAAGCACCACAGCAAATGCAGATAAAAACTTGGCGATTGCTATTTCGATATTTTGGAAAACAGTATAAGATTAGTGCGTGCTACATTGAAAACATATGACCAAACTGCAACTGATAAAACCTTAAAATTTTTCGAAAAGCAACTGAAGACGCTGATATTGAATGTGTAAATGACTTGCTTTATCAAATGAAGAATTTTCAATATTACTAAAATTTGGATAGTCAATCCGAGCGCAAACAAGTAAAATTTCTGATATTGCTGAAAACAAAGACAAACCACAGTCTAATTGTAAACGTAACAAGAAATCTCAAATTTCCTCAAACACAAACGATTTCATGCAAGACTCGAATAAAATGGCAGCGGCTATGTTCCAAGTTGTGTTACCTGATTGTTTCTAAAAACATCAACCAAATTTCAAAATTGTTCATACTGAAAAAAATCCTAATTTATCTATTTTCAAAAATTATGCTTTTAGAAGCCACTTCAAAACTGAGTTTTGAAGTGCTTTTGGAAGTATGCTTTTGGAAGCCACTTCAAAATTGTAAAAAAATCTCACTGCCATATACTGATTCAAGTAGATTCAGAGGAGTAATTAAACCAAATTTTTTCCTTACCAAAAATGTTTCGGTTGCTTCACATACTTAGTTCCTCTTGCTAAAGATGTCAAAGGAAACGGTGAGTTATTTGACAAGCTTAAACTAGCACTAACTTATTCAGCACAACCTGTTGCAGCCAAACTCGATTTGTTAGACTTCACTGCAATCAAAAATTGTTTACCCATTTTATTGCTTTCTGCAAAATCAGCTAAAAAACAAACTTCACCAAATCAACGTTTGCAAGAAATCTCCGACCACTGAGGCACAAAAACGAATCGATAAAACATTTACGCCTGCTGCACCATCGACGTCAAACAAATCCGCAAGAATTTCGACTGCAGTTTCAAAGAAACACACAGAAATGCAGACATGTTCATACAGATGAGATGAATACAGAAATTTTGAAAAGATTTGAAAATTTAATTAATGGACCCATTCTGCCGCTTTTTGTAAAATAATAGATATTTTGACAAGTGGATATAGAAAACTTGATATAGACACTGATGGTTTTTTGTGACATCTATTGTTGAAGAGAAAGTTAAGTTTTAATTGATACTTTTCGTTATTCCTTTTTTTATCATGCTGAGTTCACAGTAAAGATGATTTCAACTTTCAATTTAAAAACTACTTATGAATTTATTATTGATATGAAATCACAGTATCCAAAAAAAATTGTCAGATTTCAGTATTTCTTAGCCACTATTTTTATTTGATTCTGATATTATTTGGATTTTGTTTTGAAAAACAGACCACGTGGTGAATTAACTGGAAAAGAAATTCGTCGCTCGACAAACGCTCGGAACAATTAGAATTTCTTTGAAACCATGCCATATTGCATAACGCAGCAGGATATTTGCATGAAAAAAAATATACCGGTCCTGGGTACACTTAAGGTTTGCCTTGTCCAATAAAAAACTGTTAACTGGGTCACATTACGGGTATTGCGTTTTGCTTATTTCTTGCAGCTTTCAAACCAATCTTATTTCAATTGTTGGAATGTTGAGTGAAAGTTTCTTATGATTAAAAGCCACATTTAACCCAAAGAAAGAAAAATAAATTTTTTTTTCAACCATCCAGTTTTTTAGATTTTGAAGTATTTAAATGTGGCTTTTAATCATGAAGAAACTTTCCACTTTCTCTGCTAATACAATTGATACAATTCATTTTCTGCCACCAATTCAATTCAACAATTTATCAAAAGAAGACAAAAAAGCTTACAATTGTGTCACTACATTTCTGCACGGGAATCGTTGGGACGAAGGTGAATACCCTATCTCATAATTGGATAATTGGATCAAATTTGTGATAGCATTCGTTTGAGGAACTCAAATACCCATTTTTTGTTAGTGGTACACAAACATCTATTATATTAGCTGAAGCCTTGAAATTACCCGTGACAAATTTGGAAAATTTTGGCGGCCCAAATATTGAATAATTGGGTGAAGAAAAACATATTTGCAAACGACATTCTCTTTTACTTCCCTCGCATCAATTATTTTAGCATTGTACCTGTAGAAACCCCAACGTTTTTTCGATTGGATACAAAATGAACTGTCCAATGATGCAAAGAACATTATCCCTAAAATTGGTGGCTTACGCTTCGATGACTAATCAGAGTCCTGAAAACAATTTGACAACAAGAATTAAAGCTACTCTTAAGCGGACAGGCATATTAGATTGTCGAGGAAAACCTCTCCTGCAAACAGTCGAAGAAATTACACTAAACGAAAAACCAGAATAGCGAGAAGACGAGCAGATTTTTTTTCAAAAAAAAAAAGATCGCTAATTTGTTACTCAATTTGTTAGCTCTCTGGATTTGTTTGAAAAGCAATCCCTTTTGATTACTTTTGAAATTGCTTTCGATCCAAAAAATTGGACCTGTTTTTTCACCTAATGGACCAATGTAATGTTTGAATTTGAAAGCACCGGTGACCGTAATAATTTTGTTGACCTACAAGAAGTCATCTGAGATACGTTCCTCGTAAACGTTTCTACTGTGTCTGATTCACCGTTCCTCGTAAACAACTCTCTGCATTCGCTTTTCTCTGACTGTTCCATCTCTGCTAATGGACTCAAAATCTCAAATGCCAATAGTAATTTTTCGCATAAAAACTTTATTGGAACAGAATTGTCTAAAAGCAAAGGAGCCTTGAATCATGGCTAAAGTGTCAGGGATATCTTTTTGATAACAATCCCGCTGCAAGAGACGCAGCTGGTTTCACATCTTAACGAGAACTGGTCCGCGAATCGAGGAAAATTTGATTCTATGGACCCACTAGAGTTGACTTTTTCACCAGTGACAAGCTTTTGTTGAGCGGTGTTACCGTCAGACTTTACTACAGACATTCTCATGAAGACTTTCTCATTATATCTGAAGATGCTGCCAAGCATTACATGCTGCAAATACTCGAAGCGAACCTATATGCTAAAAAAATGACTGTGACCGACCATTTACTCTCTGCCATTGATTCAACTTGCTCAAACTCCTGCAAACTACCCATATCAAGAAAAAATCACCGAAACATTTCTTGCAACAGCTGGTACGCGCAGCTGGCAACAGGAAGACAATTTTGCTCGTGAACCGGTGAGACAAATTATTATAGCAATGCTCACAAATAATGCATTTCTTAGAACAAACCGAATTAATCTTCTCATTATCAAAAGTTTGGATTGGAACATATTATTTTGAGATGTAACATTTTGCCAACAGCAAGTACACCAATTATTACACAAGATCATAAACGTTTTTTCTTCAACACACTATCAGCGCTGGGTCTTTTGCACTGCGGATGAGAATCACTCTGAAAACTATCAGCAGCTCTTTACTTTGTGTTTCGACCTCACGAGAACACAGCAGGCAGCTCATAGCTTCTTGCATCCAGAACTTAAGCACGACTCAGTTTCACTCGATCTTCAATTCTCAAATGCTTTGACAGCAAACCTGGAATTTTTGCTTGGGGTATACGCTCATCGATTGTATTTATCACATCTGACCGAAAAATTACAAGGAACGTCCTTCCATTTTCGACCGTATGAAAATGGATGAAGTCAAGTTGCAGGATCTCATTCGGAACGGTAAACATCTGAAATATAAGTTTCTTGGAGATTTTGCAGCGGAAAATTTTCCACCTTACATCTCAAACAAAATCTTTTTGATTGTAAACAGTTCAAAATCAGATTCTCCTTTTATACTTTGCTGATTCTCTCGGTCTTCCTCTTTGGCAGTACACCAATCTATTTGATCAATTGAAATAGAAATTGCATCAGGTCAAAGAATTGATGACAAATTTTCCCATGCAAGACTCAAACTCTACCATGTGCAGTTCTTTTTGTAGTTATTTTGCACATTTGATTTATGATAAAAGCTTTAATGGTGATGCTTCTGAGCTTTTTTACATAAACGATCGTTTTTTGAAACGTTTTCTAACTCGCATGTTGTCTCATTATTTAATAATTTATTATGGCTTATTTGTCAATTTTCAATTTCTTTTTGAACACTATAATTTTTAGCAATTGAAAAGTTTACCCGATTCTTAAATGAATCGCAATTATGGATTACAATCAAAGTAAAAAAAATACAAAATCGATTTGTGGGGGATATCACCATACCAGCAACTGAGGCCTCCTTTCAGTACAATTTCCGGACGAGTTTCGAAACGCCGCTTTCAGAAGCGAGTTTTCCTCTACTCGGACCTTAAGAAAATTTATTCTATTTTCAATTTTTTAGTTACAAATTAGGGAAAATTTCGGACAATATTTCTACACAAAAACAGATCGAACATTCACAATACTCAAACGTTTCCTAGCCCATAAGCTTTTTTTCATTAAACCACTATTTAAATCTACATGAACGTTATCCTATACATTTCAATCAACTTATCAATGAAATTAAGCTTCTGATTTCTTTTACATTAATGATTCTTATTTGAAACGTTTACTAACTCACATGCATTTTCATTAGCCTTAAACAACACTTACTTTTAGAAGATTGTGTGTATAATTCAACCGTTTCATTTCATATCTATTTTCACCAAGACTATAGAGTTTGCAAAAACATTGAAAGAACCAATTCGCAAAGACCTTCAACAGCAAAATGCATTGCACCATTTTAGTTCAATTGGAATACAACATAGGTTGCCGAGCTAAAGGTGGCAAAAAGAAATAACATATCACCAGAACGATTATGTTTTAACCAACACAATTTTCACAGTTGCAGAAACACAAGTTTCTTTTGTTGTAGTGGCTTTCCGGTTCGAAGTTAGCCCGGCTTGATGCTACATTGCGATTCAGAAATGTATCGCAGATCTTTTATCTTTCATGAAACATGGATGCCAGTTCTACGCTTCCTCCATGAAAATTAAATTGATGTTTAATCCATGAATCAACGATGAAATATGGATGTGAATTTTCTGAAACCATGTAGAGCCGTTTTTTTTTTCGAAAAAAAACCGCGCGTTTACGTGGTTTCTAGCAGTTTTCATACTGCAAGACTATTTTAATCGTTTTTAATCGTTTGTGATGACACTGGACAACATTTTGAAAATAAATTCAAATTTCGTATAACATGAATTTTAGTTCAAACATCGATGTGACATAGATGTTTCATCCGATGTTACATCATTTTTTTCATAATTAAGAGTAAAAAAAATGAACATAGTTAAAACAGAACAAATCTATGTATTTCTGCGGGTACATCCCTGGAACATGTCAAAAAGAATGCAATAACAATGATACATTTTTGAATTGCAATGCAACTTCAACCCAGGAGGTGTTTTTTTTCTCAAACTTCACTGACTGTTCAATTAGTTCTGCATTTTGCACAATCAGAACATAGCTGCCCAGTGCATGCAAATATGTGAAATTGGAAATTTTGTTTTGAAAATTCTCCACAATGCGATGTTCAGGCCCGCATTTTGTCTTACAATTGATAAATGAGTTTACAACTCTTGTTAAATTGAAGACAAATTCGCTTCTTCAATTCATGGTTCTGGACGTCGGCAGCGTGAAAAATTCTAGGGAGTTGTATAGCAAAAGACTCTTTTTATCGTTGATCACGCCGGTCGCCGTTAACTCTCTTTCTTCTTAAAGCCATTCATGGATAGTTTCAAATAGGCTGCGCTGGTCGTGGACAAATCTCCTCGAAATGTTGACTTTGCCCGGGTTGACGTCCATAGAAGAAAAGAGCTTATCATACAGTTTCATATATGAAGTCTATGGAAAAAATTATTATCATACAATATTCATGTATCAAAATTGTAGAGTAGTCATTTTGTCATAAATGAAAATTTTATGATATGCATTTTTTCATAAACACAAATAAAAATTTGAGTTAAAAATTTTTTTCTCCCCTTTTTGGCTGCAAACTAGCTGTTATTTTAAAATATAAATTTTACGAAAAAAAAATTGCAAGCAAAATTTGACCTTTTTGTGTTTATAACGTAGTCCAGGATGAGTTTCTCACCCAAAAAATCCAAAAATCACAAGAAAGTGCTTTTTTTGTAAACACGATTATTGTCTTTTGTTTCATTTGCTAAAATAAAAATAAGTTTGTAAAAAAACTGGACTTATTTTTCTCAACCATCATAATTTCAAACTAAAAATTATCAAGCGATATTAAAAAAGTTACTTTTTTGGTATATATTTCCAAGTGAAAATGTAAAAGTTAACTTTTATAACTAAAATCACTAAATGCAGTTTATCTGCATGGTAACTGCCAGTTACACTCTGGGTTTTCTCAAGTCAAGAAATCCTTGATTAGTGTTTCGGTTGAAACACGAAATTTTGAGAAAATTTTTTTTGTATTTTCATTTATGGAAAAAAAGTTTCTCATACACTTTTATAGTATATGGAAAAAATACTTATCATACAATTTCATTTTATGGAAAAAAGCTTATCATACAGTTTCATATATGGAAAAAATGCTTATTTTGCTATTTTCATACATACACTTACTCTATGAAATTGTATGAAAGAGTATGATAAGCATTTTTTTCATAATGAAAAATGTATGATAACCATTTTTTGCCAACACGGGTGGTTTAGAAACAGTAAATTTTAGTCGCATGGGTCTGGAAAATTTCTTTTTTGGCGGCCTATAATTTTCCATTTACATTAGAAACCAAAGGGATCAGCAACTAGTCATCATAATATCTTGCATATAATTTTTGAAGCAGGAAAATTTGCAAAATGGGGCAAGAAAAATCCAGCTATGGAGCAGTTTTCACTCTTTTTTTTTTTAATTTCAGAATTTGAATTGAATGTCACTTGGAATGAAGTGACATTTAAATCAATCGTGTGTTTTTGTTATGGTTGTTTTTATTATGAGGCCGAGCTGCGCACTTGATGGCTGCAAATATTGGTGTCTTTACGTCTTTGGAATTCAGTGATAATTTCTTAAACATGATCCGAAACTTAAGTGGATTTCACTTACAATATATCCGTGGATTCGCAAAAAGTTTTGGATACCGCCAATGAAAACGGACCGTAATTTTGTTAACTGCACAAAAACTGAACCAGTTCTTGTGTTAGCAGCATTGAACTTAAGCTACAATTATTAGCGAGAGAATGCAGAAATTCATAGCAAGTGTTTAACCACTGTTAGCAGACAAAGAACACATCATTATCTTCGTTCAATTTAACTCGTAGGTGTGCCCATTTAGCCATTGGGATATATTTCCCAGCAAGCCGTTTTTGGGATCATATTTTGGGAAACTAATTTAAAAACAAAATAAGCAAAATCATTTTTCGATTTTAGTAGTTTTTGGTGTGGTTTGATAATTTGACTGTGTCTATATATGTGACTTTCTATGCTGATAACTACTTATCGGCACATGAAACCAATTTCGAACCGTTGTGGACAAAATCTTTGAACTCTTATCACTTAGTTTGGACTGATTTTTGAATCCAAAATGGGTTTAAAATTGAAGCCTGCTTTAAAAAATTGGATTAAAATCCAGCTTGAAAAGTTTTAAATCTTGCACTTGTCTTAAAATATTTCAAAAAGGCTAAACTGAAATGATTTTCACGTATAATTCAACCTTGTTATCCATGAATTAGCTTGCTTCTATTTGCTTGCCTTCTTTTAGTTCTTTATATTAAAAAGGTGTTCATCGTTTCAGTATTCATTCGCTCAGTTTTTGGGATTTGGCAAGTCACTCGAAACTGATCGCAGTAAGTGAGACTGAACTGCTATCAGTCAATGAGTGTGAATGGTTAGCAGTAATTGAAATTAAATTGATGACAATTCATGAGATTGAACTGTTGAAAAGTTTCACTGGTGACGAACAGCAAAAAGTTATTTGATTTAAAAAGTCCACTTTTCGAAGATTTAACTAAAATTGTACATGTTATTAGAATCAGCTTACAAAATGAGGAGTCCGCTTACAATTTGCGAATTCCGCTAACTTTTTGTAAGTTCCACTTACAGTCGCTGAGTCTGTTACAGTGTACATTTTCAAACAAAATATAGTTTGTTTGTGGACTCTACAAACTGATCCGGATTCCGCAAACTCTGTTGCGGATTGCGCTTAGCTGAGTTTGGAGCAATTTTTAAAAATTGAGTGCCAGCAAACTTGTATTTTTATTGCTCGCATTTGGGTTCTTAGTTGAAGTTCACTTCAAAATTATTTACTAATATCAAATTTACCTTCTCCTTTCACGAAAATGCTTGTGCTGTAAATCATGCGAATGATTAAGAGTAATGAAAGTAGTGAAGGCTCTTAAATAGGTCTTGCTGATTTTTTTTCATCAGTTTGGAAACAGGTCATACTTTTTAGAACTTCCAGAATTGAGTAAGTTTAAACAAAAATGATTTGAGTAAGTTTGTAAAATTTCATAAACGTTTATTGTCTTGTTTTTTTATATTGAGTTTTTATTCTGATTCGGAAATTGAAATTCAAAAAAATTTAATGTGATGTATTTTTTTTTTCAAATTTGAATTCTTTTTTAAAATTACTTTTCAAATTTTCTTTTTGTTTCGGTATTTCTAAGCTCTCTAGTTCATTCTAATTACATGTGAGATGTTTTAAGAGATGACAGGCGTGAGATAAACTATTTGGAACTGTGGAATCCTTATTCTCGCTTTGATTTGGAATATGAACTCGACCTGATCTTGTATGTTAGAAAAGAACATAGAGAAGGCTTATACATCTGGACGGACTGGGTGATGGATAGCGATGGAAAATTCGTAGATGCCCTTATGCCCGTAAATACTATTCCTGAGGATGAAAGGATGTGGGCAGAAGGAGAGCCCAAGGCGGGCAGCGAGAATAAATGCGTTGTGGTTAACAAGAATGCGTCTCTAGTCAGTGTGCCCTGCAATAATTGGGCAGAAAAGTATAGAGTGTACACTTATTGTTGTTTCTAGACTATTGTAGACAAGCTACGAAAGAAACCAAAGCTACAAAAAAATGATAATAGAACGTTTTTTTTAAATTAGATTAGACAGCTCAGAACCCCCTTTTTGAAAAACGAAGTTAGTTGAGAAAAATGCGCGAACCAGAAATCGAGAAAAATTGTATATCATAACTGAATAATCAATTTTATTTGATCATTTTGTTTCCGACCTTATATTTGAGTTGCGTATAAGTTGTGCTAATCAAACAAAAACAATTTAGCGGTTTTCAAATCAATTCAAAGTTATGAGACTTTTTCTTTGTATTTCTGATATTTCTGAGAGTGTTGGTGATGATGCATTTTTTTTTAAATCTTCTTTTTGTCAATAAAATTTTAGCACTTAGTTTCATTTTGCTGGTTTTTTTGTTCTAGACAACAATTTTTATCCTTCATAAGATATATTTATAGTGTGAAATCATTTTGGCAAAGTAAGAAATTTTAGTCGATTATAAACGTCTGAACTTATTTTCTGAAAAAATTACGATTAATAGTAATGGATTATGATTGAGATAACAAGACTGCGCTTAAGAGATAACAAGACTGCGCTTATCAGGGTGAAGCCCTGAATGTTCCGACTGCCTTGTAAGTTCTATGGAGCAAAAAATAACGCAATAAAATAAAATGAAATAAAAAAAGAAAAAATCAAAAATCAAAAAGTTGAGATCACCCCACACGCCATTTAAAGTACAAAGGGATAGTGTTCGCTCCTAGTAACAAATCAAATATGGCAAATAAGCTTCCTTCAACTAATTTGAAACGGTTTCTAAAACGGATAAACACTCCACGTTAATAGCGCGAAATAGATCTCACGTTAATTGTCCCAAATTGGCCAAAATGGAAATCCTTAACTTTACGAAAAATGATCACAGGTAAAAAAAAACGTTCCAAATTAAAGCTCAGGATGACAATATCGTTTCAATGATATCAAAAAATTGCGTCAAAAATTGCTAATTAAAGAGTCGAGAATTGACTGAAGGAAAAAAAACACCCCGAGCACAAATATTACGTTACTTACGTTACCTAAGTCGGAACAATAATCTTTAAAAAAAATGACGGCTATAATCGATCGTGAAACTCTTGAAAACCTAATTAGGGTTATAATCGTCTCAAGATCTGCATAAAAATTGATAACTCAAGCCTATACTCAAATGCAAATTTTGGTTAAAACGCTCGCTACTACGATCGCTTGGTGAGTATATAACTTTTTTATAAACCAATAACGGTGAACAGAACATCTTAGTTTTCAGAAAACTTGATTCACAGCACTGAAAATTAGTCAGTTGATTAACAATTTGGCTCTTTTCTATAAAAGCAGTTATTTCATTTGGTTTTATCGGTTTTTGAATTCCATTTTTTGTTTCAATTGTTTATTTCAATCGGAAATTTTAGAGCTAGCGTTAAATTTTTCAATTGGAAATTATCGGAGCTAGCATTAAAAAATTCAATTTGAAATTATCGGAGCTAGCATTAAAAATGTTTTATTGAAATTTTTGAGATATATACTATACAGCAAGATTTTAAAAATGCATATATTTTTATGATATATTATAAAACACTCAAAAACTTAACTTATTTGATATATCTCAATATTAAATTTTAAAAGTGTATCGTTCAATATTAAAAGTGTATCGTTCAATCTATTGGTGTTCTGATGTGAGAAAGTTCTTGGTTGTTGTTTCTCAAGGCAATAAACAACAAGGCTGCTCGTATCAGAGCGAAGCCCTGAAGATCCAACTGCCTTCCAAGGTCTCTAGAGCAGTAATAACTTGAAAAAACTAAATATAAAAAAAAATGAAATTTATTTCTTCAAAAATTTGAAATTTTTCGTAAAAATCATCCAACCACACGCCATACAAAGTGAGAGATTTTGCTCCTATTAACAAATCAATTATGGCAAAATAGCTTCCTTCAGCCAATTTGAAACTATTTCTAAGATGGATTAAATCTGCTCTTACAGGTTAATGGCGCTAACTATTTCGAGCGTTAATTGTCCCAAACGTGGCAAAATGGCAATATTTAAACCCCCATCGCTTCGAAAAAAAAATGATCACAGGTGAAATAACTATTAAAATTTAAGCTCATGACTACAATACCCTTTGATTGATATTTAAAAATTTTGTCAAAAATGGTTGGTTGAAAGTCGAAACTTGTGCTAATCAAAGGATGACTAGCAAAAAATTCAGGGCTTCACCCTGATAAGCGCAGTCTTGTTATCTCTTAAGCGCAAAGTCGAAACTTGTCAGAAGGAAAAAATCCGGAGCACAAATATTTCGTTAATTTTGTTACGAAAGTCGGAACAACAATCAATACAAAACACAAAAATCGAATTCCTAATTTATCTCCAACATTCATTACAAAAGTATGTAAGTTTGTGATTCGCAGAGAGCTATGAAAGGTTATCAGGCCTGTCGTCTGAGCATAGTACGTTTGTCTTATTCGTTTCCTTGCTTTATACGAGTAAAACTGTTTCTCAAATAATTTTCTTCATGTAGAAACTGCTAATCACTTCGGTCTAATTGCTTAATTCATTCATAATATCATACATTTTGGGGGGGGGGATTGGAACTGTATGGAACCTGCATGATGAGTATTTTTTCCATAAAAAAGTTGTACGTTTAAGAACCCGAGATTTTTTTTAGCAAAACTACCTGTGAAAAAACATTGTTACCCCAAGACAATTTACCCAAAAACTTGAAAAAAGGAATTTATATAATTAAAAAATTTAAGTTATTAATTTTGAATCATTTTGACAAAAAAAGATCGAAAAACGTTCAGCTCTGCTTCTTACAAAATCTTGTAATGGTTCTAGTTAAGAACTCTATATTTTGTGCTGGCTTTTTGGGACTGGTTAATGTTTGATTTTGTTTTTCTTACTTCCCAAAAAAATGAAATGTATAGTCTCAGAGGAGAAGTTCATAATATTGTCGAATTGTATCGTAAGAAAAACTTCTGTATGCAAAAAGTGATATGAAATTCAGGGTAAAAAGTAGATTGTGGTGGAAACAGGGATAGATTCTTGAAGCATCATTGTTTTGCTGGATGATCTCCGACAGTTGTTGTTCAAAATGTGGTTGTAATATATGCTGATGACAAGATTATCGTCGGCTCCTCTCTTATGAGAAGAACCAGAACGCGATGAAAAACGTCTCAAATTAAATTTAATGAAAACAGTTGGCCAATAAACAAGACTACACTTAGACCAATTGTCTTTCGAAATATTACAGATAGCTTTTGTCGTTTTTTAAGTATTTTTATAGACAGCATTCCAAATTTCAAATTCATATTTTAGACTTGTTTCTTTTCTTTCTCATAAACGGAACCTATTTGACATATATTTTTTGTGCAAATTTACGGAACACATATTCAGCCACTCCATCAGCACAAAATCTTTTTGAAAAAAAAAACACTTTTAAACCTTACAAAGTGTTTGCACGTTAAACATGATTACATCCTCAGAACAAATTTCACTAGCGCAAATTTTATGAGATGTGTTCAAAAAGAAAAAATTACAATACCTGTTTCATACTTGATATTCCTGTGTATGAAAAAGGTACAAAAATAGCTGAAACTCTGAGAAGGAAAGAAGGCGAATTAATAATTGAAGTCATATCTAGAGATGAAATTTATAAAAAGTTGATAAAAAGGAATGCGTTGAACAAAATCAGTACAAAATGGAAGCATTAGAAAAAGTGTTGAAGCAACTTTGGCGGTTGAACAAAAACGTTTATTTCACTTTACAAAAGATTAATCAGAAAGTTATCTCCGTGGTAAAAGTAGTGAACTAAAAGGTTTTCTTCATAAAATCAGATCTCTTTACATCCGCGATTCTCAAAATTTTTAAACTGTTTTTAGGCAACAAAAGCACAAAACAAAAACCTCAAGAAAAGGTAGCGTATCCGAATTGATTGTTTTCTTGTGTATCCTTAGAGCAGATCAATGGCCTAACATTGACCACTCAAAGCAGTGCTTTGATAGTAAAAAAATTCTTTAAAAATATATTTTAAATGTCTTTGATCCGCCTCGGAAATTAATACATAAGTGGTTCGAGCAAAAATCTGCAATTTGCTAGTTCTGGTCAGCTTCTTATTCACATTAGTTGCACGAAACAAAATTTAAAAAAACAATTAATTTTTCTGCCGACTGGAGTCTCATAGGCAGCAATCACGACGACCACAAAATAATATTTTTGCGTCAGCGTTCAAGATAACATTGACTTTCGACTGCTTAACATGAGTTCTGCCTGTAAAAGTCAAGATAGTTTTTGCTGGCCATCAACTGCTTAGCTCTAAGTTCTGCCTGTTAAAGTCACTATAACATTGACCTTCGACTGCTTAACACTGAGTTCTACCTGTTAAAGTCAAGATAAAATTGACCTTCGTCTGCTTAACTCTGAGGTATACCTGTTAACGTCAAGATAACTTTGGCCATCGACTGCTTAACTCTGAGTTCTGCCTGTTAAATTCAAGATAGCATTGACCTTCGTCTGCTTAAAACTGAGTTCTACCTGTTAAAGTCAAGATAAAATCGACCTTCGTCTGCTTAACTCTGAGTTCTGCCTGTTAAAGTCAAGATAGCATTGACCGTCGTCTGCTCAACACTAAGTTCTACCTGTTAAAGTCACGATAAAATCGACCTTCGTCTGCTCAACACTAAGTTCTACCTGTTAAAGTCAAGATAAAATTGACCTTCGTCTGCTGAACTCTGAGTGCTACCTGTTAAAGTGATAAAAATACTGATCTTCGACTGCTTAACACTGGTTTCTGTCTGTTACAGTCAAAATAAAACTGAATTTCGACTGCTTAACTCTTAGTGCTGCACGTTACTGTCAAGAAAATATTGACATCCGATTGCTTAACTCTGAATTTAATCGAGAAAATAATCAAACCCGATTAAGTTATCTGCCGACTGGAGTCTCATAGGCAGCAATCAAAACGGACGACCACGAAATTAAGTTTGCTTTACTCTAAGTTCTGTCTGTTCAAGTCAAGATAAAATTGAGCATCGGCTAATTAAAATTAAGTTCTGCCTGTTCAATTCAGAATAATATTGACCTTCGACTGCTTAACTCTGAGTTCTACCTGTTAAAGTTAAGATAACTTTGACATTCGACTGCTTAATTGTGTTTCTGCCTGTTAAAATTAGGTTAAAAATGACCGTCGACTACTTTACTCTGAGTTCTGCCCGTTGAACTAAAGATAGTTTTGACCAACAGCTATTTAACTCTGTCTGTTACTGTTCTGCCTGTTAATGTTAAGACATTTGTAACTTCGACTGTTTAATTCTACTTTTTGCCCGTTATATTCCCAATAAAATGACTTCCGACTGCTTTATAATGAGTTCTGCCTGTTAATGTTGCAATAATTTTTAACCTTCCACTGCGTAAATCCGAGTTCTGCCTGTGAAAGTTCAGATAATATGGGCCTTTTTTTCTCAAACCTCGTTGAACTGTTTTTTATATTCGAATTTGTTGTGAACTGATTTGTACCAATCCGATTGATTAGATTTAACAGGTCCTTGTCTGACCTTCAACGTAAACCACTCTTTCTGAGTGATCTTTATCATCTTCATTTTAATGTTTCAAAAATTAAGTACTTCCTTTATTTTAACTGATTGTTATTTCTTTCATTTATATGAGCCTTAGCATTAAAAAAATTCATCATGGCGCAATCAGCAAAAACTAATATACCATGAGTGAACCGAAACGTTTTGGCAGAACCATACAATTGACACTCAAATTCTTTGGGAAGATTGGAGCGACTTATTTCAATCAGCAAAAATAGCTAAAGAAAAAACTATCATCGATCTTTTGCTAAATCCGATGGAAAAACACTAAGTAATCCGCAAAATATTGAAAATACCCATAATGCATCCGAAGGAAGCAGACGAGAAAATTAGATTGAAGTTTTATCCCATCCTTGTATCGGAAGGAAAGAGAACTTGTTGCCAGAAATTCAAAAAAAATTAAAATCTTTGACTTTCATTCAAGAAATTTTGGATTCTCTTATTCATCTTTTGCATCAGAAAAAATCAAAAAAGGCCCAATGCAAAAAGGCAGATAAAATTTGTCTAAATGTTTAAATCATCTCTGCAAGTCCTGTTAGTTTTTTATGTTAAAAAAACGTTTTACACGAGCTAAAGTTGAACGACCAATATGTTAGCGTTCGGCCACTGAATAAAGCAACAAAAATTTATACTGCGGGTTTGTCTTTACGGTGATCAAAATACATAGAAAAATTACAGTCCTAATATTTTCCAATGAAAGGTACATTAAACATTGCACCGTCTTTTTGGCTTTCTGACAGAGGACCACGAAACAAATTTTCGGTAAAGAAAATGTGCCCAAATAAGATTCGAATTGGCCCAGAAAAACTGTCTATACCACACATCAACAAGAAGCAGCGGGCCAGTAACATCTTTCAAACCTACTTGCCCTTTTAGAAGACCTACTTTGAGAGATGTTTAAGATTGAGAAAAAAATCGCCCCGAACATTTGAGCAGAGGAACCCAAGGATGAAATGTGGAGTTTTTCGAAAGGACATCTGTCAGTCTGCCCAGCTAGGGATGTTATTGCCAAACTCCTTAACATAAAAGACACCTCGCAGCAAAAAATTGTAAGCCTGAACATAGAAATCTAAATATTGTAAATAGGCCCATTGTAATTAGCGCAGATGAAGATAACCCGTTGGATCACATTAATAACCCGTAGAAATTGATGATACACATTGAGAGAATTGTCGAGCAGTAAACGCATTTTCCATTGTTATAGCCAGACTCTTAAACACAAGGGACCCTACACACACAGACGTAAGCGTAAGCGTTGAAATATAACATTTTAAATAGACCTGTTTTTAATAGCGCAGATGAGAAAAGTGTGTCAAAACACACTGATATATATTTTGATTATAAATATAGAGAAAAATTTGAAGTGATAAGCGCAAGCTCAGAAGCCGGAGTAAGAAAAACGACTACTGCTCGGTGCTAAACGTCAAATTCGTTTATTATGAGGACGGTAAAGATTCAAAAAAGAATTACTACACATGGAGTTCCGAAACAAAAATTAGTTGAGAGAGGACCGAGAGAGAAACATTCTCGGTAACGATAACCTTCCCAAAGTCGGATTCAAAGTCGCCCTGAAACAATCCATACCACATATCATCAATACCCAGTATATCAACTAATACCAAAAATCTACATGCCCTATTTAAAATGAGATATAATCCATTTTAAACAGTTTTAAGGAATTTTTCTTTTCGATCAGAAAAACCACCGATCATATAAAAAATCTCACACTTCCTTGATCCACTGAAACCCATTCATTTTCATCTTAACGGAAGAAGGGTACCAATTAACTTACTAAGCTCACTAAGGAAGTAACTTTTTTTAGATTGAAATTGGTATGAATTTTCAAACATTTCAAAAAGTCAGATGAAACCGTTTTATTGGTTATATTGCTATAACTTGTAAGAACGACAAATCTATTAATCAAGCCTTAGACTCGAAACTCAGAAACAAACATATTTACAAGAATAAAGATCGGATGCCCATTAATCATAGGCTACTAGATGGTGTCGCCATTAAATTATCTCAAAAACCCGTCGGAGACGTTTGATTTACAAAACTTGACTTAAAGAACGCTTATAGCTAGTAGTCCTTTAATAATTTTCCACGCAAATAGTGCAATTTTAGAAACCCTGTTGCGATATAATGCTTTTACTTGGTTCTTACGGATTGGAAGATAAACCCAAAGAGCAAAGGGTTATGGATTCAACCATTGGGATCATTCCGTGCGATAATTATTACTTCAACAAAATTTCAATTGCCTCCAAAAGAGAGTTAGCTGAAAATAGTCAAATTATAAAGTTTTTATAAACTTTGGATTGTTACTAATTTAACAGAAATTAACCAAACTGCAGAAAAAATTCATTGGCTTGGTTTTGAAATCTTAGACATGGGGGTTACTTCTTTGAAGGACAAGACGTTTGCTATCAAAATTTTTCCTAATCGAAACAAAAAGAAATTAGAAAGTAGGCTCATTATTCGGCATGATCAGCCAATACATTTGTTTTGAGCTAAGCCTAGCAACACCTCATAGCCCATTAGGAATGCTGGTAAGCAAAAATCAATATGCCATTGGAACAAAAGTCATACTATTGCACTACAAGAAATAGTGAAGCTTACCAAAAACACCCATTTTGACGTTAAACATCAAACAAGTGTTAATTCAGACGCAATACATAACGTTTTTGAGCTTCAACTCTATGGGATTGACTGGAAAACCGTATGTTTTGCGTCAAGCATTTTAAACCCTCACGAGGCAAAATATTCCACTAACGAACTAAAATCATTACGAGTGGCGTGGGCAGCAGAACTAAGAAAAATTACTTTTATAGTTCCGATTTTGAGATTCTTATTTTTCATAAAGCCTTCAAAGCCTTTTTCCACGCTTTATTCAAATCACAGTAATGAAACATGCCACAGCCGATTAATATGAAATGTAGATCGAATTTTACCATTTATTCTTTCCATAAAAAACGTAGCTGGTTTTTTCAGACCCAAATTTTAGGCTTTCTTTTGATAAAGTGAATTCCAGCTCAAATTATAACCAAGATGTTGTAGTCACAACCATTACTAAAGTTCTCAGTAAAAAATCCGTCCGATTTAAGTGGCTTGATTATATGAAAAATTTTGAATAAGCTTTAATACGTAATCAAGTTATCGCTTCGATTTCGAATTTCACTAGTGTCAGTCTTAATATATCCAGTTTCACTTGTGGCTGTTCAGATTTTTTATTCGTGAATCGTGTTCCGGTAGATTTTTTTGACACTGATTCGAAATTGTTTTTTTTTATAATTCCCCTTGTTTTTTTTTACTTTTAATTTCAAATTTTGTTTTTCATTCCTGACACAAATTGTGAAAATTTTGTGGATCATAGCATTTTCGTAATTGTTTTCTTAACATCAAGTATTAAATTGTCTTTAAAAAAACTAAACAGGACAGACTTGTCTTCAGCAAAATACCTTATCGCGAAACTTTTTTTGTCTGAAAAACCTTTGAGTATTACTTCCTTATTCAGCAAAAATTGCTCCTGCTGACGGTAGATGACAGGGCGACAAATATTTAGGTTGAGGCCTTCCGAGCGTAGCTAAACTTTTTGCTTAAGGCTTTCCGTGTGTAGTTAAGGCATCAAAATTGGCTAATTATAATTTCGCCACTAAATGGCCAAATTCTAAAATGCCTCAAAAAAAGTGATTGGCTTGGTTTTCAAATCCTAGACACGGGGGTTACCTTTTTAAGGTCAAGAATTTATCTCTCAGAATTTTTTTTCAAAAAATTTTTTGAAATCAAATTCATTCTTTGTTTTGATTAATCGAATCATGAATTTCGTGCCGAACTTAGCATCCCTTAGTAGCCCATAAGGATCCTTGAAAGTCAATATACCAATGGAACATGAACGAAAGTCATAATATCGCACTCAAAAAAGTATCAAAAATTAATTAATCCTACAGAAAACGCCCATTTTGACCTTAAATTTTAAATTTTGATCTTTTTAGAGTCGGTGTCCACAGATACAACAGACTAGTTAAAAAAACAAGACCGCTTTCAAACTTTCATCCGCGAAAAAGCTTTCAAAAATTCTATTTCCACAGTAATTATTTTCTTTCAAGATACATACACTTTCACGAGGCTTCCTGTTTCACTCAAATATTTTTCCAACTCGAAAAAAAAGCTTGTAAACACTGTAAAAACAAAACTCCAACGAATTCCAACGAGGCTTCCTGTTTCACTCAAATATTTTTTCAACTCGAAAAAAAGCTTGTAAACACTGTAAAAACAAAACTCTCCCAATTTCTTTTGGCTCAATCAAACAATCTCCTGTCGAAAACTATTTTGGCAGAAAATCGATTGCTATCTGAAAATCATTGGCTTCAATTACTTTGACTGGCTTTAGACAAAAGTAAAGTAATCATCACTAAGGATAGAGAATTAAACTGGGGATCAGATGACCGGATCAAAGACGGTTACACAAACGAGTCCATACCACAGAAAAGTTGTGATCTGGTCTTGTACAACTAATAATAATTAGATTTAACAGGCCTTTGTTTGACCTTCAGAGTAAGCCTCTCATTCGGAGTGATCTTGCTCAATTTTTATCCATCAGGTAAATTCTTAATTTAATTTATTTATGATTCTTGTAAGTTTTTTAGCTTCAGTCTTAGATTTTTTTATCACGATCGTCTTCCACTAACTAACACCATAAGCAAAAATTATATAAAACCTACTTAATCAGTTATCAGGTAGACTTTTGAGGTGATTATAATTTCCCAATCAACTATGACTAACAAAAAGAACGGGTGGTAAAAAAATTCGTTTGAAACACCAGTTCGGTGATAGATTAGTTTTTTGTGAAGTTCAAAGAAACAATTCAGGTGCTTTTGCATTGATTAGTTTTCCAATTTTGTGCATATGAAAAAAAATCAAACTACTGGTTTCGAAGTTTCATTTTTTCATTTGAAACAAGAGAGGTTTTCTACGGACCATTTGTGATCCTACTTAATCATGTTTTAGCGATAGAATTTTGTACGTGTTGTGACTGGTTGCAAATCTTTCGCGACAGATATCAAGTCTGTAGATGAAGCCTGCGGATCCTTTTTGAGTTCGATTCATATCATTGATTTTTAATATCATTTGATTAGTATTGATAGTGAAACACAAATTTCGATCTATGATGTAACCAATGATGTAAACTGCACCTAATGATATAAGCAAACGCAGAAAGTTAATTCCAAAAAGTGGATGGCTGGTCTACAGCAAAAAACTGGAGCTTTTTCAGCAAGTCGGAGCTTTTTCATGTGATAAAATTTTTTATTTCCGTATCTAATTATTACGGATCTTAATTGTCAATTACAAAGAATTTCTGAGACAAAAATGACTGAAAAAAATTTGACCACTTTTATTATCCATGATGAACCGGCTCCACTACAAACCTAATAGCAGGAAAAAAAAACATATTTTTTGCCATCTTAAAGGGCGTTTGACTCCGCGGGTCGGCACCGAAGTTTGTCAGCGACAACTAAACACATCAAACGTTGCCGGGAGGAAGATGAAAATATGATGTCCGACAATTCTAATAGAAACAAATGGGAGGCGTTCAAACATAGTGAAGCAAATAAAATTGTCCAACTAGACTTCTGAGGTCTAGTAATTATTGCATGCGTTTTTGAGGGTTGGTCAGTTGCATCGTTCTCGCCATTAATTACAACAACAAAATCCTGCCTCGCGTCTTTTAGTTTCTGTCGCGACAATTGCCATATAGCTTTTTGTCCCCGCCTCTGACCTTAACTCTTGTGTTTTTTCCAAAAAATAGTCAAAAGAATTACTTATGTATTACGCTTTTCACTTAACCAAAAGATTTAAGTAGTAATCTGAAAAATAGTTACACGCGGTTTGACCCACTGCAGCAATAAATTATCGAGATTTCATCTTAGCGCATTTTCCTGAATCTTTACCCGCAGTGGATCAAAACCCAGGCTAATGATAACAACTTGGTGACTTGTTGTTTTCATGTACTTTTTCTACACAAGGATCATGATTTTTAAAGTCTATAAACGCATAAAATTGAATGAAAAATACATGAAAAGGAATACGTGTTTGAAAAATTTTGCTCTTTGTGTGTTCTATTGTGATGGAATAAAAACTTGAACTCATTCAAATAAAGAAAAGACTGTTCATATCAGTGCAAAGCCCTGAGTGTTCCGACTGCCTTTTATTTGGTCTCGAATAGTTTTTATAAAAACTAAAAATTTGCAAAATTATGAATGTAAGGCTTATAATAAACCGAACCAAACTTAAAATTGAGTCGTGTATGGAACTTATAAGAAATATTAGCTGACGCAGTGCAACTTGGAACGATTTTGTATTGCGGGGTTTTTCACATCATGTGAAGGGTAAAACGGGCAGTTGGTGTCAGGTTACATTAGTAGTGTGCATACCCGAGTGGGCCCATGAAGAGTAAGGAATCGCTCCCCCGATAGAGCATTTAGAGTTTTAAGATCTTGGTTTGAATTAAGAATGTAAAAAACCACCATGAGCATATTACTCACTTTCTCCGCTATTCGGAACAGTAAAATGTCAAACGATAAAACATGCTTTAATATGATCTTCAAATCAAGGAATCAGAGTCAATTATATTTGATAAAAATGGATTATAGTTTACTTTAAAAATAGACTTATAATGGAAAATTATCGATTATTTTGTAATTTCAGAGAGTATTTTGTAATTTCTATCGATTATTTTGTAATTTCTATAATTGAGCGCTATCCAAGGACGACGCTCTTTCTTACTGTATCCCTTCTGTAAATTTTGTTCTTCTAATTTTAGTAAACTCAGATTGTGCGGGGCTATTTGTTTTGTAGCTGCTATAGTAACGGCAGTGCTATAGTGAGAACATATAAAGTTCGTTGAATCTTTCAAATTGGATCACGCAAAACAATAGAAGAAAAAAAACAAGTAGAAAATTGACATTAAAATTAAACCATCAAAGTTTTTTTTTCAAAATTTGCTTGGAAAGGATTTTAAATCGGAATTCAATAAGCATTGAATGCGTTTCGTTGTCTGCTGCAAGCACTGCTTTATCCATCCTAATCTCATTCAACAGCTGACTGAAAGATTGAAAAACAAAATATAACAAAATTTCAATAATAATAATCATAATAATGAAGGATTTAGGATAAGTTCCAGGGGAATTGCTTCCCTGTCACTTTCAGTTTATTGAGTCTCATAGAAATTCAGTTTTGCAGTATTGATGCAGTTTGTGCAGTCGCAGCATAATGTTTGGATTTGAAAAAAAAAATTATTTCGCATCCTTCACATATGCCCATATGCTAGCAAAGTACTAGAAATTTATGATTTTTATTAAAATAGTCAATTACGGGTTGTTTCGCTGAAGTAGTTTACTTTTGTGAAGACAATCTGCTTTTAATAATCTATTGCAGTATTTGGATGAAAGAGCTCTAAAAAGCTCACGTCCATGGATTGCCGATTATTTTCTTTAAAATTTTTCTTCATAATTATATATTTTTATTTTTTTGTCTCATTTCAGTTGAAGACTTGATTTAGTCATTTTTCGAAAGATGGCAAGTTTTTTTCTTGCACGATGAAAAAGTTGTTTCAGGCATTCTAACTGTACCTTGTGTATTCCATCTTCAATTTTTTGTTGCTTTCAAGCTTTTATTAAGTTTTTCTTCATTTGTTAATTTTTCTTAAGTTTTCACATTATACTGTCTTGGCATGTTTTTGATTTCAAAACTAGCCTGAATCACTTTAATCGATCTAGTTTTTTTATTTTCAATTTTTTTCCAACTTAGCAGCTGTCATATTTTTTTTTCAAGTAGTGTAAAGCATTCAAAGTTCTGTCTGCCCTCTAAAATACATGTATCTGAGGTAGTTTTTGACAAAAAAGATAAGAAGCGACAACTTGAAATTTGAAAATTGAAATTAACTGTTTTATTTTAAACCAAAGTTTTGGACTGTGCCACACCCAAAACTTTATGAACCAGGTTTTTTTTCAAAATAAATCTCAGCATTTCATGCATCTTTTTTTCCCAGTCTACCATAAATTTTGAAAACGACTTATGAAAAAAGAAACGTTTTTCTTCTAATGAATGTTCTAAACAACATTCATTAAAAAATAATTGACCAAAGTATTACTCAAAACTTAGTGAAACTCTTCAAAAGTTTAAAAAATTAATAGCACTTAGTAAATTTTTATTTTTTCTATTCCACCAACATTTCTGTGGAGAAATATGAAAAAAAAACATTATACGTTTTCTAAAATTATTTTTTAGTTTTTTATATTAAGGTCGAGAAAAATTGATTCATCATCAGCATGAAATTTGCAGCTAAATGGCGGCTTTAGTTTGGGTACTTATTTTTTGTTAAAACTCAAAATTCGAAACCTCAAAAGCTAAAAAACCTAAATACCCAAACTAAAGCCTAGTAAGAATTTACTAAACGCTTTTAATTGTTTTTAACAAATGAAGAGTTTCACTAAGCTTTGAGTATTGCTTTGGTCAATTATTTTTTAAAGACTGAATGTTGTTTAGAGCATTCATTAGGAGAAAAATGTTTTTTTTTCATGCATACACACAGCCCGCTAGGTGGTTGCCCACAGAAAACTTTATTTTTTTTATGAGTTTTTAGGGACAGGCGGCTACCATCAAGTTTTGATCGACAACCTGCACCTAAATCTCTCAAAATAGGAAAAATGTGTTTCAGAGAGAACCTGAAATTAGAGACATAAATCCAAGCAAAATTAATTTTTAAAAGCAAAAGATGAATATTAAGGTTGTTTTTAACTCAGTATTTCTCACAATTCCGTTTTTTCTTCTGTTGATTTTTCTTTAGTTGAGTCGTCACATATGCATCTAACTTCTTCATTGATGGTAATCACGATTGTAGTGGGTAGTTGCGGCTCTCGTTTGGAGATGTTTTTGAGTACATATAAGAGAACTCATTTTTTGTAAAAACTCATACTTCGAAAATCTCAAAAGCTAAAAAACCTGAGTTCTCTTATATGGACTCAAAAACATCTCCAAACGAGGGCCGCAACTACCCACTACTATCGTGACTACCATCAATGAAGAAGTTAGATGCATATGTGACGACTCAACTGAAGAAAAATCAACAGAAAAAAAAACGGAACTGTGAGAAAAAAATGAGTTAAAAACAGCCTTAATATTCATCTTTTGCTCTTAAAAATCAGTTTTGCTTGGATTTATGTCTCTAAGTTTCTGTTCTCTTTGAAACACATTTTCCCTATTTTGAGATATTTATTTGCAGGTTGTCGAACAAAACTTGAAGGTAGCCGCCTGTCACTAAAAACTCATAAAAAAATAAAGTTTTTTTTGTGGGAATGACCTAGCGGGCTGTGTGTATGCATGCGTACCTAGGATTGCTTCGTTCTGCGACGAACGCTATTTGGTTGGCTTCGCGTGCCAACAAAATCGTTTCTTCAGAGATCTTCCGAAAACAATTTCTTTAAAGGACGTTATCTTGCAAGATAAACTCATTTGATCAATTGGTGTAGAGCTGAAAAAGATTTTGATGAGCAGAAACACTTATTACGGATCATTTTCGTTTGATCTCCCAGAAAAATGCTGAAGAATAGAACTGAAAAGACTACCAGCAATAAGATTTTATAGAATGTAAAAAATTATCTTGATCTTTCATGATCTGTCGCCGTAAAATTCTAAAATAATCGATTATAATCGATAAATAAGCGATTAGAAAACAAAGAAAGTAGAAATCAATTTATTCCCTTACCTTATAATAGATTATATATAGTATAATATCTCAAATTTTAATCAATTTTCATGAGTATGAGCCTTGATTTCGCAAAACCTTGAAAGCAAATAATCAAAACGTGAACTTTGCATACGCTTAATTGTGTTTTACCTTTGGCTGTAGCGAAAAATTGTGTTGTTTGTTTGTCTTTCCCACCTCTTAAATACTTACTTTAACTCCCACCATTGTTACTACCTTCTTGTACCACCACCTCCCTCCCCCACCAGTTAACCCCTTACTTACAAAAACCGTTGAAAAAATTGAAAAATACCGTAAACGCGTGAAAAATACCGGCCCCCCTACAGACCTTTACAACCGACCCCCCCCCCCCCCCCCCATCAAAAAAAAAGAAAAAAATTACGGGGGATGTCAAGTACTTGTTGGAGTGGGTAGGTATGGAGAGAAGGTGTTTGGGTAGGTTAGGTTGGTAGGTGGAAGTAGGGTAGGTGGAGGTAGGTGGGGTGAGGGGATAGGTGGGGTTGGGGGATAGGTGGGTTGGGGTACGTGCGGATGAGGGGTTAGGTGGAGGTGGGGAAGGTGTGCGGATAAATGTATGTGTATAGTGTGTGAGTGTGTGTGTGTGTGTGTGTGTATGTGTGGAAGGGATAAAAATTTGTTAATTAATGTGCGAGAGATTTAGTTTTGTAAAATTCAATTAAATACGAGTACAAGGCTGTTCAAAAATTAATGGGGGGAAAAATTAACGGCCATTAATGGATGGCCATTAATGGATTTTTTAATATTCAAAATAGCATTAATGGATTTTTAATTCAAAAAATTAAAGGCCATTTCCGTTATTTCAGAGCAGGGATGTAAAAAAATATATTTAAATATATTTTTTCAAAAAAACAAATATACTTATTTTTTTGAGGAGAAAAATAAATATAAAATTATATTTAAATGTTTCCTGACGGGGAGAAAAAATTCTGAACAATCATGAATTGATGATTTCATTAACAGTGAAAGCGTTCCAAAGTGTTTTATTAATGAACAAAAATATTTGTCCTTTTTGTTCATAATTCTTGGTCACTGAGTTGCTAACATGGCCATTCTTCCTTCCGCTGGTATCCGGCATCATAGCCCAATCTGTATTTAACGCAATAGTCCTCGCAGCCGTCTATCTGCTTGCTGTTGAAATATGCCAATTTGCCCTATACATAATAACCAGCAATTAAAATGCGGACATCTGTTTATTGCACAGTAGACCCCGAAATAAAATATTTCCCTGCAAAAACAAAACGTATATGTTTACATGAACCGACATTACTTGATTCGTTGCTTAATGCTCGGGAAAACCAGAAAGTGTTGGAAGTTCACGAAAACTTGAAAGTTCTCCTTTCAGTAACTTTAGCTCTACAGCGGGAATCTATCGACTTATCATCGACCAGACTTCTTTTTGACGAAGTCGTGAACCGTGTTCCCGAGTTGGACATGGACATGAAATATCTTGCGCCAAACGCTTCAATTATCGCCAGCCCGAACTTTGAAAATGGTGTTGTCAACATTTTGGACGAGAATGAGGCAAACTTGACAATCAGAGAGAAAGAGGAGTGTCAATCTCTGAGGAGCTGTACAGCTGTTTTGCCTTCTGTGTATGCCAGTTCGTCGGATTTTGCAACACGCGTTTTGGAGAGCAAGCGTGCAAAGACAACTGCTACGGAGTACATGAGTTGCAAATTTTTGGAGCCGAACTCGAACCGTATTGAAAGATTTTTCAGCGCAGCTGGGTATTCTCTGGGTGACCTGCGGCAATGAATAACCCCTTTACATCTCGAAGAACAGCTCTTTCTCAAAGCCAATGCACGAATGTGGAATGTTGAAACCGTCTATGACGCTCTTCAAGAAGAAAACTGAGAAACATTTGAACTGAACGCCATTAATGGCCATAATGGCCATTAATGGATTTTTAGTTTTCTCCATTTCCGTTAATTGATTTTTCGCTGAAATTTAATTTTTCAATTAAAAATTAATTTTTGAGCAGCCTCGTACGAGTATGATTGAAAATTGAATAGGCTGTGAGTAATGCAAAAAAAACTGCAAGTTTGGCAGAAAGTTTGGAAGACATTTCTAGAGATTATAATCCATAATTATCGGTCACAATGTACTTTGAATGGTTGATAATTTATTTAATTTCTATAAAAATAAAGGATTTTAATGGATTATAATCGATTGTGTGGTCTCAAACTGTAATTATAATCGTCTATAATGGCAACATTTTTGACAATAAAACTCTAATACAAGACTGCTCGAATGTTCCGACTGCCTTTTAAGGTTTATGGAGCAGTAATTACATTAAAAAATTCAATGAAATAAAAAAAATGAAAAACTTTTTTTTTCTAAATTTCTTTTATGAAAATCATCCCCCCACACGCCATGTAAAGTACAAAGTGATAGATTTCGCTCCTATTAACAAATCAATTATGGCAAATAAGCTTCTTTTAACCAATTTGGAACGATTTCTAAGACGGATTAACTCTCCGCTTACGCGTTAATAGCGCGAAATATATCGCGCGTTATTTGTCCCAAATTGCAATCTTTAAACCCTCGTAACTTTACGAAAAATAATCAAAGGTGAAATATCTTTTCAAATTTGAGCTCAGGACAACAATACTTTTCGAATGATATAAAAAAATTCCGTCAAAAATGGCTAGTTAAAAAGTCGAAATTTGTCTGAAGAAAAAAAAACCCACCCCGAGCACAAATATTCCGTTACTTTCGTATCGACAGTCGGAACAATAATCGATTCTGATCATTTGAAACTTTCTGCGGGTAATCTAGCAGACCAAAGCAACAGATTTGCTTGGTCTGATAATTTCTGTGTCATCTGGAAAAATAGCTTGAACGATATGATATCTCTGCATTCTCAAACGACTGTTATGATTAGTTTATTGAAATAAAGATTTCCGATGTCAATTTATTCTGACAAACTCGGAATTTTATAAAAATGTTAACAGACATGAAACTTTATTAAAATTTTTATGAAAACTTGTGATTTATGTTCAAATTAATAATTTTATCGAATTAAAATTATATATTTATTTTGCCAAAACAGTTCAAAGATTTTTTAGATTTTACAGCAGAGAGCTTTGCCTCTTTCTTCTTACACTGGTATCTTTTCCTTTCTGTGCCTTCTATCATGAGTCCTTAGTTCTTCGAAGGCTTAAAGTGATAGTTTTCATTAAGATTGCATGTAAATATTTTTCAATTTTGCTTTCGTGACCTCCATACTAAATAAGTTCAACCAGTTACTCAAATATCACATAATCTAAGACAGTTTTCCTTTTGATATTTTCTGTACCGATCTTTTAATAAACTATGATGGCATTTCAATTAGCGGCAAAGACGAGGAATTATTTCTCATTTTTCTAGATCGAAACGACGGGAGAGCATTCAAACGTCTACTTTATTGTAATCAGAGATGAATAAGAATTTCTAAGTTCTCTACAGGAAACGAAAATTTAAATTTACACGTTCTGGGGGTCTCAGAATGTCATTTTGATTGAACTAGAGCCTTTCATAATTGGTATCAGATTGTAAGAAAGCTTGTTTAGCAGAGACTTTTTGTTGATTTTGCAAAGAAAAAGATCTTTCATACTAGATGTTTGTGAAAACTTTAGAACAAGTTCTGATTATCTGGATAATTTTTCAAAAAGTCTATATAAAACTTTTTGAAATATCCATTCCTTGTTATTTTGTCCATATATAGAACCAAAATAAACCTGATAACTTTAAATTTGAATTGAGATATTGCTTCTGTTTTTTGAATATTCTGAAGATTATGTTGACATCAAAATTGCATTCCGACTGCCTAGGTGTATAATTTGATTATTTTCTTATCAATTCAGTCCACGAATTACTTCAACCCAGAGGTCGATATTATTCTATCCGAGAAAAGAACTACCTCTGTTGAAATAATTGCCAAGAGATGAACCGAATTCCAGGAGATCCACAAAAAGCACATATTGGGTTAATCTCATTAAAAACCGGGTCTTGTTTACAAGTATACCCCTCCCATTGCCTGTTATAATGAGTATTCAATTCAATAATGAGCGAACAAAACCGACGGTTAAAAGAGTTACATTTGGCAATCTTGCCACTACTTTCCTGAATTTCCCGCGTGCTGGGACTTTTAACAAGATCCTAATATCCTTTTATTGAGATGAAATGGCAAGGTTAAAAAGCCAACAGACTGATTTATTTCTATCATGCGAAAATGATTGGCGTTAAATACTTTTTTTCAAAGAAAGGTTTAAATTTAGAATTAGACAAAGACAAAATAAAAATAGCCTTCGAATTGCATCGACTTGATCATCTCCCCGTCTCCCCTCCGCGGGCTTAGGTTGTAGATTTAGGTCCAGACCATCTTCAGCAAAGTTAGTTTTTGGGTTTTTAAGAAACAAGCGCCATTTAAGAAACAAATTTTTCAAAAATTCAAAAAAAAAAATTGCAAAAGTATTAGAAAATTTTTTTTTTCAAGTTTTTTTAACAGTTTTTTGTCTTTTTCTACAAAAATTGTTTTCCAATTAGCCTATTTGATTAGTATTGTCGAATATGTCTATTTTTTGTTCAGTTTTTTTTTTTTAAAAAACTTACAGAAAAAACGTCAACAATTTAAAAAAATGCGTTTTTGTTATGACTATGGTCGGAACATTTTGTGCTATTTGCACAGTAACCTGCTCTCCTTTTTTTGTAAGTTTTTTATCTTTGATTTTGGAATCTTACTGATTAAGATATCATGTCCGTAGAAGTTAATAGTTTTCATCTAAAGCTTAGAACAAAAAGTTACGTCTCATGAAATTTCAATTTTTATAAGGGGGGGTTTCTGTTGAAGTAAAATTTATCGTGATATTGAGTTCTTGGTAATTAGTATTTTAACCTCCAAGTATCGCTTCTCAGACTACAATTTGAGTTCATAAATAACCTACAATTCCGTGACTAAATTCCAGCCAATGTCGACTTCTTGTTTACACTTCGCTACAAATTTTGAGATTATCGCGCTTTCAGGAGCAGACATTTGCCACTCATATTCAAAATAGATCGCGGCTGATTTTTAGTTTACTTTAGGTTACTAAATTCTTGGCTATAACTAATATTAACCAGACTATTGCAATCGAATATCGATAATTCCAGTTTTTTTTTTTGTTAGCTTAAAACCCTGTCCAGTTTTTGATTTTTCGGTCGCCGGAATATTTAATTGGGAATTAAATTTAATATTTAATTTAAACTCTACATGGATATTATCGACTTCAAGAAATACTTTGATGCACTCCTCAAAACCCCAAAAACCCATTATCAAATAAAAAGTCATTAATCAAAAAATGTCATTAAAATTTACTATAAACGTCAGAACCAAATTAGCCAAGGGTAAAAAAAAAGAAAACGGAAAACAAAATGCTATAAATTTAGAGAATAATCTACTAGTTGTCATCATAATTTAGCTGTCAATAACTGTCAATCATAACCATACAAAACCAAGAATAGCTGGTTGATGGGCAAGTAGTAAAAAATGTTCCGACGAAATTCATTGAAAAACACAACAAAAATTCTTTTCAACTTGCGTTGGCTTTTGTTTTCGCTGTGATCAGTGAACCTAAAGGAGAGCTAACAATTTCGATAGTAAAAGTGAATTCAGTATATTTGACAGCCATTCTCCACAGTTTTCATTTTTTGCGAATTTTTAAAATAATAAGAAAAAACTTAGAATTTTTTGATGAGTTACCCTCAATTAGCCCCCCTCCCCCCAATGCAAGAATCCGATCCTACGCCAATTAACAAGCGCACATCCACCTTCTTTTTACCGACATTTATTCCCCATAAGTGTTGCCTAATTTTTATAACCGCCACCATCTTTTCCTTCATGAAACATTCAACCCAATTTAGGGCAGTAGATTATGGGAGAGGTTAGTGTAATTGGGGACTTAGATGTGGAGTTGGGGGAATCTTTAAAAGTGGAAAAGTGTAATTGTGGGGAAATGGTAGGGTAGTAGTGTAAGTTGAGAGGGGCTCTTAAATGGCTGAGGTTTTCCTTCTGCCAAAAGTGACGTCAGTGATTTCGAACTGGATTACGCCGTAAGTGATGCAAAAAAATTACAAGAAGTGCAATAGTTTTATTAAAATTAACTCAATAATGATAATGAGCCATGATAATGAAACTTAAAGGAATTTGAATCAATTCGAAACTTTCAAAATTTTCAGAATTTCAAAACTTACATAAAAGTTTATTACGTGAAACTCTTGCTACACTTATACCCTATAGGGTCAGTTTTCCCTGAGGATATCTAGTGCGTTTGCCATTTTTGTTTTTTTTTAAACATTTTTTTAAAATCCTTTTTAGTCTTGATTTTGGCTAATTATGACTATAGTGAAGGCGAATAAATTGCAACAAATCTCGAAATGAAGAAAATATAAATTGTAAAAAAAAATTGAATTTCATCTTTTATGCCTAAAGTTATCTGCATTCAAAAGTCTTCTTGAGTAGGTCAAAAAGGGTGAGTTATTTAGATTCTTAAAATTTTTCGTTGTAGAGTCAATTGATATGAATTTTATTGCACATAAAGCACTGCCCTTTTGAACCGGATTATTTAAGTTCTGATAGAATTTAAACAGAAACATTATCTAGAAATCAAATACAGAATCTGTACATTGCAAGTTTTTGTATCTTGTAAGATCATTGTGTGTTCATTGCTTGAAATTTTCATGTAAATTGTAAGATAATTGCAAGTACATTGAATGTAAATTGTAAGATCTTATGCGGTTTCAAGATCTTATAAGCATTGGACATTGGAAAAACGAACAAAAGTTTTTCAGAATTAAAAAAAAAATCGTATCATGTAGGATCTTAACAAATTGCAAAATCCGTCTTGTGTTTGTTTTACAATTTTCCTGTTAGGTTTGTCTCTCTAAAGCATTTCGATAAGCAAGTTAAATTTAGAAAGAATAGTCCCAATTGTTTCCAAAAAGTCATCGCATCCACTTGTGAATAAACTAAAATTGGTAACAACCAGGCCTCGACTTCCTCCTACATAAGCAGTAGCCAAATAAATTTAAAATTGGTCTAGGAGTTGGGCAATTAATTTTGAATTTTGGGCTAGCTCAGGATAAAACATGATGAAATAATGGTAATAAAACAAAAAGTAAACCTTTGCCCTTTCAAAAATTTTATTGCATACTTTTTAATGAAGAAGTAGTCCTGTTACTATTTTCATCAGCTTTCGATCCAACATTAAGAAGCAGCAGTTCTTTCGCCTGATAGAGTTCTTCGGAAATTATGCCCCTTAAAAATGAACGGTTGATTAATTACGTAGACTTAGGCCTAAATTTAGCTGATAATTTAACAAAGATGACGAAGCTGACGTGATTGTCATCAAATGAATTGTTGTTATCAAAGTCAATCAACCTATTGAACAATTCAACCTCTATCATTTTCTTGGATAACATAACATAACTTCAATGTTGAATCTAAACAATTTCTTGTACAGTATTGCTGTGAATTTAGTTTTAACGTTTAACAGTTTTTAGTTATCACTATCAATTATAGCTTTAAAAAAAATAGGCCGTTATTTATCTGTCTGTAGGGCTACCATTTCCCTCCATGATTGACTGTAACGCGGAAACTTTTCTAGTTTTGTAACATTTCTGACAGATGTTTTTTGACATTTCTGAAGTATGCCATGAATTTTCAATACATGTTTCAAAACTATCCCATAAGTTTGTGAGTTTTGAGCAGCGATTCAACCTAAATCTTGTTTTTTGAGCAGACATTTTTTAGTTTAAGAAATTGGCAAGCTACTTTGAATCAGTAGGGTTTCTTAATTTACTTATCTTTGATGTTTTTGACAGACGCTTGTTTGAAATTTTTTTCCTAGGCTTAAAGCTGTATTTTTTGCGTATACTTATCTATTTCATACAGAGCCAGTTGTTGGTTCCAATTTTTTGTTTTGTCAATTGTAACTTGTTTTTTGATTTTTGTTTTTGAATTTTA
This sequence comes from Symsagittifera roscoffensis, assembly GCF_963678635.1. Classification (NCBI taxonomy): domain Eukaryota; kingdom Metazoa; phylum Xenacoelomorpha; order Acoela; family Convolutidae; genus Symsagittifera; species Symsagittifera roscoffensis. The sequence continues at coordinate 10,059,052 of NC_087068.1, forward strand.
TGGTTTTCGATAAAAATTATTTTGCGGACGGAGATATCATTAATAAAAATCTGACATTTAATGAACCAATTTCCTCATTGGGCCAATTCTTTTTGTATTGCGCATGTGATGTGCTAACATTTCAGAAGAAAAAACATTTGGTTTGCGATAAGTATTGGACAACAAAATGATACCAACAAATCAAAGTGGTTGGATGCTACAAGACTCAGTTCTAAGTTCAAAGCTGGAAATTGAAAAACGACTTGAATAGATACAATTCAAATAATTTTGTGAAAAATTTTTATTGCATTTAATCGATGAAACATTGCCACACTATTGAAATGATGATTGAAGAGTTTTGATTATTTCAAAACTTCACCAATTTTTGCAACAAACTGTAGTCTGTTAGGTTTTTTGGGTTATAAATTACGCTCAATGAAAAAATGCAATGAAACTCTGCAAAATCAACCAAAAAGTTCCCAAAATTTTTTTATCGCGCTGATTTATTATCTGGCGCGTTTGTTTGTTTGAATCATCGCACTACCACCAAATTCTTACTGTTTTTTGAATTGAATCTAATACGAGCGCTGACTAGCTAAATTTTACTTATGTTTTATTTTTCAGTTTGCCAGGTTTCAGTTAAACTGAGTTTATGCCAGAGGTAACATACTCATAGAGTAATTTCAGATTAGGTAAACCGTCTGTTCGTCACGCTATCTTATTTGTGACCTGATAGATTCGTGCAACTTCTTAGTCTAATACCAATCTTAATCTTACTCTTATATCTCTTAGTCTCCATAGATCTAGTGCATACTGGTATTTGCGAGTTAATCTTGGAGCTTGTCCAAAAGGAGATAAACTGTAGTGTATGATTTACTAAAATTGTTCTTGTGTTGAAACTAGAAGTAACTTCAGCACTACAAACAATTGTCAGTGTTAGTGATGCAATATGATTGGTTAGTTAGTAAAATTTTATAGGGATAGTTTTATCAATAAAATAGTTGGTTTATAAATTACTAGTCCAGAACTGGTTCCAAAACATAAAATATCAAGTAGTGATTCAAGATTTAGATTAAGTGCCTCCAAATTATCAAGGGGAGGTTTCAAGCATTTTATTTTTAAATGAAAATTGATGCAAAACAAAAAATTGAACAATATGTGCATTGTTGTTCCGTCCATTTGAAAAATGGGGAGGAGTTTTGTATTCAGGTGTGTTTTAGTTTTTTTTTCCACGCAACATGACTTACCACACCTAATAATTGGACTGGTTTGAGTGATGAATCATTTTGAAGCCCTTTCAGTTCTGATTCAATCCTTATTTAAAATATTCCAAAAATTTTGCCCTGTGTCGAGAAAAACCGGCTTGATGTTTTTGATTTTTCGTCTTAATTCGAGCGAATAAAGCAGTGGACCAGGCTTAGAGAAGCTGAATTATGGCTAATTTAATGCCTTAAGACTTAAGTTTAAGCAAATAGAACTAGTTTTTGGAGTTTTTTAGCTTCATTTTTGGAGCCAAAAACTTCAAAAAGTTCAAAAACTTTCTGCATATATTTTTTTAGCTTTTCTGTTTTTTTTTCTCTAAAAATTTTTTTGCAAAACTTCCGCAAACATATCAAGGAGCAAAAAGAACTTAGCACATCCTTAATCCTTAAAGCTATATAGCAGATCTATGCCGTCGTCGTACAAGTTATTTTTTTATAGAGCCTTCATTCATTATGGAAGATATAGAAGAAGTTTCCTTCAATACTCAACGCATTCAATGCGCCTTCATCGCTTTTCGTCGTCTTCAAGAATACCACTCATGCTGATATTTTAGCTCCAAATATCGTAGGGTTCTGTATATTTTTTAAATTTCAGTTTTTTCTTCATTACATCCCCTTTCGCCATTCTTTTCGACGCATTCACAACTCTGATTTTGACATTTCGTTTCCAACAGATACCTGGTGTGCAATAGACATGTCATTTGTCTTTACTGCGGTTTCGATAGCATCTGACAGTTCAAGAGTTTTTTTGCAATGTAGTTTCTGATGGTTCGTCTATGATTCTTCCATTTTTGCTAGTTGTCGCGTTTTATTTCAAACCGATTATCTTGATCTTCTCTTATTTTGTCGCACTGAGTTTAATGTACCTGGTAACTCGATTCAAAATTCTTTGTTTACTGCCTTCCACTATTTTTTTAATTGCCTTCTACTACTTTTCTGACTGCGTCCGCAATTGACACTGCCACTTGCTCTTGCTTTGATCAACTAACATCAGTATCGCGTCCGTAATTGATCTCTGAATGGCACTCTCTATAGACTGTTACATTTTATTTCGAGCAAGTGAAATTGTTTCATAAAAGAACGCTTTTGTGCGCTATTTTTGAAGGATTTTTAAAGGATTTTTTTTTCGTTTTTCTTGTATTCGTTTTTTTTTTCGTTTTTCTTGTATTCCTGTGTTCTAATTGGCGTTTTTACTATAACTGTCGAATATGTCCAAGTTCTATTTTTTGTTCATATCCTTGATCACACTACGCTGAAAAAAAAACGACACAAATTTGAAAAAACTCTTTTCAAATTTTCTATGACTATGGTCGGATATGCACAGACTTGCACAGTAAACGGCTATCCTTGTTTTGACCTGAACTAGACTTTAGATTTGAGTTGATGAGATTTTTGTCTATTGAACACTTCCAGAGACTAAAGAAGAGATACCAATAGTGTTCTGTCGAGAAAATTGAAGGAAGATAAAACCATATTTGAGTCTTGCTTGCATTTGATAAATTGGTTGGGTAATGGGATGTTTCTCCCTCTGCGCCAAAGATTCATGGGTTCTAAACGTGGTTCCGGCTGGCTGTCTGTGCGGACGTGACCAGTAATTTTCGCGCAGTCATTTCTGCCCCCAGATACTGGAAATGACTGGAACGGAAATGACTGTGTTTTTGGGGCGGAAATGTCTGGGAGCCCATTGCGGGCCCTACAATAAAACCCGTGAATAAACTTCTACAAATTGGTTTAAAGGGGACGTCTTTCATTTTTGAAACATGGTCGGGAATTTTTTTATCTGATAATCGAAGATGGTTTGTATTGGGAATATTTTCCTCCCCTTACATACAAAAACCTGAAGATAGCAACAATTTAATTATACTTTTTTCTAGTTGTTTTTTTTTTGCATTCAGCGCGTTGCTACACTCTCAAGCCCCTCCGGAACAAGACACGCTAATGCTGTCGAACTAAACAGTGCTCGGTGTTTCCGACTGCAGATGTCATATCAGATTTACTTATAAGACTTAAAAGTTGTCTAGAAAACAGTACAAGACTGCGAAGCCTCTCGTGAGATCTCTTCAAACTGTTGCAAAAATGGCGTAGATTTGTTACTAGGCACCAACTTCAAACATATCAAGGAACAAAAAGAACTTAGCACATCCTTAAAGCTATATAGCAGATCTATGCCGTCGTCGTACAAGTTAATTTTTTTATAGAGCCTTCATTCATTATGGAAGATATAGAAGAAATTTCCTTCAATACTCAACGCATTCAATAAGCCTTCATCGCTTTTTGAAGTATTAAATGCTTTTGAAGTATGCTTTTTGAAGTATTAAATGCTGGATTCGTTTAATAGTTAAGCATATTTACATATGCTTAACTATTAAATTAATTTTTTTTTGAGCGGTGGCAGTTCGCTATAACTTACCAGAGAGCACAATTTGAACTTTTGTGTCCAAAAACTAGTCCAGGAAGAGTTTTTTACACAAACGAATCCAAAAATTGCAAACAAGATTTTTTATCAGCATAATCATTTTTAACCGTTTTCATCGAAGTAGTCTATTATTACTACTCCTTTGCTGAACCATTTTGTTTATAAACTAAGTCAGCGTATTCAAGGTACTCCAACAGCTCAAAAAGGAATAAAATCAAACTAAAAATGGATCTAATATTATGAATCAATTTGATTGAGGGATCCTCACTCTTTTTTTATAGCTGGTTTTTCTAATTTTTTTATTCCGGGTTTATTTTTTCTCGAGCTCTATATTTTTGAAGAGTGTCTAAATGAGTGAACGTTTAATGTAGGACTTTTAACAAAAATTCAGGTGCATATGAAGATAATTTTTCTGATTAATCTCGTTTGTGTTACCCTAGAAACTAGAACAGTGAAGCGAGAAACGCCGGTACTTTTGTATGCATAGAAGGGCATCACTAGTTTATATTAAACAAACTGTCCAGTCAAAAGAAAGTAATAACCCGGGTTGACCTCCGTAGACCAAAAATTCTAATCATACAATTCCATAAATTAGGTCTATGGAAAAATCCTCTCATACAATCTTTATACATTTTTCTAAAATGGTTTCATCGAATTTTCATAGAATTTTTTTCTTGTTGTGGCACTAAAGGTGTATTGCACTAAAGTAAAAATATTTTTTTTAGTTAAAAAAAATGCTAATCATACAGTTTCCATATATAGAAATTGCATGACTAACGTTTTTTATAGCGAAAAATAACTTTGAAATTGCGCTAAAACATTTTTTTTCAACCGCAAATCGATCTTTGTAATCAAATGAACTTTTTCCGAAAAATTTTTGGATGCAAAATTTAATTTTTTTTTGTGCGCGTAACGTAGTCCTGGATACACAAAAGATGGATGTTTTCCCGTTTTTCTTGGTAACTTTTTTCAAATGGGCTAAAAACTCCTACTTCTCTTGTATGGCATGTTATCTATTCCTCGATCAGTGCCTGATAATTTGAAAATTTCTTATGTTCAAAATGTTCATCTTTGAAAATTTTGACAAAATTTAAATGTTTGACGCTTTCAGTACATCATTTGTTCAAGTAAAATCTTACGCAATTCAGGTCGTTTCAAATGCATTGTAAATGCAAGACGATCAAACCTTTGGTGACTCTAATTTTGAGTAAGTCATGGCTTTAGTTACTTGTGTTCGGTCAAAAACGTATCCTATAACTTTTGAGAAACCAAATTTAAAAAATCAATTTCTTTAGTTTATGGGAAAATGTTATCAAACAATTTCCATATATGAAAAACCCTCAATCATAGACCTTTCATGCAATTTTCTGTTTTTATGGAAGTGTATGAAAAGTGTATGATTAGCATTTTTCCATTTATGAAAGTTTTGTGATTAGCATTTTTGGTCAACCGGGAAATGCCTGATTTTCATATATATCGATTTTCTCATATTCATATATAATCAAATAAACTAAGATATCGAAATCTATTAAATCAAAAAAGAATTGTAGATTAAAGGCAGGCTTCTGAGATAAAATCAGTTGTCGGTTCTCATAAGTAAGTTTGCAAAGAAGGAGAACCGGTCTGAATCTCCACTGCCAAATTTTCAAGCGAACAGTCCAGTTCACTTTTTATTTTCTGAATTGTTTTTTATTTTTAAATTTTTCTAACTCCTTATAATTTATTAGTAAATTTTTCATCAAGAATTAAACATAAATAAAATAGGGAGGCTTTTGAAAGTATTCGAAAATACTCCAAGAAAAACAAATTAGCGGCAATGGGCAAAAAAGAGAAAGCGGTAAACAGTGACGTACGCCCATCAACCCAACAGAAGAGCAGCAGAAATCAAAAGAAGAATCAAAACAACCGCTGGTATTATCCGCTCGAGATTTCGCAGCAGTTCGTCGTAAGACATTATCTAATTCGATGAACTGTTAAATTCGTAAAAACTTAACCCAAAATAAACAAGTAGAGTTCTTCTAGTTTACTTTTTAGTCCGACTTATATTTATACTTACCGCTAAATTAACTTCATTTTTATATCTTTTTAATTAGTCCATAAAACCGCACAGTTTTTGTTAGTATGTACCCAGACCGAAATGTAGGTCTATAGGATAGATCGCAATTAAGATTAGACTACTGATAAATACAAGATAAGCGCATATCATGGCGTACTCGTTGCATTCATCAGTACATCATATGCTACGATAAGCGTTAATTTGTGAAAAGAATAGGCCTCATTTCTCAACCAACGAAACTTTTAAAGTAAAATTTTTTTAGCCATTCACGAAAGTTGCGTTTTTGGTGCACAGTTCTCTTTGGAAATTTTAAGATTAACTTAATTTGCTAATATCACCGAATGCTGATTATCTGCGTGGTAACTGCCAGTTACACTCAGGGTTTTGTTTTTACAAACCATTCCTAGTTGGTGTGTTTCGGATGAAACACAAAATTTCGAAACAGTTTTTTTATGTATTTTTTATGGGGAAATTGCTTATAATACAATTTCATAGTAATGAACAAAATGCTTATCATACAATTTCATAGTAAAAAACTGTTTCTGCATTTTTTGTACAGTTTTACTGGAAAAAAATATAGCAAAAATATGTTATTTAATTCCAGAATGGGGCAAAAATTAAATTTAAAAACCTTCATGGTATGTAAAAAATGCTTAATTTTGATAAGCATTTTTTTCATAGTATGAAAATGTATGATAGGCATTTTTTGTCAACTCGGGAATATAGTTGAAGAGATACCTCTTATGCTTGGACCGAATTTAAGTTTCTGCACCTGTTATTCTTTCTCAAAACAAAAATGTCAAAAAAGAGAAGTTTTGAAAATGTTTTCGATTTTAAAAAATTGTTCCAACCCCCCCCCCTTCACCGCCTCATGCACCATGAAGTTGCAAATCTGAATCTGTAGCGTATAGTAATGCATTACTCGGGATCAATTAGCTCGCATCAAATTAATTAGGATTCACCTTTTGTCGATGCATTGGGTTCACCTTTTGCGGTTGCAGATAAACAAAGATAAAATAAAAATCACAATTAAAAACTAAATTTGATAGAACATTTAACATTTTAAATTTGATAAGACATTTAGTAACAATCTATCTAAATTCTAATTATTTTGACTTTACACAAATTAGTGAATAAATAATATGCATACGGCGCCAACAGAAGTTATCAATGGACATTTGCTAAAAGATTATTAATTACACGCTCCTGGCAGAAAAAAACTCAATTTTTAAAAATAGATATTCGTTAATTTTATGTAAATATGGTTGAGCCGCACCTTTTTGACGCAACATGCATTCAGAGAAACACGAAAAATTAGTTGACATATAAATTTTAATTTAGTTCTTGGTCAGAATTCTTAGTTTATATTTTATCTTCAGACTTGATTTACGTAACAATCCCGCATCAGCATAGAATATGATTACTAATCTTCACTCGCAATCATAAAAATCAGTTAGTAAAAGTCGGCATATAATTATTAACTTATGTCATACTATCTTTATCTAAGGGAAAGGTAAACAAGAATTTTGCCTTTGATTACTCTGCGGGGCGTTCAACAGTGCCGAAGTACAACAGTGCCGAAAAGGAGGGAAAATTTCAGAATAAATTAAACGCATTTTCTAACGTTTTCTAAAATGCGGGAATTAACAAAAACGCTAATTAACAAAGAAATTCACCGCAAATTAAACAATTATCTTGGCGCCAAAATGTCTAAATTGCAAATTTTCTCGCTCAAAATCTAAAAGTGGCACTTGAGATTGTAAACGTTTGGTGGGTATTCACAACTACCAAAATGATAAATCAGTCCCATTTGTACCAAAATAAAAAATCAATCGCGTAAGTACCAAAAATATTCAATTGGCCTAAGAATATTAAGCCGACTACTTTAAGCTCTTGGTTTAAGGTCGCCGGTGGGCGCACTACGCGCGCGTCGCCGCTTAGCGGCGATAACCGGCCCTAATTTTCGTATAGAGTCCTACCCTCTGTCGGCAAGCTCGCAACACGTTGGCGCGACTGCGGCGGTCACTATTCTGCTGTTTAGTTTTCTTCTGTTTGAACAGTAGAAAATTAATGTAATAATTCGTTTTCTCACAATTCGATTTTTCAGAAATCGAGCTGACTAATTTTGGTACAAATGGGACTGATTTTTCATTTTGGTACAAATGACCGTTGGTACAAATGGGACGCCACCAAACGTTTGCCGCAGCACTTAATATGTTGAAATTTTTTTTTTCAATTTTTCGGCACTGTTTAACAAAGTTTTCATTTTCGGCACTGTTGAACTAATTTTTTTTTCGGCACTGTTGTACTGCCTCATTACTCTGTAATCAATATTACTTTCTTTTTTGATCAGGTAAAAGTATAATTTTTTTATTTGTTCAAGTGCTTTCGGAAACTGTTGCAATATTTGGTTACGTAGCAGTATTTAGACAACCGCGTATTCAGACACTGTATTAACCAATCAGAATCGGGACAAAGGAAGAAATGAATTTAATCGCGTCCAGACAATTCGGCCAAAGACAATTCAGCCAAAAGTATGCAGACAATTTTGCCAGAGACAATTCAGCCAATGATAGTGACCGCGGCAGTCGAATCAACGTTTTGCGAGCTTGTCAACAGAGGGTAGGATTAAATACGAAAATTAGAGCCGGTTATCTTAAACCGAGAAATAACTCCAATTCCGATTTTTTTCTTTCGAATCTAGCGTTTTGTAAAACTGGATGAATTGTCTCAGGCTGAATTGTCTGTACATTTGTGGCTGAATTTCAAATTAGCTGAATTGTCTGTGGCTGAATTGTCTGTGGCCGAATTGTCTGGACGCGATTAAATTCATTTCTTCCTTGTCTCGATTCTGATTGGTTAATGCAGTGTCTGAATACGCGGTTGTCTAAATACAGACCGCAATCCCAATATTCATAGCTCCACATCTTTGTTCATTCACGCCTTCGCAATTTTTTCGATTGTTCTTTTAGCTCGATTTGATTCACACTTTCACATTCGATGTCGTCAAAGTATTTCCCAAATGATTGACACCTCTTTGACAGCAAAACAATCGCTTCAAGGTCGTCCAAATTTGTTTCAACTCGGAGAAGAATTTCTTCTGAAAGATAGCATACACTAATGGGTTCGAGACAGTGTTGAAAAGAGACAGCATGTATGTCATGATGAAAATGTCTGACATGGTCTGGCTTTTAGATAGAGTTGGGATTGTGTGGAACAGAAGCTGACTGGTGATGCTTGGCATGGTTAGGGTGATATAGACGACACAGATGTAAATGCAGATACGAGTCGTTTTTGAACCTAAACAACTTAGTTTATTGCTCTTCCTGTTAGTTAACTGCTTCCTGTTTATAACAAGCATTGGCCTAATGAGTTTCAACTCTATAAAAAACAGCTTGTCCGTAAGTACTGCTGATGAAAAGGAGTATGTCCGACCCATGAGAGTATTTGAGAAAAAAGCATCAATATCAATTATTGTTCCCACTTTCGAAAAAAGTTAGGAATATATAGACTATGAGTGAATTTTTCATTCAGAACAATAATATTCCCAGTTAATGAGCACAAACAATTTCCTATTTTGATTTTTCAAATCATACAAATATTGATTTTCTAGAGGTATGTATTCAGGGCGGATCTAGGATTTTCTCGAGGGGGTGGGGGTTATGATTATTTTTTTTTGCAAATTTTGACCGGTTTCATAGTTTAACATAATTGGTTTTCCGAGCTCTCCCAAAACACTAAGAAGACACTCTTTTGGCCAAAAATTTTGCACCGCGAAAAAAAAGTGTTTTTAGGCACTTTTTAGATCAATCGCGGTTTTTGTCGCCTGCTTCCCCTTCAAAAATTGTAGATATTGGTGCCTAAGGCGCCTTTAGAAAAAACTTTGGATCAATCAGCCGAAATTGGAGGTCTTAAGGGTATACCAAAGGGGGCACGTCAGGATTTAGGAGGAGGGGTGCGGGGGAAACGCTCTTACTTCTCAGGGATTCGACCCCTTCACCAACTAAAGGGTCCCCTTTTGATATTATTTTTTGCTATCCATTTTACCCTGACCAACCCTTGCGTTTTTCTAAAGGTGTCTTTGGCACCATTGTATAGTAATTTTAAAGGGGAGCGCACTCCGAAATAAACGCAACTTTTTAGTCAAAATTTTCCGAAAACGGCTTTTTGACCTGTTTTTTTTTTTCAAGAAGTTGCCTGCGGTGCAACGTTTTTGGTCAAAATACGGCCTGTATAAAGTTCTGGGAGAGCTCGGAAAATCAATTTGGTCAACCAAAAAAAAAATCAACAAAATTTGCGAAAATTTTTTGAAAATCCGCTCCTCCCTCCTAGAACAAATTTTAGCGAATGGCTGAGTTATGTATCATTTTAAAGCCATTTTGAACGTTATTCGAAGGTCGTTCAAAAACTTCCAAAACTTTTTTCCCAGTGTTGGGAAACACCGGGTTACATTTTTGAGTCTAAGTCCAATTTCGAGCAAGTAAAGCGACCGAGTTAAGTTCGTTATATACAAATAGTGGCCATTTCGGCCGAAAAAACTTAATATTACTTGAGCAAACTTGTCCCAGAAGCTTCATCAAACGCTTTCTGCGCCATAAAACTTTTCATAAAAATTTGAAAGTTGAGTGCAAAACATTAAGAAAATCTTAGAAACTTTTTTGGATTTTTTTTTCAATTGTTAGATGATTTATATTTTGAAGAGAATGTAGTATTTAACGCATAGTTTAATAACTTTCTACGCTTTGTGTAAATCTATAAACTCACCATGCAGAAAAAACGACGCTAATATGAAGACAAAAAAAGTTTTTCTTTTGTAATTTTTTTACGAATGTGGTCGGAACATTCTGTGCAACTTGCACAGCAACCGGCTATCCTTGTTACTATATATAAATGTTTTATTTTTTTTGGTTATTATTAGCACTAATTTCATCAAAAGAAATTTATGATAACAGGACTGCTAGTCAGGGGCGGATTTAGGGGGGGTGGTCGTACGCCCTCCCCCTAAGGGTTGCGACCTCATGCCGACCCAAAGGGTCGACCCTTTGTACTATTTTGAGATATCAATTTTTGCTGACGGATCATAAAAATTGTCTGAAGGCGCCAATATATAATAATTTTGAGAGAGGGAACGCGCGATCTTTTCCAAAAAATGCATTAAAAAGCTTTTTTGGCCTTTTTTGAGAACTTCGCCTGCGGCGCACAAAATTTGACCAAAAAAGGGTAATTTTAGTGGTTTGAGAGAGCTTGGACAATCAAATTGGACGACCTAGAAAAAATTCGTCAATATTTCTGAAATCCGCCTCCTCCTCCTGGATCCTGGATCCACCCCTGCTGCTAGTATCAAGGTCTCAAACCTTGCTCTCACAGACCATTAATAGGTCTGAAATCGTTTTTTTTGTTTAAAATATAGTAAACTTATCAAAAAAATTGAAACCTTAAGAATACGTTTTTAAACGGAATGAGTGAAAAAAGTTTCCCATTTTCTTGAAACTTTGAATCCCGATTGGGTTTTCAAAAAAATAATGTATGTTATTTAAAAAACTAGTTATTCGCGAATGTTATTTTTCAAACACCCATGAAATAAAAAAAAATCTCCTTTAAGTGAATATTAATTTACCTTTGAGCTCAGGGTTCTTAGATTGTATTAAAAGTCGGATAAAATTAGTTTTAGTTGAATAATCAGAATGGGCCTGACGTAAAAATATCGAGCACGAAAGTTACAAAAGTCACAATTTTTCTAGTTTCAAATTTTATGCTTTGCACGGTTGATGATTTTTGTCAAAGTATCGGGGGTTTTGTGAAGCCAACCTCTGAAGCCAACCTCTGCGCAAAATGCATCTGATTAACAAATAGAGTGATAGAAAAAAATATTTGAAGTAATTTAAGAGATTAGTTAGAACGACTTGGGTATCCGAGACTTTTCTTTCAATTTTTTCAAATTATTACTTTCAAATATTTGAATAAAACTTTTTTTTCTGGCTCGAAACACAAAAGTTCTTCGCCATTTCTGCTCCATGTCAATGCTTTTCAATTCATTTTTTTTTTTCAGTTAACAAAAAAAATTTTGAGTTTGAACAATGAAGGCAAGAAATTTTGAAGTAGAAAAACTGAGTTAATTAATATAATGGGTTTTTAATCTGCTTACTTCACTGAGCTTGATGGGAAAAGCGAAACTCTATTAGCATCTTTCAATCACTCTGTCTCGTTATCACTAATGATTATCACGCTTGTGTCTAGACTTAACTGATTTGTTTTACTAATTTAGCACCAAACTGCAGGAAGGTAACATTATTGGAAAAAATTTAATATGATTGGAAAAAATTTAATATGATTGGATTCACGCAGTTGTAAATTTTGATGCTGAATTTCTCGGTTATTTTCAATTTGTCAACATATTTGACAAGCTTGCCACTGAATCAGATGAAAAATTTCATAAATAGCAAAAAAAAACACCGATAATACTTGAACACGCACCCCTTGAACCAAAACTAGGACTTTGAAACTTTTAAGTGTTAAATAATTTAAAACTTAAGCAAGACTGCTGGTATCTATGGTCCATGGAACAATTTTTAAGGTCTATGGAACAGTAATAAATTCAAACAATTAGTTGTAATAAAAAAAAACATTTTGTTTGTACATGTGTATTTGAGATTTTTTGTTAAAATCATCCCCCCTCACGCCATATTAAGTACAAAGTGATAGAACTGAACAAAAGATGTTAATTGGATTTTATAGAGCTGATGAAAGAGACTGACGAAATAATTCAGTGATTTTAATTTTTTTTTACATGGTCAATATTCAGTTTCGATAACGCTTGTTAAATGCAAACGTAATAAATGCAAACGTAATAAAAGTAATAATAAACAAAAAAAGTTAACAGCGCGAAAAAACTCAAAAAAAAAACGCAATGAATTTTCAGTAAGATAATCAGAAAATTCAAACAAAAAACGTGCTTACTTTTTGTTTTGGAAAGTTTTTGAAATAACTTCTATCAATATCTAGTGATTGGGCTTGAAACCTCTGTTTTACCTTAGCTTGGCAACCTAACTAGAACAATCGGAAAGATCTTCTTGCTGTACGTTTCAATCAATTTGTCATGTTTTAGCGACACTCAAACGTTTCCTAGAGTTCGAAAACTCACTCGAAAAATCAGCAGATTTCCTTAACTAATACATGCGTTTATATATGCGTATATATTGTTGTCAGAGTCTACTACCTGGAATAAAGATCAAAGATACTTGGTGGAAATTGATGCAACCAAGTTGTTCATTATAATAAAATGTAAAATCAGATCAGATTTGAGAGAAGCGCTGAAGACGCAATTTCTCTACAATTCTTTTTGGAAGGAGGAAAAGTTTGGTTTCGACAACAATTCTTCTCGATGCAACTCGTTGATGATTAAATATCAATTTTTTTGGTATTAAGTTACAATTGAATCACTGGCTTCGGAAACAATCTCATTTTTAGGCAACTCTGAATAAGTATTTCAAAAACTTTTAATAAAATTTTTTTAACAGGAGTCATAACTTATATGGATTTTGGGAAACTTCTGAAGAAGTATTTGAATTTAAATTCAGATCATTATAGCATTTACTGTCGCGCAATTGCGCATTTGTTTTTGATTAGTCTTTTGTTATCTCAAAACGAGTCCAGTCTACATTAGCACTTGCTGGTTCTCAATTTGAATATCAAAGAATCAAGTCAAAGTGTTAAGTATGGGACAAAACGGCATAGGAACAAATGTCATGTGGGGCAAGTTAGTATAGGACAAGTTGGCATATGGTCAATTGACTTGGGCAAATAGCCCTGACACCGCGCTATCATTGTATCGTTTCCAATACTTGAAGCAAGTCTTAAGCCGCCGCTTTGACCTTCGGTACGCAATCAAAAAAAACAGCTAGTTTCATTTATTTTGCGTAACAATCCGTCATGCTAAAAATTGAAACCTGCTTAATTGAAAATCGCAGTTTGATTCGTTTGTAAATCTGATATTTGCTCTGGTCAGTTGCGTGAAAATTTGTGCAATGGTTAACATACTCACACATCTCAACATTAAAATTTTTTTTTTTTAAATTCGTGAAATACTTAGTCAGAGTACGTAATCGGGAATCGTTGAGACAAGGCTTCCTTTTCAACCAACCTAAGGTTCCTTCTTTGATATTATTTTATGACATCCATTCTAGACCGACCAAGTCTAAAATTTTTCTACGGGGCGCCCGCCTTTGGTGCCAACGTAGACTAATTTTGAAGGGGAGCGCGCGCAGAAAAAAAACAAAATTTTAAACCTGTTTTTTTTTAATTCGACTGCGGCGCAAAAATTTGGGTAACAATTGGGTTTTTATAGTGTTCTGGGAGTGCTCATAAAATCAATTTGATCGCCCCGAAAAAAAAGTCGACAAAGTTTTCGAAAATCACCCCCCCCCATCTCAAGAAAATCCTAGTTCCACCCCTGCGCATAATGATAGTCCAAATAATCCAAGATCACAAAGAACTTCAACCTCTCTGAGTAGTTGTCGCACTGGCGTTGTTGTTCATTCGACTGGAGATGTTGTTCATGGAGCTAGAGGTCACATGACCATGACCTCGTTGACCTCTTTTGACTCCACTTCGTCTTGTGCTGTCGATGATGCTGCTGCATCCAGTTGAAGTTGTTCTCACTTCGCTCTCAACTATCCCACATTTGAGAATTGAACCAGACACTCGAGCTAAAAACACATTTAATCACGGTAAAATTGATATCGAAAAAGGACAGAAAAAATGGTCAAATGAAGCAAGACTTTTGAAGTTAAAAGATAGATTCATAAAAAAATATAAATAGGCTAAAATTGATTTTGAAAAGAAACTGAGACAGAAAATTGGTCGATGGTAAAAAAAAGCAAAAACTTGGTAAAATAAAAGATAGGTAAATCAAAAAATGAAATTTCTTTGGCAAAATTTGATTTCGAAAACAACCTCAGGCAGAAAAAATGGTCAAACAATAAAGCAAAATTTTTGATAGTTACTAGATGAAGTGATCAAAAACTACAATCAGATCATGATGTCAGCCTGAGAAAACATCCACCCAATCTGTTTACATATCTATACTACTAACCTTGCTTATTTTTAAGGCAAGTTTGCTTGAACAAATCATTCATACACTAAATCAGACTGATTGTATCAAGAATGAGACCTAAACGTTCCGAATTTTCTTTAAAAAGCTTAGAATCCTTTTTAAATAACAAAACTGACCGGATCTATTGAACAAGGCTGAAATCAAACAAGAACAGAACACACCCGAATACAACGTTTTTCCCTATTTTTTAAAGGCAGGAATAAAAAATATTCTCAAATGGAGGAAACAAAATGCAAGGCGATTTCAAAAAACCAAATCGGTCTATTTTTGCTAGTTCGGCCGATTTGGGACAACTATAGCGCGATATATTTCGTGCTTTTAACGCGTAAGCGGAGATTCATTTCGTCCTAGAAATCGCTCCAATTGAAATTGAGAAGTGCTATTTGAGCTAGTAGAAACTTTGCTGCATGCAAAATATATCACTTTGTACTTTAAATAGCATGTGAGGGGGTCATTTTTTATGGAAAAACAAATAAAAAACAATATATTTTTTTGAAAACTCAATTGATTTCTTAAATCAAAGCACAGCCGAACTATCCAATCCACGACATCACCCTGATACGACCAATCTCGTTTGCAGTACTAGGCCAACTTGATTCGCTCTCTGACCGGTATTGATTTTTTTTGAACTAACTAATTACATTAAAAAGCCGAACTGTGCGCTAGATAGGCACCCAATTTGGCGTGTGTGGATAACTGGAATCAATGGGTAAGTCCTTAAGTCTGTTAAAGTTTTATCTGCACGATCAGAGGAAACACAAGAACAAAAAAAAGATAAAAAAGAGCGGTCTTAATGCAGAATTATCTTACAATAGGATCCAGATTCCTCGTGCAAAATGGCTTTTGTTTGCCATCATTCTATTTTTATTTTTCCTCGTATCCATAGAATTTTTTTGTAGAATTTCTATAATCGCATCTATAATCGCATTATAGATAAATCAACGTAGAAAAATGTTTGCATACATTAGATCTTAATCAAAAAAAATTGAGACACTTTCAGGATAACTTATTATCATCTGTCGTTACCTTTGTTTTTTTAAACTATTTTGTTCCGTTTTATTTATGACAAAGTTGAACTCGGTGTGGCTCAAGATTAATTTAACTATTATTTCTGGTTCAGGTATTCTTTTTTTGCGTTTGAAACATAGCTAAAACCCCCTGCCATGCTTAGGAAAACAAAACAAAACTATTTCAGAACGACAATGGATTTAAGAAAGTGATGAATTTTTCAAATTCTTTAATCTTTAAACATTTATTACTGTAGCCAGAACATTTATTTCCTCATTTTACATCGACCAAAAACTCTTGTTGGTGTACAACTTTACTCTCCAAGTCGACATACAACTACCACTCCACAATATCGAATATCAATACAAGCGTAGTCTTCGGAGTCGACTACTAATCTGAAATTGAATACTAATATAAGCAAAGAATCAATTGGGGAATGCATGTTGATTTAATTTCCCACTCTTATGCCGACAGCGGTGCTTTCTTAGGTCGTTTTGAGGCTCAAGTCGAGATTTTTTTGAAGAAAAAATTGAGTGAGTTTTTCACCAATCAACTATAACTTTTTATTTAATAAAACCTACTCAAAATTTTGGAAACTGTTCAAACTTTTTTTAAACATTTTGAAAGTGCATTCGAAAGTGGTTCAAAATGATATACACTTGACCCACTCCTTAGTCAATTGTGGTACCTTGCGTAAAAAAAACTAAGAGACATTTTTAATAGTTGGAACAAAAACTAATCAAAACATCAGAACAGTTATGTTTTTGTAATCGGCAAAACAATCGATGCACTGCAATAAATGCTTCTAGAATCTATATCTGATCTTTCAAAAATTGTTTTTCTTAGGATCTGATGGCTCTATAGGAAGTACTGAGCAAAGTCAAGGAAGGGGCTGCTCATCAGTGAGAAACAAAAAAGTAATCAAAGAAACACGAACGTAGTATAAGTTTACTAAAACGACTTAAGTGTTTTACATACAGTTTGATGTATAGCTTTCAAAAACCGACAACAATTAGAGCAACGCTAAAGCAAGGAGATTTCAAAGAACAAAATAGCCGATTCGTTCTCTGGTAATGTTCTTTGATCCTGATTAGGGCTGAAATGCCAGTGATTAGCTCTAAAACCCCAGTTTTTTAATGCTTTGTTAATTTGACTATTTGAAAAACGGGGAAGAATTTTGTATTAGGGTGTTTTTTAAGTTTTTTTTCTCTTTTTTTTCACAAAAAATCAGCTATCAAAGAGAATAAAGGTTATATCAAATTAAAGCCCTTACAGTCGCAATTCAAACGATATTTAAGTACATCAAAATTTTTTCTCAGTTTCAAGAAAACCGGGTTTTCAGTTTTTGGGCTTTTCGTCTTATTTTGAGTGAACAAAGCGAGCGAGCAGGCTCACAATACTTTAATAAAATGGCTTAAAAGCTTACAATAGCTTATTTTAAAACGTGGAAATTTAGTTTTACTCGAGTAACGCTATTTTTTTTTCAGTTTTTTTGAGAACCAAAAACTTCAAAAATTCGAAAAATGCAGAAAAAAAGGAAAAAGTTATCAAAAATTTTTTGAACTCTTTTTTCGGTTTTCTAACCATTTTCTACAAAATACTTTTAAATTTGCTTGTCTTAAAAAGAATTTCGAATATGCCGAATCTCTACTTTTTTGTTCTGACTGAATAAAAACTGACTGAATAAAAAACCACACCAAGTATAAATATTCCACACTTTCTTCAAAAGTTGGAAAACATTTTTGGTTTTGTATTTTATGGATACTTCCAGTGGATAAAGCAAGTGTTAGTTATGGAGAGTTTTAATGCAATTCTTATGATAAAATTGCGTTACAAACCTCCATGACTAACACTTGCTTTATCCATTGGAAATATACATTTAAAAAAAAACAAAACAAAACGAAACTTGTTTCTTTCTAAAATCAATTTGTAAAAATGTTGAATGGTTTCGAATGACAACAGTTTTCGAAGACAAAAAGCAATTGGAAACTCACACTCTAGACAAATTTAGAGATATATCATAAATTTTAACCCCATTTTGACAAGCTGTGTAACCCCCATTGGTTTTTAAAGCTTTATCAAATTTTGAAGAAAAAGATATCATCACCCTCCAGATAGAACAAGTTAAGATCTTCTACTCCAGCATTTAAATCGGTTAAAATATGCTCAGCGCTGCTTGTA
Source organism: Symsagittifera roscoffensis (assembly GCF_963678635.1). Taxonomy (NCBI): domain Eukaryota; kingdom Metazoa; phylum Xenacoelomorpha; order Acoela; family Convolutidae; genus Symsagittifera; species Symsagittifera roscoffensis. The sequence continues at coordinate 10,077,066 of NC_087068.1, forward strand.
AAACGAGAGCTTTTTTATTGGCTGAAACTTACAACATAGAATCATATTAACCATCCTCCCATCCCCCCCAAACGGCGGGGGAGGGGGCAGAGAGTATGTTAATTGTACTTAGGGAATTTTTTGCTAGTTCAGTTTATAAACAGTGTAAGTGATTACGTGACGCGTATTAGAGGTGATTTTGTGTCATCAACTTTGTTGAACTGGAGCAAAATGAACATGTCTTTTCAGTGCGGTGAACCGTTTACATGCCTATCTTTTTAATCAGGACTAAGTGCGCCTTTTGCTTTATTCGAGAGCATTCCTTCTTCAAGTAGCTAGAGGGGAAAGAAGATCTGAAAGCTCTGAGAGAAATTAAAAAGCTACAAATATAAGAGCTTTTTCTTACTATTTTTGTCCCCACGATAACTACTAAGCTCGAAATGATAAAATCATCTTGAAAATCAGAATTATTACAATCAAGTATTCTGGGTCATATCAACTTGAAATGATTTTAAAAGCTAATCAAAGAATGCGAGCTGAAGCAGGGGCGGATCTCGGATTTTCTCGAGGCGGGCGGATTTTCAAAAAATTTTCGAAAATTTTGACGTCCTTTTTTTTAGGTCGAACAAATTGATTTTCAGAGCTCTCCTAAAGCAGTATAAAAACGCTGTTTTGGCCAAAATTTCTGCGCCGCAGGCAAATTTTTGAAAAAAAAAACAGGTAAAAAAAGCCATTTTTGGGCTCTTTTTGAAAAATTTTGACAAAAAAATTGCATTCTTTTGGGCGCGCGCTCCCCCTCAAAGTTAGTATATATTGGCGCCCATATTAGAAAAATTTTAGGGTCTGTCGGCCAAAAATGGATTTCTTAAAAAGTACCAAAGGGGGGACCCTTTGGGTCGGCAGGGGGTCGAATCCCTGAGGGGGGGGGGGGGCGTACGCCCCCCGCCCCCCCCCCCCTAAATCCGCCCCTGAGCTGAAGCGTTGAGCACCATAGTTAACTGAGAAAATGTTATCAGGTCAGCACTATGATTATTAAAAATGCTCTGCAATAAGAGAAACCAAAAATCTGCAAAAAGTTTCCGAAATAGGTCAAAATACAGTTTAGAAAAACCAAAAATCTGTAGAAAAAGGTTTCCGAAATAGGTCGAAATACAATTTAGGCAGAAAAACGAGTTATATTGCGACCATTACTACTCAAAGTATGTAACGAGCTTGGTCGCGGCCCAAAATATATTCGTTGGAACTCCGCGCAATCAAAAAAAATCTGCGCGACATTGCATGACTTGAAAGAGATAAGCCGCAGCTTTGCGGGATCAAAAATAATTTTTTGGCAGGAAAAAGTTTGTCGCATCTTAGTGCAAAGAAAATTGTGCAACTTTGAGCAACTCATAAAAGTAATTTTGCAAAATGTAAGCATCACCCAAAAATTATATCTAGTGAAGTTATTGAGTGACCTATTCGAAGTAATTGAATATAAAACGATAGTATCTGTTTTTCACATAAAATTGCTTGTTAAAGTTTAACAGAATCGATTCTTATTGTTCAACTTTTGTAACGAAAGTAACGGAAAATTTGTTCTCGGGTTGGGTTTTTTTAATTCAGACAAATTGCGGTTTTTCAACTGGCCATTTTGACGAAATTCTTTTATATCATTCAAAAGGTATTGTTGCCCCGAGCTTAAATTTGAAAAAACTTTTTACCTGTGACCATTTTTACCTACGGCGCAGATTCGCCTTCATTAGAAAAATTTCGGACATTTTGAACAATTTTACCCCCAAAGTGATTTAGTTTTTCGCAAAATGAACAAGGCCAATTTTCAACCAATGATAATGCATTTTTTTTAAACCGCTGATAAAGAGAGGTTTCATATCGGTCGGTTTCTGTCTTTTCATTTTTTGAAGATTTATTGTACTTTTTCATACAGCCCAAAAATATGCCCTGTAGTAACTCTGTAGTTATTTTGAGAAAAAAATTGATTCAATTCTCTTTTCCATCTATCAAGATTCCTTAAGCGCAGTTGCAAAGAGCAGGAAAAGATACTCTCAAAGAAGTTGAACATTGTTTACCAAAAATAAAATGCAAATCCAAGCAAAAAAAAAAATTTTTTTGACGGAGTTTTCTTTTTAAAGGTGTTGTTATAATGAGTCCAAAATCAAAAAGATATTTTTCTTGTGATAAATTTTCGGAGAGTTATGGGGGTTTAAGCATTAACGTAAAGTATTGCAAACTGTGAAACAATTTATTTTTTTCGGTTCTAATTTCAAGTTACTAAAATACTTGAAATTGAGACATGCAAAGAACTATGATATTATTTACTAATAAACCTGTTCCTGTTGTCATTTATTTGTGTTGGTATGGTAATTTAATTAGTTAGTTTTTTTGTTTTGGATTTTACTTAACAATGTTTCAGGATTATATCTCCCTAAATTGAGAACATTCTCAATTTTGTCATTGGGTACGATTCGGAAATTGCGGGCTAAAACTAATCTGCGAAACGAAAAACATAGCCAACAGACAGTTGGAAAAGAATCAACGAACGCAATTAAACAGAAAGAAAATCTCTTGTTTTTTTGTTTAGAAAATCTCAACTTTAGAACTTCAAATTAAGCTACAGATGGCCGTAAAGCTCTTTTAATTTCTGGAACAAATGATGATTGTGAATTTTTGATAAAATTAACCATATTTCAGAAAATGGGCTCAATATGTAATTTTTCAATTCCTCTTAAATATAGCAATGAATTCATATAATTATTAAAAATCAACGAATTGGATCAATAAAAATTTTTTATTCAGTTGAATAAGGCGTTGTTTTTTGCGTCGTTAATTTTAATGTTTTGCAATTGGTTGCATATCAAATGCTGAAGACGATGCTGTTAATTGTTCCGACTTTCGATAGGAAAGTAACGAAATATTTGTGCTCGGGTTGGGTTTTTTTCCTCAGGCAAATTTCGACTTTTTACCTAGCCATTTTTTGACGGAGTTTTTTTATATCATTCGAAAGGTATTGTTGTCCTGAGCTTAAATTTGAAAAGATATTTCACCTGTGATCATTTTTCGTAAAGTTATGAGGGTTTAAAGATTGCCATTTTGTCATTTTGGCCCATTTGGGACATTTAACGCCGGATATGTTTCGCGCTATTGACGCGTAAGCGAGATTTAATCCGTCTTAGAATTGTTCCAAATTGTTTCAAGGAAGATTAGATGCCATAATTAGTTTGTTAAAAAGAGCAAAAGCTATAAATTTGTACTTAATATGGCGCGTGGGTGGATGTTTTCACAAAAAACCTCAAACTTTTTAGAAAAAAAAATTTAATTTTTTTAATTATATTTAAATTTTCCATGCTATTACTGATCCTTAGACCTTGAAAAGCATCGGAACGTTTAAAGTTTTGCCTTGATACGACGAATCTGGTTGTTTCGACTTATTTCATTCGAAAGGTAGTGCTATACTGAGCTTAAATTTGAAAAGATATTTCATCTGTGATCAATTTTTGTAAAAGTTAAGGGGGTTTAATGACCGCTATTTTGGCCAATTTGGGACAATTAACTCGCGATATGTTTCGTGCTATTAACGCGTGAGCGGAGATTTTATCCGTTTTGGAAATCGTTCCAAATTGATTGAAAGAGCTTATTTGCCTTAATTGATTTGTTAAAAGGAGCAAGGCTCTGCGGTGAAAGGAGCAGTGTTGTTGTTCCGACTTTTTAACTAGCCATTTTTGACAAAATTTTTAAAAATCATTCAAAAGGTATTGTTGTCTTGAGCTTAAACTTGAAAAGATATTTCACCTGTGATCATTTTTCGTAAAGTGATGGGGGTTTAAAGATTGCCATTTTGGCCAATTCGGGACAATAAACGCTCGATATGTTTCGCGCTATTAACGCGTAAGCGAAGATTTAATCTGTCTTGAAATCGTTCCAAATTGGTTGAAAAAAGCTTATTTTCGCCATAATTGATTTGTTACAATGAGCGAAATCTATTCTATTGAATTTTATATGGCGTGTGGGGGGATAATTTCATTAAAAATTTTCAAATTTTAGAAAATTTTTAATCATTTTATTTCATTATATTTATTTTTTTATGTTACAACTGCTCGATAAACCTTAAGAGGCATTCGGAACAATCAGGGCTTCGCCCTGTTACCAACAGTCTTGTTGTTCCGACTTTCGATACGAAAGTAACGGAATATTTGTGCTCGGGGTGGGTTTTTTTTCTTCAGACAAATTTCGACTTTTTAACTAGCCATTTTTGACGGAATTTTTTTATCATTCAAAAGGTATTGTTGTCTTGAACCTAAATTTGAAAAAATATTTCACTTGTGATCATTTTTCGTAAAGTTATGGGGGTTTAAAGGTTGCCATTTTGGCCAATTTGGGACAATTAACGAGCGATATAATTCGCTATTTATTAACGCGTAAGCGGAGATTTAATCCGTCATATAAATCGTTCCAAATTGGTTGAACGAAGCTTATTTGCCATAATTTATTTGTTACAAGGAACGAAATTTCTCTTTTTGTACTATATATGGCGTGTGGGGGGATGATTTTCATTAAAAATTTCAAATTTTAGAAAAAAAATGTTCATTTTATTTTATTTCATTTAATTTTTTTATGTTATTACTGCTGCTCCATTAACCCTAAAAAGCAGTCGGAACATTCAGGGCTTCGCCCTGATACGAGCAGTCTTGTTTATTTATGGGCATGAAAGTTTAAGTGAGTTTATTTTATAACCACGCTTCTATATTAAGATAATGAGGCGTTTGTAATTGTTCCGACTTTCGATACGAAGGTAACGAAATATTTGTGCTCGGGTTGGGTTTTTTTCTTCAGACAAATTTCGACTTTTTAACTAGCATTTTTTGACAAAATTTTTTTAAATATCATTCGAAATTTATTGTTGTCTTGAGCTTAAATTTGAAAAGATATTTCGGCTCTTTTTCCTCTTCCCCCCCACCTCAGATAAGCGTCAATTTTATGGTGTAACGAGGGGTTTTACAAGGTTAATTATTAGGACTAAAAATGTTTGTCATGGACTAATTAGTTCGCATGCCAATTTTCGTAACATTCGGATAAAGTGGACAAAACTTCACTAGTAAAGTTTTGCAGGTGGGGGGGAAAAGGAAAAAGAGACGATATTTCATCTGTGATCAATTTTTGTAAAAGTAATGGGGGTTTAAAGACCGCTTTTTTGGCCAATTTGGGACAATTAACTCGCGATATGTTTTGTGCTATTAAAGCGTAAGCGGAGATTTAATCCGTCTTAGAAACCGTTTCAAATTGGCTGAAAGAAGCTTATTTGCCACAATTGATTTGTTACAAGGAGCGAAATTTATCCGTTGGTATTTAATATGGCAGTGGGGGGATGAGTTTCAATAAAATTTTCAAGCTCGAGAATTTTTTTTCTTCTTTTTATTACATTATATTTTTTGTGGTTATTACTGCTCCATAAACCTTAAAAGGCAGTCAGAACATTCAGGGTTTCGCCCTGATACGAGCAGTCTTGTTACCTTTAATTTTTTTATAGGTTATTACTGCTCCATAAACATTAAAAGGCAGTCGGAACATTCAAGGGCTTCGTCCTGATACGAGCAGTCTTGTTGTTCTGACTTTCGATACGAAAGTAACGGAATATTTGTGCTCGGGGTGGGTTTTTTTTTCTTCAGACAAATTTCGACTTTTTAACTAGCCATTTTTGACGGATTTGTTTTATATCATTCGAAAACCATTGTTGTCCTGAACTTAAATTTGAAAAAATATTTCACCTGTGATCATTTTTCGTAAAGTTATGAGGGTTTAAAGATTGCCATTTTGGCCATTTTGACCAATTTGCGACAATTAACGCGCGATATAATTCGCGCTATTAACGCGTAAGCGGAGATTTAATCCGTCTTATAAATCGTTCCAAATTGGTTGAACGAAGCTTATTTGCCATAATTTATTTGTTACAAGGAACGAAATTTCTCTTTTTGTACTTTATATGGCGTGTGGGGGGATGATTTTCTCAAAAAATTTCAAATTTTGGAAAAAAGAATTTTCATTTTGTTTCATTTCATTTAATTTTAATGTTATTACTGCTGCTCCATAAACCTTAAAACGCAGTCGGAACATTCAGGACTTCGCCCTGATGCGAGCAGTCTTGTTATATTATATGTGCTGTGCGTTGCTCATATAGACATATAAAACCTACAAATTTATTCGAAATGGTAAAAGATTTATTTTGTTCATTTTCTGGAACGAAGTAGTTGCAGCAACGTTCTCAGTGAAAGAAAGATCAAATTTCAATTGGTTTTGTCACTTTTTCAGCTGAAGTTACCCCAAGAAATATAAAAATAGATCTCGAACTGCTGTTTATCGAATTGTTTTATACCAACTCCCTGAGTCAGTTTCAATTTAGTTGACGGTAATTGATTGCCCAAAGTAATGGAGAGGGAGACTTCTTTCTAAATCAGCCATAATGAGTACACATGACTTATTCAAGAATCAATTTTCTGAAATTTACCGTATTTAGTACAAATTGCTTATTTATTTGACCTCTGCTGCATTAATGGAATTCAAATTGGATTCAGAAACCTTCAATTTGAGGTAGATTAACTTCATGCGTGGGCAAAAATTGGACTTAATCTGTGAATCAAACAAAAAACCTGTAGGCTTCCTTTTACTAAAATGGTAAAAATTAGTGTTAATAAATCCATTAATGTGCCGAAAACCCCTCTGCCACCAAAAACCACTTAAGATATAATTGATTTTTCTGTTTGCAAAATGAAAATTGATCAGTTTTCTTCAACTACTCAGTGAAACTATTAAAAAATTTTACATCTACTGGAACTCACTTAACGGGCGGGAAAAGAATTAAAGCAATGTAGTTCGGCTTTCAAAATTTCCAGTTATTTGATACTATTTTATTAAGTCTATCAGTAAGAAGGAACATAGTATTTTGGTATCTTTTTTCATGCATTATCAGGCATCCTAAAGACAATGTGTGATACATGATTTTGAAAGCGTTTCACACGTAATTTGAATTGTCTTTTTCGATGAGTCATGAAAAATTTGTGTGTATATTTTGTGTTCTTGATTTTCAGACCAAATTCAAGCAAATATGAGCTCATAACAATCAAGTCCACTGGCTAATACGCCAAAAGTTTTCAATATTTTTTACGTTTTTGAAAACCTAAACTATGGAACTTAAGAGGAGTGCATACCCCAATTTAAAAAATGAGAAAATTTGAAAAAAAAACCAAACAAAAATAATTGAAATTTGTTGGTTTTTGGACTTTCTAAAAAAAATAGTCTGAACCAAGACCAGAAACTTTTGCGCTTCTAGCAAAGACCTGGAATATTATAGTTTTTTGGTTAAGATGAAAAAATAACTTTCGGGTTAGGATTTTTTTTGCTAAACTAAAACAAATGAAACCGATGAGAGAAAAATAACCTAAGTGTAATTAAATCTTTCACTCACCCGCTCGACTTGACCCCCCTACTAGTCCCCCTTCATCACGTGACCTTGCCTGATGCCTTCTGCTATCTTTTTCATTGTCGCCTTCTTTCAGACATATGTCGGGTGTTTCTTTTCTGGCCGCTTGGTGGCGACGGTAGTTGTCTGTCTGCTCTTGCATTGGGTTATTACCCTATGGCAAATGATTTTTTTGTGACTCCTTTACTACCCGCCTTAACCGGTTTTCACATTGAAATCATGTTTGTGGAACTACCAAGTATAACAAATTTAAGGAAAACGTGAGGGAACGAGCCCTTTTAAACCCCCCCCCCCCCCCTCAGTCCGGTCATTACTTTTGAACAATTTTAAACAAGTGTGAAGAAGGCACCTTTGTTCTTTAACAAAATGCCTCGTTCTTCTTAGTTTGATATTATATATTTATTATTGTGAAATTAGGGAATAAAAACTAAGGAATAAAATGTTAGAAAGCAAAATATAAAACAAGACTGCTCGTATCAGGGCGAAGCCCTGAATGTTCCGACTGCCTTTTAAGGTTTATGGAGCAGTAATAACATTTAAAAAAATTAAATGAAATAAAACAAAATGAAAATTTTTTTTTCTAAAATTTGAACTTTTTAAATAAAAATTATCCCCCCACACGCCATATAAAGTACAACAGGATAGATTTCGCTCCTTGTAACAAATCAATCATGGCAAATAAGCTTCTTTCAACCAATTTGGAACGATTTCTAAGACTGATTAACTCTCCGCTTACGCGTTAATAGCGCAAAATATATCGCGCGTTAATTGTCCCAAATTGGTCAAAATGACAATCTTTAAACCCCCATAACTTTACAAAAAATGATCAAAGGTAAAATATATTTTCAAATTTGAGCTCAGGACAACAATACTTTTCGAATGATATAAAAATTTTTTGTCAAAAATGGCTAGTTAAAAAGTCGAAATTTGTCTGAAGAAAAAAAACCCACCCCGAGCACAAATATTCCGTTATTTTCGTATCGAAAGTCGGAACAATAAACAAACCCTTTTAATTCAAAGCTTAAGTCCCTAAAAAAATTGAAAAATTAAGATTAGTTATTTATGAAACTTGACAGACTGTAGTAACGTCCATAATAAAATAATGAGTGCCTCTTTGGATGTTTGCACTAAGTTTTTTTGGAATCTTGATTTTAAGTTTTTGGATTTTTGGAGTTTTGGATTTAAATTTTTGGATTTTTGGAACTTTGGGTTAAGTTTTTGGGTTTTTGGAATTTTGGATTTCAGTTTTTGGATTGTTGTGCTAACTGATGATTGGATGATTCGGCACCCAACCATCATACAATTACTCACCTGTCTTCTGACTGTACTCCCTATGTTGTAGTAGCACACCCCCATCACCACACAAGTGGATGAGGCTACCAGAAAGTGCACCACATACATGTACACTCTGCTGCTAAGACGGGCTCCTAGAAAATTTAAAATTTTTTGTTAAATCATTTAGGTATTGAAAAAGAAATGGGGTTCCAGTCTCTTTTACCGTACAAACTTCATATTTTAGAAGCTAAAAGTTATTAAACCTGATAGCTTGCAATGGATTGGCTTTCGAATTAACCTGTAGGCTATGAAAAAAGCAGAGTTGTATTTCCAGTTTAAACGTCGAACTACTTTTCTCGTTATCAAAGTTTTATGTTGAAAAGTTTTTCATTTCCCATTTTCAAAAGTGTAAAATTTTTAAACATAATGGAGGATAATAATCTGTGACCTTCATTTTTGCTTAGCTCCCTTTTTTGCTCATGTCAATATTGCTATTTTTTGACTTGTCTGAAATTTAAGGTTCACGCTTACGTTTTTATGATTTTTTTGAGTTCGTTACTTACACGAAAATATCCAACTGCAAGTCCCTCAGAAAATTACGTACACAGTGTTTCCCAAGTTGACGTCCATACAAAACAAACGCTAACATACAATTTCATATTATGAACTCTATCGAAAAAAATGCTTATCATATACTTTTCATAAAAAAACTGTATGAAAAAACTTTTTCAATCAAAGTTTTTTTTCAAACCTTATCTTAAAGTGGCTTAAAATTAAAACTTAATCAGTACAAATTGATGGCAGTTTTGATTGCATGAGAGCAACTTTGGCATCGAAAAAAAAAATCTTTTTTTTTGAACAAAAAATATATATCATACAATTTCGTATATGAAAAGTGTATGATATGCATTTGTTCCATTGAAAAAATTTTCAATTTTAACGTGAAAAAGTTTGATGTTTTGCGTCTATAATGCAATCAAGGTAGAATTTTTCACCCAAAACTTCATAAAATACCAAGCAAATGTTTTTTTTTTTTTAAAAAACTTTTTTTTTTGTTTTTCAAATGCTAAGATAAACCTAAATATGTCAAAAAACAGATTTTTTTCGACCAAAATTTTTAAAGTACAATTGTGGCAACTGCCAACTACATTCTATGCTATGTTACATTAGAATTCCTTGTTCATTGTGTCTTAAGACAAAACACAAAAATTTAAAACATTTTTTTTGCATTTTCTTTCACAGAGAATAATTCTCATAGCGTATGGAAAAAGTGCTTAACATAAAACTTCATAGTATAAAAAATTGCTTTTGCGAATAAAAGTTTGGCAAAAAACATGTTTTATAATTCCAGAGTTTGACAAAAAAAGCTTGCTATAAAAGTCATAATATAGCAAAAGTGTTTATTTTGCTCTTTTCATACAATTTTTTAGATCTATGAAAATCTATGAAATTATATAACAACCATTTTTGTCAAAACGGCTTTTTGTAAAAACTGAAAAAGATCAACGACAAAAAATCGGAAGCAAATATTCAATAATATCAACTCAAAAGCAAAAAAATTCACCTACTTTTTAAAAATTGGAAAGAATTTTCCTGAAACGTTTTTTTGAACACAATTAATGATAAAAAGACCTCAATATGGAATTAATCTAGACGCACAGTAGCTGTAAAAAACAATCAACGTAAAATTTTCTTATCAGTCTTGGAGAGTAGTCTGAACAAAAAATGAGTGTGAATGAAGATAGCCTACCTACAAAGCCTTTCATAATTCATCCTCACAACAATTCCGACTGATACTGTGAAAAAGTTCAAAAATGTTACGGCAAGTTTCGACCTTACGTTTTGCACAAAGTATTTCGCGTGGTCATTGTTCCGACTTTTGATTGAATTGACGGAATATTTCTGCTCGGCTGGTTTTTTTTCTTTGCTGAATAAGATTACTTTGTAAGTTACATTGCGAGTGAAGTATGAACGTTTGAAAATAATTTAAAAATTTTTGAGCATTTTTCTTCTTTTTAGAAAATTTCATCCGTTTTCAGTACAACCACTCCTCCATATACCTCGAAGGAAGTCAGAACAATCAGATTATCTCGTTTAAAATTTAAATTCAGCTGATAAAATTCGCCAATTTTACTAAACAAGTTAACGCTCGAGCAATTACCCAGAATTGAAATAACATTAATGTCGAGTTAAAAAAAAATTGAAACGAAACACATTTTAATTTTAATCGAAATTGGCCAAACTTAGTAAAAAACGACGTACCGGTACTGACAAAAATTGGATTACAACCAACTTTATGCATACAATATAACAAAAACCTGAAAAAAACTGATTTGAATATATTCAAAATTGATGGAAAATCAATTTGATTTGGTACAAATGCATAAATTAAAGTTTTTTCAGTTGTTTTTTTTAGATTGCTGTTCGGTGTGGAAAAAAATCAAAGTTGCGAATTAAGGTTTCTTCAACAAAAAATAATGGAATTGAATTTTTTGATAATATGTTGAATGCCTAATAAAATTGCACCAAAAACGTTGATGTTGAGAATGGCGTTTCAAGAAAGTTCGCCAAATTTTACTTTTCATCACCACAGAACCCTTAGATTTGCATAAATTAGAAGTTCCCTAAAACCTAGAACTTTCTGATAGGAAATTATGCTCGAGTAACCCTAGCTCTCTGCAGCTCTAATGAAGACTTTTTTGGGCACAAAATTTTGCTCAATTTTTCTAAACAAAGCAATAGTTCAGCTAAAATATTTTCTTGAGATTTTGATAGGTTTCCATGTACAGCAAAATCCATTCAAATTGATTTACATCTACCGTAAAAATTGAATCACATCTACATTAAATATCAGTTTTAACCCATTCAAAACTGATTTACGTAAGGAAATGAGCTGCTTTAAATCAATTTTTTAAATATCATCTGTGAAAAAATCAATTAAATTGATTTCAATATCAAGTTTTCAGTTCGGGATAACGGATGGTCTTTGAAATCTTCAACAAATTACAATGAAAAATAGCCTGAAACTGAAAAAAAAAGACTTTCAATTAGATTTAAATTAGATATAAAGTATTCCAGGCAAGAAACAAAGAATTTCCTCGGTACGGGAAGATAGAAAATCTTCGAAAGACAAATATATTATTGTTGCGCTCAAAAAAAGTAAATCCTTTTTTGAGTAAACTAATTACTGTAATAGTAGGCGCATAATATTACGTTGTTGAAAATTTGAGGCAACTGGCCTGTGTTATGGACAAAAAGTATTGCAATCTAACAATTTTTGGTTACAAAATTTTTAATTTTGCCCAGAATTGTTATTGAGACCAAAGGTGGAAATGAAAAAATTTTTTAGTTATTTTTGAAATGTCAACTCTCTGTTATTTCTATGATCAGCTATTTGTTAGATTAGCTATTTCCATTAGCTCCCCTAAAATAAAAATATATGACTACTAATTTTAAATCAATTTGTTCGTTTGTTTTTTGGAAAACTCAAATTTTCTGCTTTCTGTTCTGCTGTTCTGCTTTAGAGTAGTTCACGATATTTGAAAGAAAATGCTTCAGAAAAAGTATATGGTAATACTGAAAACTTGTTCTTTTTCCAGAAATTTGAGTAGCTAAATATATTAAGGTCTGCGTCTATTATTATAGACTTAATTTGACATAAATTTGAAGTTTTTTAATCGATTCTTACAAATGATAGGGAAACAGAAAATAAGCCTAAGCCTTTAATGACAGTGATCTGACAAAATAATAAAAGTTCCAGACGACAACTGATTTTTTCTAAGAGCAGATTATTTGTAACTAAGAAAGCATCATGTACTTTGGCAGGAAAAGGGTTTAAAGGTGCAATTCCAGCTAGAGTTTTCACTAACCTGTGGCCTATTTAGAATAAAATCTTTTAGAGACAATTTTTTGCATGATACATCTAGCTTCGGTAAAATACATATAGCTGGCTAAATACATATAGCTGGGTAAAATACATACAGCTGGGTAAAATACATATAGCTTGGTTTTGACCCCAAAAATTAAACAAACTCGAAAATGTCTTGAAAACGCGTCCCTCCTCTTATGCTTCTACACCAATTGAGTTTATATTGCTTTTCTAGTCCCGGAGAGCTCTGCATTGTACCAGGGGAGACTAAGAGCATTGCTGATGGAAGATATTGGAACTGAATGCCGACTTCTTCATAATTGACAAGCACATTACCAACAACGTCGTCTTCCGCAAATTTTTACGATGCTGAAGATGAATGAAAATTCAAGGGCTTTTGCGCAAGTCTTAAAATTTGGAGTTACTGATACCAAATTTTCAATTCAACCCTCTCTTCTCCTGTCGAAGAATTCTGCGGCACCATTAATGATGTGACACATAAACTGGCAGAAAAGACCAGGTTCTAATTTAGATGTTAATGCGAGTTCTCAGACCGGGCCGAGGTGCTGTTTTTATGCCAAGACTTTCAAAGCCGAGCACAATGTCAAAACTCTACTGATATACTCGAGACGAGCGCAAACTCGAAACACATCAAAATCATAGTCAAAACATGTCAAAATTTGGTCGAGCATGGTCGGATCTTAACTCACGTATAGCCCAATTATACCTCGAGCACGATAGCCATAGTTATGCGGTAAAACAACGTAAATGTATGACAACTTTCATACAATGTCATACAATGTCAAATTTTCTACGCAAACTTAAACAGAATTTTCATAAGACGAAAAAACACTATCGAAAAAGTAGTTTATCTCTACAGAGCATTTGAAATATGACGCACTGACATTTTTTTATTTACTTTTGAATCCTGAATATTTGATTTTAATTTATTTTGGTTCTGAGAAAGTGTTAACAACATCGAGTAATTCAAGACCAGCGTTACAACATACATTTATACCATTATATTTTATAACAAGTTTATTTACATAACAATTTTTTCTGAAAAAGATGCTGTCCAAATTATATCAGCGTTTTTATTGGCATTTTTTTCATTTTCAGTTTTGCCTAAACTTTTGCATTTAAGTAATGAAAACAAACACATGGTTTGAAATCGACAATTGAAAAAATATAAGTTTTTGAGTACTTATGCCTTGGGTTCTTTTTTATTCAGACGAATTTCGACAATTAAAATGATAGTTTTTTGAAAAAATTGAAACCCTTTGTGAATGTTGACTCATGGAGCTAAAAAGAAAACAGACATTTTAGCTGAGATTTTAAAAAAAAGTATTGGAGTTTGAGAATAGACACTTTGACCATGCTCTGGACTAATTTATTCGAGCAGCGAAAATTTCATTAGTGATGCTGAATCGTAACTCGATTTAATTTTGAGTGGCTAATTAACCCGCACTACAATACAGTGCTCATTTGAATTAACCGGACAAAACGCGTTAAACTTGAAATTTAAAACCCGTTTTTCTCAAATTGGTTTGAGTTTAGGTGAAAACTTATGAAGACAAAACTTGCTTAAAATTTTAGCAGAATTAATATGGTGTAATTTGTTTTGCAAAATTCGGGCCCGAAATTTTACCCCAAAAATGGGTCATTTTAAGGCTTTTCTTAGTTTATCAAAAATTACGCTGAAATAACCCAGTCGATCAGAGACATGATTATATCAAAGTGAGCCTCTTACGTAGCCCAACAAATTTTAAGAAGGGTATAATCTCCAAAACATTGTATAAATTAATTAATTTTTGTTTGATAGACAAAAAAGGTAGTTTTTACTATATAAAATACTAACTTTTTATTTAAAAACAATTTTTGAACAATTTGCAATTCTTTTTTGAGAATATACCCTTCTTAAAGTTTGTTGGGCTACGTAAGGGACTCACTTTGATATAATCATGTCTGTGATCGACTGGTTTATTTCACCGTAATTTTTGATAAACTAAGAAAAGCCAAAATGACCCATTTTTGAGGTAAAATTTCGGGCCCGAATTTCGCAAAATAAATTATACCATATTAATTCTGCTAAAATTTTAAGCAAGTTTTGTCTTCATAAGTTTTCACCTAAACTCAACCCAATTTGAGAAAAACGGGTTTTCAATTTCAAGTTTAACGCGTTTTGTCCGGTTAATTTAAATCAGCACTGTACTGTTTCAACATTAATTGAGGCAATCTAAAAGGTCGTAAAAATTTTGAACTATTCAAATTCTCACACACGATGTTTGATATTGGCCAATATTTATGTTTTTAAAAAGTTTTCTTTACCGTGAAGTTTTCGATACCAATTAAGGGGCAGTCCAAAGAATCGGAGCTTTGCGTTGATATACAAGAAAATTAGTTTGAACTTGTTACTTTTTTGAAGTTTTTTAACAGAGTTATGAGAAAACGCAAAAATAAAAAAAACGTCAATATATTTTCTACCTTTTATCTGGCAAAAAAAAGAAAAAAAAAAGAAAAAGCTGTTTTCGCTTTATAACAAATAAAAGTGATAGATTTAGCTCCTATTAACCGAGCAATTATCGCAAATAGGCTGCTTTTATCAGTTTTGAACGATTTTTAAGACATAATAAATCTCCGATTACGTTTTAATAGCGCAAAAAATATCCAAAATTGGCCTAAATGGCAATTTTTACACCGCAATAATTTTACAAAAAAATGATCATTGGTGAATTTTTAAAAAAAATTTGAGCTCTAGACAATAACTTCCAGATGACATAAAAAAAAAGTTTTGTCAAAATGGCGGAAATTCATCGGAAATTTGTCTGAAGAAAAAAAACCCGAGCACAAACATTCCACAAATTCTTCGACAGTCAGAACAACGACAGTTGTAAAAAAACATCCAATTTCTACTCATATTCATTCCATTGTCCTTCAAGAGAGTATGAAAAGAGTATAAAAATTGCAAAACAAGCGAAACTTTTCCTGCAAATATTGGCTGAAAGCAGGTTGCTTAATAATTTTTTGCTTAAATAGTCTTTTAAGATACATCTGGCTGTGTGTTGAAAAAGCAAAAATGATTTGAAAAATATCACGGAAATCTTTCCCAAGGTTTATAATGCCATATAAGTATGCCTTGCTTTGCTAGTGTCAACTCATGAGCAATTCGACCAACTTGCTATCCAAAAGGACCCCTTTTGTTGACTTTTTTAGGATGAGTCGAATCTAATTTTCTCTAAAGATGCCCGATACTTTCAGAAGAATTGTTCAAATTTCGCAGATAATCATGCAAAGTTTGGTGGGTCATTGAAGAGTTTTGGCAGAGCTTGAAAACTCAAGATAACTGAATTAAAAAGATCAATATTTTTTTCCGAAAAAACTGCCTCCCTCTCCCCCTGTTCATGATTGAACAATAACTCTCGCATTTGTTCCAAACTCTTGTATGGCTTCGATAGTATCTTCAGAGAACCAGATTAAATTAAATACACAAAACTTTCACCAGTTTTTTTTAGTGTCGAATTTCAAATTTTCGGCAAAATAGCTTTTCATGTTAAAGAAACGCCGGATTAGGAACTATTATACATAAATCAAAATTGCTCCTATTTCAGTCTTGTTGATCAATTATAATCTAATAAAAACTATGCTATTTCAATCTGGTTTATCTTGATTAACTTCTTCGTCATCATAAAAAACGAGAAAAACATCCCAATTTTTGACATGTCTTCTCGCTGTGTCAATTTTTCAGCAATCAGTATTCTGTTTTTGCGGACTGAGGCTCATTTAGGCTCTGTTTTACTACTGCTTTATGATATCTTCCCTTTGTAATCGTATTATAGTTCCCTCCTTCAATGCTATTAATTGGCATCAACTTTACCAAAAAAAGCATGTTTTTTTTATTCAGTCAGACGCCAATCTAAAATTCTTGGCGAGGGGTGGATTTTTAAGAAAGTTTTTGACTTTTTTATTGAAAATATTTTGCGTCAATCAAACTAATTTTCTGAACTGTCCCATAACATTCGAAAACCTTGTTTTAGAAAAAGTGGGCTCTCCACCCTCAAAATTAGTATATAATGGTGCATACGGAGCCTATAGAAAAAATTATGAAAGCTGGACTGAAAAAGAATGCGGCAAAAAATACCACGCGACGAGACAAAGTCCTGAAGTTGCGGTCTCAACTTTGTTTCTAGTAGTCTCAGAAGACCAATCTTATTGAGATGTTTTTTGGCTTACTTTAGATAGCTTATTGGTAAGAAAAGCAACTCGAGATCAATATCTGATTAAAAGTTCAATAAGCTACTTTCTAACTTTTTATTCGTGTGAAGACTATTTTTGCTAGAACCCCTGGTTTTTATGTTGCACTAGATAAGGGACGAACTGTTTGAAAACGCCGTTATTTGGCTAAATTTACAAGAATTTGAAGGAACGTTATGAAAAAATATTATTAGTAAGCTTCTAGACTTTTAGACTAATAATAGCTGAAAAGTATGCGCAGGATTTTTTTAATGCAATTCAAGTACAGAGCGGCTAGTCGTATACCATATTCAAGACCTTTCAGTACTGATTTGTTCAACCATTTAACAATTTGGAGCCACACAAAAAAGCTATTTATTCCAAAAGCATTTAGAAAAAAGAATTTTATTCCAAACGTTATTTACTCCAAAGCCAAAGTCCATTATTCCAAAAATCTTCCAGGATCAAAATTAGAATCTAGCAACGCATCGGTTTTTATGACCTTCAAGAAACTCTCTGTTGCTCGATGTTCGTTATCTTCGATGCGCGCTTTGTTTGAATTTTTGCTATTTTTTTGCCAGCTTAAAGGTAAATGTGAGTCAAGTAGGGCAATCTTTTCCTATAATAAAGCTTGGTATGTATTGCAGCTCAACCATGCAAAAAAACTGCCTGCGGCTTTCACTAGTTTTTTGTATCTCTATAAAATGAAATCATAGACAATGACAAGAAAGAGTTTGGCTCGCAAACCGGCGTTAAAATTTGCTACGAAAATCATAAATTTTGTTGTACAAATTTTCCAAAAATTACTGATTTAAAGGTTATTGAGCTTCCTTTTTTCATAACTTCAGTTTGCATAGAACCTCTTTGTTTAGAAAGTATTTTGAATTTTGAAAAACATAATGTTTTATTTGGGAGTTTTGAAAAAGTTTTGCAACAGAATCATTGATATCAGAGAAAAATCAACTAACAATTTCTAACTTTAAAATCAGAAAGTAAAAACAATTAGAAGTTTCTTTTTTGAATATCTAATCCATTTTTAACCACAAGTCGCCTATTTAGCTACTAAGGATTCCAATAAGGCAGAAAAGGAAAGACATTTAAGACCAGTGCAGTTAATTTAAAAGCGCAACAGCGTCCACTGCGAGGTCGTGTTATTGTTTAGACGGTTATAATACTTCGACCCTTAATTAATAGAGCACTCGAATAAAGTAAAATCGACAAACTCAGTTGGAAGAAGAGGGTGCAATCCCTCATACTCGAAGGATCGAATGTGCGAAAATGAAAATCAGCCAATCAGATTTCAGTTATCTAAAATTTGGAAAGAAAAAAAAACATTTCAAGTGACTGAATATTGATATTGACCGAATATAAAAACGGCAGAAATATGCAAAAGTTTCAAACTGTCACTGACCGTCGCTGAACTGGAACAAATTTTATATTTCAAGGGTTTCGTTATGGAAGAAGCAAAATATTGCTTCATTTAATTCATTTTAGTCGAGTAGCAATTGCTTCTTTTTAAAAATTGACTTTCGGCTATTTTGTTTTCGGTCCTACGTTCACGAGTTTTTTCGCCCATTCGGTCCTTCGTGCATGAGAATAGCCCCCGATGAAGAAATCAGTGACCTTTCAAACACAACAAACTCCTGCTCGATAAAGACCAATTGATGCATTATCGGCTATGAGTGCAATGTGAACCAAATAATAACACAAAAGTTTTGACTTCTGCTGTTTTTTAGAACTGTATAGTTTTCTTTCAAATAAATAAGGATTAAATTTGTAAGTAAAACTAATGCTCGGGTGACTTTCGTTTTTTTTAAACTAGTTTTGGCAATTTACTAGCTCTGGTACCGGCATCTAAGTTTAGGCTTAAGTAATCGATGCTGACGGATTATTATTCAGAAATTGTGACTATTATACTTGTTAATAACTGCCAATGTTAGGTATTCAAATGATTCATAATCCGTTTAAAATGTGATGTTTTAACTGATTATCGTTTCCACAAAAAACTGTTAAAGTCAGTTATTGTCTTTTTGATATTTTGATAAAATTTTTTCTTATTATTTCAAAAAAAAGTTTCCAATTTATTTCAATGAGGTTATGATTTTGCAGCTAATAACAATATTTCTAAACGTAAGATGTCAGGTCACTTTTTGGTTCTTGCGAACGCAGAGTTTTACTATGAAAAAAAAATCAGAAATAATGAGATCATTTCACAACAGCTGGAAGCTTTAGGCGCCAAGTCACGCAGCCAAAACATTTTAATATTACTAAGATGACTCAGCCAAAACAAGCAGTAAATTCAAACATGCTCAGTTTAAATGTAAAAAAAACAAAGCGTCAATCATAAAGAAATGCTTATTGCGCAAAAAAGACAAATAAAAAGTAATATTGTTGACTTAATATGAAAGATGCTAAAAGTGCGTTACAAGTTTTCACATAAGCTAAAGTCTATGAAAAGCGTAATTAAAAGCAAAAAATTAAAATGATTGTGTTTTTTGACAAAAAAAATGAAATTAGTATCAAAATTATAGCCAACAGACAGTTCGAAAAAGAGTAACTAAGGGGGAATAAATAAAACATTTACTAAGTTTTTTTGTGTCTCAATTTTCGAATTTCAAAGTGAAAAATATTTGTACTGTAAGCTCTTTAGAATTTGAAAAACCACCTATGATTGACAATTCTTGAAAAAACTGGTTTGATTGTAAGTTTTTCATTATGCTTGGAAATTTAACGATAAATATTCACAATTTTTGTGATCATTGAACTTTCACAGGTCGATAGTGGAGTTTGTCTCCATTCGTACACAGAAAATGAACAAAACTTGCGAAAAAATGAATTTGAGCCTGAACAAAATTGACTTTTACAGAAAACAAGGCATCACGACCTGTAAAAAATTGAACTACGTTCATTTTTTCTTAATAGGTGATTCTAATCAATTACAACTGTATATAAAAAAATAAAAACCGACCAAAACTTTATATAATAAATTTTAATTCGCTATTAATTCGCGTTAATAGCGCAAAATACATCGCGCCTCAATTGTCTCACTTTGGCTTAGGTGGCAATTTATAAGCTCCCATAACTTCACCACAGATAATCACGAATAATAACCAGCAGAAATATTTTGTTAAACTTGAGCCCGGGAACTAATACCTATCGATTGATATTTTAAAGCTCAGTCAAAAGTGGCTATTTAACAAGTCAAACTTGTCTGCAGAAAAAATCCACCCGAGCTCAAATAGCACATCAATTTCTTCGAAAATAGTTGGAACACTAAACGAAAGTAATGTAACACTTCTAATAATTAGCATGCCTCGATTCAATTTTTAACTCGCCGCACATGCATTAGCAGTCTAGAGTATACCGCGCAAAAATTTTATATAATCGCTATGTTGCCAATTTTTAAACCTCTTGCAGAACAAATCACAATAGTTTGCAAAAAATCCCATCCAAAGTTTCTTGAAAGAAAGTCAAAACTTGTTTGAAGATAAAACTTTCCGTGCACAAATTTTCAATCATTATCTTCTAAAGTGGAACAAATCAACACATTGAAATTGCAGAATTTCATTTCTCGTGTTACGCTGGGGGTTTCAAAAAAAGTCTTTGGAATAAAATGGCGGAGAGTTTATGGTCGGGAAAGTTTTTTTCATATCATCCGAAAGGTTTTGATTCTGCAAATTTATTGGGGTTTCAAAATTGCCAAATTAGCCAATTTAGGATAACTAATGCGCGATATACTTCAAGATAATAACACATGGCAATTTAATCCGGCTCAGAAAATATTTTGCAGTTTGCTATTTGTTCTAAATATTACGTTGCTATTGGCTAAGTTTTTCACTTTGTATTTCAAATAGCGGGATATTTCAGAAAAATTTTTGAAATTTTTTTTCCAGTTTTTAAAACAATTTCATCAATTTTTGAAAATATATCACTTTACTCCAAATTCTTTCAAGGGCAGACGAAACATTCAGGGCAACGCCTTGATACGAGCAGATTTTTTCCTGCCTTGAAAATCAATAGAAAAAATATCTTTCCAGAAAGTTCCATATCTGAGCGTGTTGGACAGCGCTTTTGATGTAACATAACCACTGTAATTTCTCAACTTTTCTCCAAAAATCTGCTCAATTCTTTTCAAGCATTCAGTCATTGTAATGTCTTTTTTCTTTGTCTGTGCTAAAAAGAATTGAATAACTAGAAATAAATATTCCAAACTACTTCGTAGTCTTTCTGCTTCAGTTCATTGAAATTTTTCTGAAATGGAGTCATTTTTTCGTCGTGAAAAAGCAAAATAAGAAAAACAATCCTGCAGCTCACTTCAATTGAACATTTTCAAGTTGAAAGGGCGACAAAAGGACTGCCACATTAAAAGATTAGTTTTTCAATTGAAACAAAGTGCTCTTTGAGAAGCCTTTTTGAAATGGAATATCTGAAAAAACGACGACGGCAGTTCTACGATGAAAGAATTTTCAAGACATACTGGAGACGCCCTTTACTAAAAATATTTATACAATTATGAATTTTTCAAAAATAAATTTATCAAGAAAACTTTTTGTTTTCTGAATTTGAAAACTACCATTTTGGACAAATTAGAGCAGTAACTTTCTCAGGGATCCGACCCCCTTTCGGCCCACTATTCTGATATTTCCAATTTTGGCTGGCTGACCCTAAAATTTTGCTAAAGCCGCTTTTGGCGCCAATATATACTAAGTTTAAGGGGGGAGCGCGCGCCAAAAAAAAACGCAAATTTTTGAGTCAAAATTTTCCAAAAAGTGCCTAAAAACAATTTTTTGGCCTGTTTTTTTTGAAACTTTGCCCGCGGATGAAAAAATTTGGTCAAAATAGGGTCTTTATAGTGATTTGGTGATTTGGGAGAATTCAGAAAGTCAATTTGATATCGACTTTTTCGAAATTTGTTTTCTGGCGTTGTTTGAGTACTCCATGTGGGGGGAGGATTGAGCACAAAACAAAAAAAATTTCAAAACTTTTAGCCTCATTATATGTTTCAAATGACAAAAAGAGAAGTTAGGAGCTGTTCAGAACGCCCAGGGCTTTGTCCGGATATAGGCTGTCCTGCTTCAGCTAAATTAAGAATTTTAAGTTGAATTAGCTCACCTGCATCTCAAATGGGCTTCTTACCATGCCGTCGAAGATAGATATTGTCGTGAAGGATAAAAGAACCAGACCATACCCGCATATGAACCTTCTACTGTCTTATTTGCCCGATTGTAAATTTTCATTTAAGGTGTGCTAGTAATCTTGTCTCTAATTTTTGTCCAAATTGCTGGTAAAAGCTTCCATGAAACTTTTTGTTTAATGTGTCGTTAAACATATATGACTTTTCAATTCGTTTTCTATTGTTTTTTCGAAGAATAAAGAGTGAGCCGAGCCCATAAGCTTACCAAATAACTATTTAAGTCCATAAATTTAAAATCTTGATTTTGTTTGCGTTGATGTTCCACAGCAAGAAAACCTATAAAATTGCTTATGATTTACTGACTATTTTGCACCTTCGAAACAATTTTTCTCCGTTTTTGGCCCGACTAAAACCTTCCAAACAATTTCTCTAGCATCTGTCAAAAATTCAATCCCATATCTTGAACTGATGCAGAAAAAACTACAAAAGAAAAATTCGTTCTTTTGCTGATTGAAATCAAAAAGATGTATCTTCTATATCACGTGACTGTACTTTTACGCCGTCTAAATAATATTATGACATTTGTCGCATGCTGAAATATTTTTTAAAGCTTATGTGATAATCCCCCAAAAAGGTTATCCGCTGCCTTTTCCCTGATGACAAAAATTAGAAATCCGTTGAAAGAATAGTTTTTAAGACTAGACACATGGGGATTATTGGAAAAAAGCCAAAGAAACACATAAATTTTGATATGGTTGAAATATTAGCAATCATAGAAAAATTTGAATTATAAGTTGTCATAAGTTACTTATCATAAATTACCACCCGCCACATTTCATTTGCAATGGCTGGAAATGGGGAAACATCAAAAAATAAAAATTGATCTTTTTACTGATCTGCTCCACTAACAATTTTTTGTGCTTTTAAATTTCCTTTTTGTAATTTCCAAATGTCATAAACGCTAAAAAAAACGGCAGAAGAACTGAAAAATCCACAAGAATATGCATGTAAGTAAATCTTGCTTATGAAAAAAAGAATAATAAGGACACCATGCTGATAAAGGCCGCTTTGGACAAAACAAATTAAAAGTTTTTGACCATTAATAATGTTTTGAAAAATTTTGACCGTTAAAAATTTCCCCGCAATAGTCTTATTGTCAAGTTAAACGGGTTTTCAAAACTTTTCAATTACTTGGGGCAAACAGTATGCTCAAAAATTCCCCTTTGTCTTGATGCGATTTGAATTTTTCCGCCGCTTTGAACTTTATCTATTTTTGTAGCTTTTCAAGTGTTTTATGGCTAAAAGATTTTTAAGAAAAAATAAAGAATGAAGAGCAAATCTGTTCACAGTTGTTAGGTTGTGAATCGAGACAGATCTCATTAGTTTTTGTAATTTGAACTTGAAAGCTGGAGGAAAAAATTCACGTTTTGTTTTTGGTCAAATTTCAAATTTCCCAATTTCATTTTTTTTGTGATCAGAGCCAGTTTTTAAAGTATGCCAAAATGTTGACAAAAATGTGAAACCTGCCATAAACAGTTCTCAAGAAACAAACCATTGTCGTTGTTTTGATGATTTGAGATAAAGGCACATTATGAAATTGAAGCAAAATGCTAGTTGAATGGTGCTATTGTGCTAATACTACTTCTTTGATGTCGTGTCGATATTCCATAAAAATATCCCAGAAAAAGCTGTACTCATCAATAAAAAGACCTGTTTTGTAAAAACAAAAATATTTTTGTAATAGAAATTGATATCACATATTTTAGGTCAAAAAGTGAACAAGGAATATTTCATAAAGATGTTTGCCTTTTAGAGAATTTTTCCACGTTGCTTGGTCTCGATTTCTAATCAACAATTCATTTTGATTTTAAAATACGATAGCTCAATAAATAACTTAACGAGATCAAAGTGTACAATGGGTAGGCGCACTTTTTGGTGCGTGTAAGTCTTTGGAGCGCAGAAATAGGTCTTTAAACTTGTTAAAATTTCTTCCGCACAATCGAAGTAAGCAAAAGAACAAAAGAAGATCAAAGAGGGGATTGTTTTTATATAATCCACGTACAATTCACAAAAAGCACAGTTTGGTCCCATAATAAAAGATTGCAATGAAAAAAGTATGATCATCATCATCATGTGCGTTCTGAAAAACAATTGATCACTTAAAAAAACTGCAATAATATCAAAGAAGAACAACAATTTTGTGGAGAGCTTTTTAGCAATTGTAGATTTTGGAACAAACTGGCAAAGACGCGAAGAATTTGCATTTGTTTGCTAAACCAAACAATTTCCTACGAAATAAACCATCAAAGCACTAACTTTTTTTGTTGATTTTTCTAATTTCCTATTTAAAACAGTTTAAAATGCATGAGGGACTGTTCTAGGGCACTAAAATCTCAATTGATCTTTTTTTTTCAAAATAAAAAACCTCGAATTGAGGACAAAAACTGAAACTCATGAACCGTACTTTAATTGAACTGATTTTAAAATAACTCACAGATGCAAACACAATAATAGTCTGAGAGTAATTTTAGATTCCAAAACATCTGAAGCTTAAGTTTGTTTTCCTAACTAGAGTGTCAAAACTAGACTGCTGCTACTTTTTTTTGAACATGAAAGTCAAATTTGTGTTTCAAAATTCTGATTTTGCAAAAAAGCTGGTAAAAATTTTTCAAACACCACAATCTGAAACTGAAAACTATTCATTCAGGGCAAGAAAAGATCTAGGATTTTCTGCGGACTTTCAAAATTTTTTTGCAATTTTTCGCCTTTTTTTATTTCGACAAACTTTTTCGTCCGAGATGTCCTAACCTACTGCAAAGATAGTTTTCAGCCAAAAAAGTTCCGCACCAGGAAAACAAAACAAAACTTAAAATTAGTATTAATTGCTAACTTTTAAATCTTTTCAAGTTCAATTGGCCAAAAATAGATAACAGAAATATTAGTATGTATTGCTAACTTAAAATTAGTATGTATCGCCCTTAAAATTAGTATGTATTTCTAATTTTGAAATATTGGTTAAAATTAGATTGGTTAACTCAATTGGTTAAAAATAGATAACAAAATTATTTACTAAAAGAGGATTTTTTGGGCGGTGAAAAAGGCAAACTCCTTACCCCTTCCTCAATTGATTCAAGATATACCGAACGTTTATGGCCTAAGAAGACAAAAAATCGATTAATCAATCATTTCATCTGAATGCAGTCAATTTAACTCGAGAATAGACTAGACCGACTGCCTTTTACAAAACCGGATGTAGTTTTTTCCCAAAAAAAGTAAATTTTGAAAACAAGTATTTTATCCATTTTTTCTTGAAACTTTCCCTTCCACTTTTTTGCGTCTGTTTATGCAATTAGTTAACCAAGTAAAATGATAAAACGATATGAATTGATGTCTAATATGGATTGATTTGCTGACTATGCTACGCAACTATGCTACACTAGGCCATGCAATAAAAAAAATTGGAACGTTCGAGCGCATTTGAAAACCCAAATTGACAAATTTCAACCCATTCGCTGTTTTTTCTTTTTTATGAGAAGTGCAAGCTAAAAGGGAAAAACACTTTTATACAAAAAACCCAAATGTTATGAAAAACGCGAGTTGTTTTTTTTTCTTTATCGCAGGGCATCAAAAAAGATAATACAAAAAAAACTGGTTTCAATTTTGAGCTCAAGGCATCAACTTTTTTTAAGAAGATTCTAATTTTTCTAATGAAAAACAGAAAACGCAAGTATTTCAGATTTGCTTAAAGTTGAAAATTTACTCCGACTTTAGAAGAATTCGAAATAGACAAAAGGAGAAAACTAGGAACTAGTTACTTTTTTTTACAGTAGTCATGCTTTTTTCATAGGAAAACGACACAAAACGCAAACTAATGAAAATTTAAGGAAGTGATTCTGACGGGAGAGTAGGGAAATTACGCAGTGGTTAAAGAATAAAACAATGACTCAAACGCTTTGTTATACAATGTTTTATAGTAATGAACAATCAATTTCGGGCTTTTTTTATTTTCCCCCACCCGCGATTTTACTAAAAAAAACTTACTGTTCACCAAGAATAAATTATTAGAAACTGGCATGCAGATTTGTTAGACCATGAAAAACATTTAGCCTTCATAAATTACCTTGTTAAACCCCTCGTTACTCCAGAAAATTGATGCTTATGCGAGGAGGGGGATATGGAAAAAGAGCCAAGTTTCGTTTTTAAATTTTGTTTCTGATAACTTTAGGTCATCCAATCATTCATTTTTTTTTGCTATTTTCATGATTGAAGTCCGAAATAAAATATTTCAAAAAAGTTATAGTTGGTGCAACTTTAAAGCTTTTTGTCAAGCAACGTTTGATTTTTTTTTCAAAAGCATACGTAACCGCATTATCAATGACGCTAAAATCATTCCAAAATTAATTGAAGCAAAATGGTTAAAACCACTTCTTTTTTTTCGGTAAAAAGGAGAAACACAAGCTTTGTACTTGTTTTTCCTTTCAAAATTCAGTTTTCTAACAAAGGAATTGATTTTTCAGGTTTCTTACATTTTCTTTTACTCGAAGCACAGTGTTAGTAAATTCTAGCAATCACGTTTACATAGTGCATATAAATTTTTAAAAACGAAGCAAACAAGATGAAAATTTGAAACCTTTGGTTAAAAAAGGAATGAGAGAGGGAGAACGTGAGAGATGATGAGGGGGGGGGGCATAAAGCCAATCATTTTTAGTTGGCTTAACACAGAATACCTTATTCAGGAATTTAAGATGAAGACATTTGGGACAAATGTTATGGGACATTTCACCCAAAAAACTCTAGATATTTCAGCCACAATAAAACTGAGACATTTCAACCAATTTCAGTTTGACACATTTGTTCTATGTAGAATTATTGCTGCAATGATAAATTGGCTGAAACTTCTCCAATCATTTTTTTTTGTTTTTTTCTCAGCCGAATTGTCTCAATTTCAATTTGGCTGAAATGTATTTTTCAGCATTTTTGCAAAAACAAAAAAAAGTATTTCAACTTGCAAAAATAATGATTCAGTGATTTACGTCCTAATTTAGAAGCTATAATAGATGTTCAGCAAATTTTGCAAAACAGAAGCTAGTTGCCATTGAAAATGCCATATTTATTGTTGAATTTCAATCTCTTTAATAGCTAGTTTTTGTTTTGACCATTGAAAATAGGGAGGAAAATTGTATTCAGGCGTGTTTTAGTTTTTTTCCTATTTGTTTTCCACGCAAAATCAGGTACTAAAATTAATCATCAGACTGGGTTGAGTGATATATCATCTTAAAGCCCTTTCAGTTGTGATTCAAACAATAAAAAAAACTTTGAAAAATTTCTCACTGTGTTGAGGAAAACCGGTTTGAAGTTTTTGGTCCAAATTCGATCTAATAAGGTAACCGTGTAGGCTTACATTAGCTTATTTCAGCTTAAAATAAGCCGTGAAAACATACTTTTACTCAAATTAGGGTAGTTTTTGGAGTTTTTAAGAGCAAAACTCAAAAAATATCTGCAGAAAAATTTGAAAAAATGTTACAAGTTTTTTAGACTTTTCTTTTCGTTTTTCTAGTCATTTTTCTTTAAAAAAATGTTTTCCAATTGACCTTTTTTACCATGACTTTCAAATATGCCTGAATTAATTCTGATTTTTCAGATCTTTTATCACAACACGCGAAAAAAAAGGACACCAATTTGAAAAAAATTATTTTATTTTTGTAAGATTCATTACGAGGCCAAACTGTGCATTTTGTGCATTGTAAGTGGATTCCGCAACAAGGACGCTCCCTTTGTTCGACTTTTGTTCTTTACTTTCCTTTGATCGATCCGACAAAATTTTCACATATTTAAAGACTTGTCTCTGGAATCCAGGAACATACAGACACAAAATTGTGCTCCTGTGCTCCTATCCAGTGCACAGTTTGGCCTCTCGTAATGTTGTGGTCGGCACATTCTGTGCTACTTGCACAGTAACCGGCTATCCTTGTTTAAAAGTATTCACTTATTGTTGTTACAAAAGTTACATAAAATCAACTATCTTCAATTGTGTAAGCATTAACTTAGATCCGGGTACAATAATTAACTTTTGGAGTTCTCTTTGAACTTAAAAATTTTTGATAAATTAAAAATTTTCTTGCTTTTTACAGTTTCATCTTGCAGAAAATTTTTTGAAACTGATTTTGATTGCTAGCTGTTCAACTTTGCATTTCGTTAAAAAAATAGGAGAAATTCCAAATTTGTGGAGATTGAAATTTTATTGATACTCAATATGAGCTGTTGGTTCTATCAATGAATCAAATATTGAAAACGGTTTTCATAGTGTTTCGTTAAGCTCGGAAAATCAATTTAGTAGATAAATTTTATGACACAAAATCCCTGATCGGCGCCTGATAACACTAACTTACTGGGAGTGGTAAAAACTTAGAGTTTCAGATCATAGTTTTAGAGAATATCCGAAGCTGTAACTGTTAATATGCATGTCTTAATGCTATTTTCTGACAATTATAAAGATAGAGTTTTCCGGAAAAAAAAACGTTCTTGTGTAAAATAGCGTGGAACTTCATGCTTTTCTAAGAAATTAACTAAACGACTGGATAAGTGATAGATTACTTTAATCAAAAATGGCAGAATAGCTCAGAGTTTATACATTATAACATCAAGTTTAAGCTTTCAGTATTTACTTTTTCCCACTTTTTATAACGAGAAAAGAAGTAAGTGTGCGACTCGATTTTTTTTCTTCCAGCTCCCTGCTAACTACTATTTATGAGTAGCCCTTATAGGATGTCGGCCTCTTGGCTCGTTAAAGGGTCCCCCGTTTGGTACTCTTCTACTAATTTCATTTTCGGCCGAACAACCCTAAAATTTTTGACGCCAGTAATTACAAACTTTGAGGAAAAAGCTCACACCAAAAAATCTCCTCTCGAGAAAAACTTAGATTTTCGCTTAATTTATGAAGTATCTTGTATCTGCTGTTGAAAAATTAATCAAGTCTCTTTAACTAAAAATAAAAATATGATACCTTCAATGCATATTCCAGCGGACGGGGCGATCAGAGCAAAGACGAGCAGTTGGGTACACCCAATTATTATCAAACACCTTTTCTTGGTAGCATGTATTCTATGAAACAAAACGCTGCAAATGGCTAAAAGTCTGTCAATTGTAATTTCGACCAGAGTGAAACAACTGGCAAGTAGTACATAGTGGTACATAAAATGACTGAAGTAGCAAAACGCAAGGGGATTGTAGGTTTTTACACTTTCGGGTAAAATATTCATTAAGATGTTCATAGAAGCGTGAACAAGGTCAAGACAAGCTAAAGTTGCAATTAGCATGTCATGCACTTTAATGGCCTTTCGTTGGGCGAAAACGATGAGCAGAAGGATGTTGCCGACTACGGCCATAGCTGTCGTGGACCACATCATGTATCGGGCCATTACTTCAGGTATGGACCGGGTGTATGAGCCAACAAGTGTCTCCTCAGTTAGGTTGGTAGCATTTGTATAATTCGAAAAATCTTCCATTTCAACAAA
Organism: Symsagittifera roscoffensis; assembly: GCF_963678635.1. Classification (NCBI taxonomy): domain Eukaryota; kingdom Metazoa; phylum Xenacoelomorpha; order Acoela; family Convolutidae; genus Symsagittifera; species Symsagittifera roscoffensis. Next base: position 10,106,534 of record NC_087068.1, read on the forward strand.
TTTTTCTTTTATTCTGATCAAATCAACCAACTTTTATGTAAATATAAATCGAACAGGAATTATAAGCGACAAAAATTTCAATAAGTTTACAAAAACGAGTGAAATAACATTGAAAATGTTGATCGAATTAAATACTAATAATATACTTTATTTTCAAAATTAGTTCTTTTAACTCAGACAGAATCAATCTAGCATAAAGATAAAAATATTGAGATCATTAGTATTTGTCAAAGTAATCAGACGGTATTTTTTTGCGGAAACCGATTGAAAAAAATAACTGAATATTTTTCCAGAAATACTGAGTCTCAAAGAAACCTCAAATTTGAGAAGGACAATCACAAATTTTGAAAGATATTCTTGTGCACTGTTAAAAGTTAGCCCCGAAATAAAACAAATAAATATGAAAGGAATGCTTCGCTTTTCCTTCAGAAAATACCAAACTGAAGAGAGGGGAAAATCGCCATATCTGTCCAATGAAAAAATTATATTCAACAACGTGTTATTAAGAGACGTACGATGGCTAGTAACGACTTAGAACGCCAATGATTAAATCCAATAAAAAAAACATTTTTTAAAAATCAGCACTTCCTAGCTAACAAAACTAGTAATAATGAGGCTCTTTTCCACCTCCCCCACTGTTCAAATTTTCCATTTTTGTATTTGCCTTACATATTAAAACGGCCAAATACCCGGGTTGACGCCCATAGAAGGAAAACCCTTATCAAACAATTTCATATATGGCGTCTATGGAAAAAATGCTCATCATACAATTTTCATACAAAATTAAAAAAAACTGTTTTAAAAATTTATAATGCACATTATTGTTCTATTCAGGGGCGGATCTAGGATTTTCTCGAGGGGGGGGGGGGGCGGATTTTCAAAAAAAATTCGAAAATTTTGACGACCTTTTTTTTTTTTAGGTCGACCAAATTGATTTTCGAGCTCTCCCAAAGCACTGTTTTGCCCATATTTGGGCAAAATTTTGTGCGCCGCAGGCAAATTTTTGAAAAAACAGTCAAAAAAGCCGTTTTTGGGCACTTTTTGAAAAATTTTGACAAAAAATCGCGTTTTTTTTGGCGCGCGCTCCCCCTCAAAGTTAGTATATATTGGCGCCAAAGGCGCCTTTAGAAAAATTTTAGGGTCGGTCGGCCAAAAATGGATTTCTGAAAAAGTATCAAAGGGGGGACCCTTTGGGTCGGCAGGGGGTCGAATCCCTGAAGAGGGGGCGTCCGCCCCCCCCCCGCCCCCCCCCCTAAATCCGCCCCTGGTTCTATTTGGCTCATTTGAAGCTTTATGGTCATGTTAAAATGATTTCAAAATTTTGAATGGAAAAATGCTTAACATACAATTTTCATGGATGAAAATTTTATGATAAGCATTTTGTAATAGAATTATTTCTGATAGAGTTATAGATATCTCTCTAAAAACATGTTTCGGTAATTACAAATGAGGTTAACAAAGGCTTTCAATGACAAAAAGCAGTTTAACTATCAAAAAAATGATTTTAGTTTTGTTCGAAAAAGTTCTTATCATATAATTTTCATATATGAAATTGTACGATAAGCATTTTTTCGAGAAAAATTAGAAATTTCAAAAATCAATTGAAACTTTGTTTGGGCAATTTTAAATGAGTTTAATTGGGGTTTTCAGCTATTGAGATCAACTTACTGCTAAAAAGATAGTTTCAGACTCGTTCGGAAAAATGCTTATCATACAGTTTTCATAATTCATTTTCTGAATTTCTGCAATTTCTTCATAGAAAAAAAAACACAAATTTGAGGTAAAAAATTTTAATTTATTTTTTTGCAAACCTGCTTTTGTGCTCAAATATATCTTGTACGAAAAAAATGTGCATGCAAATTTTGAATTTTGTGTTTATAACGTAGTCCAGGAAGAATTTTTTTTTCACCCAAATAATCCAAAAACCACAAAAAAGTGTCTTTTTTTTGTAAACACGATTATGATTTTTTTGTTTCATATGCTAAGATAAAGATAATTTAATAAAACAACAGGCCTTATTTCTCGACCACCAAAATTTTCAAACTAAAAATTATCTAACCATATACAAAAAGTTACATTTTTGGGCTATAATTTCATTGAAACAGTTAAAAGTAAACGTTTGTTATTTAATTCCAGAATGTGGCAAAAAAAGCTTATTACTTTATTTCAGAGTGTGGAAAAATTCTTAACTTCATATTTAACCTGTGATCATTTTTTGTAAAGTTACAAGGATTTACAGATTGCAATTTTGGCCAATTTGGGACAATTAGCGCGCAATATATTTCGCGCTATTAACGCGTAAGCGGAGATTTAATCCTTGTTAGAAATTGTTCCAAAATGATCGAAGCAAGCTTATTTGCCATAATAAATTTGTTACTAGGACCGAAATTTGTTATTTTGTACTTCATATGGCGTGTGGGGGGATGATTTTCACAAAAACTCTCAAATTAAAAAAAAAAATCTTTTTTTTAGTACGTTTATTTTTTTCATGTTACTACAGCTCCACAGACCTTAAGAGGCAGTCGAAACATTCTTGGCTTCCCCTGATACAAGCAGTTTTGCTCAAATTTGAAGCTCAGATGTGGGGGAAAGGAGAAATGAATCGATAGCTCTCTCACTTGTAGTTTATTCTAATATCCATAATAATAATTTTTGAATTAAATGCATGCTTTTTTGTATCAGGAGGTTTTTTGTTTTGACCAGGGGCATCCCTTTGACTCTTTTAATTTGACCTAATATTTGACCTTTACGTTGGTAAACCTAGTTGATTTTGAACTTTTCATCTGATATTTGAATTTTCCATGTTGATTGATTGATTTTGCGAACTCTTCCAAAACACTTTTAAAACCGTTTTCCATCAATTTCTTGCACTCTAAGACAAACTTGAAAAAACACCGGCCAAAAATGCATTAGCGTCGATTTGTCGGCGCACGCTTCCTTGTGAAAATTAGCATATTTTGATTGAAAAGCTCCTTTAGAAAATTTGAAGGGTCGTTCAGGCCAAAATTGGATGCGTGAAAAGTACCAAAGGGGGACTTTTTGGGTAGTAAAGCGATCGAGTACCTGTGAGGAAGAGGGTTTCCATGCATCCCAACCCAGTCTCAAATTCGCTCTTGTCCTGGTTCAGACCGTTTGTTTTTATCTTATAACAACTTTCGGACAAAATTCCGAAAAAAAAACTATTTCAAACCTTACTACTTCAAAACACCGAGTGTTCTTTTTTTGCAAAAGGAAGCTCATAGCCCTCAAAATGTTCTTTTTGATAAAATTTGTTGCATCGATCTATAATGGACGTTGAAGTGGAGCAAACACCCAGAGTTTTGCCCCTTGATACCAGCAGTCTTTTTTTCCTTTGATTCATAACAACATAAACTGGGTTTTATGAGAAGTTGAAAGGAAATTAGCCGGCCATTACTTAACTTTGAGAAAAAAGACAATATTGGGTGCGAAAATTGTTCACAGTCTACAATTGAGATTTGGTTGAGCTTTTAATATTGCAAATCGAGCTGTCAAAAATGCAAAAATTCAAATTTGTTCCGTCTAAGTACCGAGGTGGAAAAACTCTAATTACCTATGTTGAATTTAAGTTTCAGAAAGATGGAAAAAATTAAGTCCAGTTGTCATGGTCGTTGTGTTATCTCCAACTGCGGGGGAATGTTAATGGCAAACAAAGAAATTACAAATTCTCTCAAATCCAGGTAACCACAAGCATGATCCTGACATTACATTCCATGACGAAAAAAGTTTTAGGTGAAAAACTTTGAGCGAAATCCATAATGATCCAACAAAAGCTGTGAAAGGGATCTACGGCGAGCAAATTAAAAATAACTCAGGAGTTGGATTTTTTCCCCGGAGCACCACGAAATTAGCTGCTGGCTACTAAAAAAACGGAATAGAATGTTGCCACAAATATTCAAAAATTTACAGGATGTAGCAGTAGATGAAAATGGAGTGAAACCAGTGACAATCAAGATTTCGTATTTTCGGAATGGTGATATTTTGTTTGCACAAAAACATACAATTTTGCAAAAAAAGCAAATTAAAGTTTTACGCGACGGTACTTTCAAGACTGCACCAAAACCGTTTTGCAATATTATAGAATCTTTTTTGCAGTGACTAACCGCAAAATCCCATCACTTTGCAAGCTAATGTCCGAAAAAAACCAAAGAGGCTTAGTAAAACTTATTTAGAAAAATTGATGAAAATCGTCAACTTTTTTGTCAAAAATATTCTACTCGAATTATAAGATATCTGATTATGAGACGGGTTCTATAGCTGGTGTGAACACTTTTTTGCTGGGAGTCAATCAATTTGGATGTTGTTTTCATTACACACAGGCCCTGCTCCGGAAAATTCAGATTGTTCGACTAACTATTGCCTACAGAAATAACCGACCGTTTCAGCTACTTTGTCGAAAAAATTTTTAGCTTAAAAGTTTCGCCAATTGATAAAGTAATTGCAAAATTCAAAAAATGAGACGATCTGGGCTGTACTGAAGGCTGAAGGCTTCAAAAATTGTGGATTTGACCAAAAACAAAGAAAATTTTGGATTCAAAATATAGAATTTTCATGTCAAATGTTTAGGGCAGGCCACAAAATCTCAGAAAAACAAATGTCTGCGAATCATGGAAATTGAGAAAAAAAATCTCTCATAGTTATGGGCATTTGTCAATGAGTTGAAAAAAAACAGGAGAAAGTAACAAAAATTGTGTACTCGAAAATCTCGAATGATGAGCTTTCGTCCCGCAGAAAAAAACTGGCGGTTACTCAATGGCAAAATCAAACAACTGAAAATAATTAAGAGGACAAAACTAAAAACTTAGATACTTACTGGAGCAATACTGCAATTATTGGCCGAAATCTGTAAATCTGTGAAGGAATAGTCTAAGTTTCAAATTATACATGTCGTAAAAATTTATTTATCAATATTGCTTATTTTTTATACTATTCGGTCTTAACCTTTTTTGCTTAGTAATATTACGTTTTATAATTTAGATTTTTAGCGGCTAAATTTGTTTTTAAAACGATCGTCTATTTTCGTTGGCCCCGTAAATTAATTAAATACTATCAACAAATGACGGGTTTCCAAGTAAGGTAGAAATTGATGTTTAAAGCATGTAGTAACCCGCACTCGAGTTCAATGGATAAAAATTGATTATGATGGCTTTTCATTGACAAACTTTAGGCAATTCTAAAATAATTACAAGCTAAGTTTATTCACAAGATATGATTTTTTATTTACGAAGATTTTCTTAAAATCTTATAGACAAAGTTTTTTTCCACTTAGTCCAAGCGCTTTTCGCATGTTCGCTGATCTTTTGGAAGACCTGACTGAAACTGAAATTTTCAATTAAAATATAAATGGGGTTTAGACGGGGAGAAACCCACCTTATGATCTATTCGCCCTCCCCAGAGAACGGAAGTAACTTCTCTTCTTTAATCTCTCGTCGCACAATTCATCGAAATTTCATTTTAATCAGAAATTGGAAAGGAGAAAAATATTTCATCCGCTTTCCCAGCTTGACATCCACAAAATTTTATCAGGCAACTTCTGAACAAATTTTGAGATTACATGAGAAAAATTGTGATTAAAAAGCCTGAAAACATTTATTTTTCCTTGCCATTCATAAAAATTGGGTGGGTCTGAGACAAAACATAATTTTGTTAACAACTTGTTACGACGCCGCAAAAAAATACTGTTTAAATTATTCGGCAAAACGCCGACATAAGTAGAGATTTATGATATTGGCATCTTTTGAGAAATCTTTTTTTTTGTGAAATTTAACAGAAAAGTACGGAATCATTCAAATCAGCCAATTTTGATGTATATGTATCGAAGGGTTTTTTGCTTACGCGATACGCTATGCGATTTTAGAAAATTAACAGAACACAATCAATTTAACAGTATATGCCCTCCGTCATTTGAAATTATTTTTTGCTTCGAATTTTCCCGTACCGAGAAAATTCTTTACTTCTGACCTGAAATACTTTATATCTAATCTAATTTCTGCTCGGAAATTCTTTTCAAAATGTTTAAGAAAGCAGGGATTTTTTAAAATTTTTGATTTCTCGTCTTAATTCTGACCAAAAAATAGCTAAATATAGTCTATTTTTCTCTAGTAAAAAAATTCTCCTGGTGGCGCTCGAACCCGAGATCTTCTGGTTTCTAAATTCTAGAGGGATGTGCTAGGGAATTTTTATCAAGAAAAACAGCCTCCGTTGGGTACAAGTTATCAAAAACTTTGCGAGCAGTTTTGCTGAACTAGATGTATCTTTTCAGTATACTTTCTAAATGACATAACTCCGCGTAGCAAGACAAAACCCTGCAAGTTTCGAGAGTCATTTAACAGGTTTGAAGTAAGTTTTGGTGGGAAGACAAGTAAATTTCAAAACAACAAACCAATTTAAAGCTATTTTGAATTAATTCAATATTTTGGGAATCTCCCTCCACACCCAACGTCAAGTACAAAGTATGAAAGTTAGCGACTATTCACACAAGATTTGATTATTTTAGCTTGCTTCTACTCCATTTGGAGTCAAGTCTGAGCCGGAGAATTTCGCCGCTTCCGCTGCGCGTTGATAGAATTTTGGAAACTAATTATCATAAGTTGACAATTTGCAAAACACGAATCTTTACAAAATTGCAGCAAATTTCATTTATCTGCGATTGAAAGTTTTTTTTTATCTGGAAGTGATTCAGCTAGTGATAGGTTCGAATAAACTGAACACAGAGGCAAAGGTGAGCTTCGCACCACTTGCGATTCAAAAACGAATGACTAAAATTGATATAAGAAAACTGAAAAAAAAACTTTAAATTTTTCAAAACGAAAACAGCAAAAGCCCAAAATATCGGAAACAATATTATCTGCATAAGCTTTGCAGAGAGCTTTCTGAATGCTAGAGCGAAGTCGAATTTTTAAAAAACTCCTTTCTGCGGGAACTAAGTCAGCAAAAATAAGCAGACACAAAAATCTAAAATAGTCGAAAATTTTCCCAACTGGAAACAAATTTTCGGGTTTTTTCGTCTCAAGCATCGGTGTATTTGCTACTGAAGAAAGCTGAAACTTAAGAAAAATCGAGCTACGGGAATCAAGCCCACAAAAATAGGCAGACGGACGATAGTCCGAAAAAGCACAAAAAGACAAGTTTGCGGAAAAAACAGGTCTAGGTCGGATTCGAACAACATGCCTTGGCCCTCCTAATCAGGTGCGTTACATATATGTAGACTTTGATTCTTTGATTGTGTTTATTTATCGATAAAAACTTTGTTTCTTTCGTTTTTTCTTTCTTTCTTTTAATTGATCGCATTTTTCTGCATTCTTCAAGCGTGATTTACTAATAGATATTCAACAATCAAACTCTGTGAAGTTTCTTAGGTCTTTTTCGTTTCACATTGACTGCGAAATGCAAAGACAAATTCAGTTTCAAAAAGGGTGTGTTGACATAGTCTCCTTTATCTAAGTCATGTACAATGTTGAGCTCTCATGAACTGTTGTAGATGCAGAAATCGGAGAAACACACGCTATAAGGAATATAATTAAGCCCGTTTAGGTCCGTTTGTTCACTAGTCGACAAAAAATTGAATTTTAAATCTAAATAAATTGAAATTTACTTTTAATTATACTCAATTGTTTTCTTTTAATGGACGGACCTCACTGTTTTTTAATGGACATCAGTGTAATTTAACCAAACCAATTGGTATGACTGCCACAGGGGTTCCTCTGTAAATCGATCAGGATCTCTATAACTAAAACTAATGACCCCCCATCACTTTATGGTAGCTAATAACAAAATTCCCCCATTTAAAAAATTGTTAGACAGCTAAGCATATGTAAGTTTTGTACATAGTAACGTGTCTATTATTTTTTTTTCATAAGAGGGAGAAAAAGTTAATGAAACTATCGACGATCGATCATCGCGGAGTCCTAAATGATAGAAAAAAATTGTTTAAGTATATGTTCTTGATGTTAAATGATTATTTGAATGCGTACCTATCCGCATCTCAGTCGAGCACAACTGCAACAAAAAACTCTAAGTAGACAACTTTTCAAAAAAAAAATTTTTTCTTGAAGCTTTGAAAAAATCCATTTAATTTTGGCACATGTGTGATAGAGGTCCCAAGAAAATAACAGATTTTATAATGTAACTTAAAGCATCGAGTAATTAGCACAAAAGAGGCAGATTACTCAAGTTTGAGACAAGCGTTATAAAACACCGAGTGACGTTTAAATATTAATTTCATCGCGTATTTGCTAAATTTTAATTTTTCGCAGATGCCGGAATTCAGGCCGACGATATTTCAAGCCGAATCAAAGGATCAGGGTCTTCAAGCCAACATTTTGCTGAAAATTTTTGGAAGAATTCATCCATTTCATGGACTTTCTTTGCCATACATTGAGGTGACTTTTTTAAATTTTCTGAGTACGATGTTTATATTCAAGGAAACTACAAAAAAAACGTAGTACACCACTGATTGCTCCATTAAGCTGGTTATGCTAGCAAATTAGCCAATTGGTTGATTGCAATAGGGTGTTTCTCTGTTAATCGATCAGAACCTTTTCAACTGAAAACTAACAACCACCCAACCATTTTTTAATACCTAGTAACAAATTGCCCCCATTTAAAAACTACTTAAACTGCTGAGCATATGTGAATTTTGTACCTAGCAACGTGTCTACCCGTTTTCAAAAAGGGGAGAAATAATTAATGAAATCAATCGATTATGGCGAAGTCCTATATACTAGCAAAAAAAAATTTACCAAAAGTACTTGATGTTTAACCGCTACTTGTGTGTGTACTTATCCGCATCTCACTCGAGCAAGAATGCAACAAAATATTCTGATTGGACAAATTTTTCCGAAGCTTTTTTCTAATAGTTTTAAAAATTTCAATTTATATAGTACAAGTGTGATAGAGAGGTCCCAAGAAATTAGCAGGGTCCCTAATGCAATAACAGTGCAATGGAAATTTTGGTTTGGTGATGTAAATTAAAGCATCGAAAAGAGGCAGACTACTTAAGTTTGAAAGCATCAAATAATTAGCACAAAAGACGCAGACTACTTAAATTTGATGAAAGCATCGAATAATTAGCACAAAAGAGGCAGACTACTTAAATTTGAGACAAGTGTTTAAAAACACCAATCGGCGTCAAATTATTAATTTCATTATCGTATTTGTTCAGCTTTAAAGCCCCTCACACTAGAGCTAGACTTCACGCCGATGAGACTTAAATCCAAATCAAAAGATCAGGGACTTCAAGCCAAAATTTTGCTGAATTTTTTTTTGAAAAACGTCTGCATTTAATGGACTTTCTTTGTCATATATTGGCTTTTTCATTTTTTCTGTGAATGGAGTCTTTATTCAATGTAGCCAAAAAACTAAGTTAAAGAGGTTTTCCTTAATTATAAGTTATGCAGTGTCCAGCCAAAATCAGCTCAGAGTCGTACGCAGAAATTTTCGAGAAGGGGGGCGGTTTTTCCAAATAATTTTATAGGTTGACCAATTTGAATTTTCCGAGCTCTCACAGAGTAAAATAAGGACCCTAGTTTGCAAAAAAAATTTTGCTACGAAGGCAAACTTTTCAAGAAACAGGCCAAAAAAGGCGTTTTTAGGCACTTTTTGGAAAATATTTAACAAAAAATTGCACTTTTTTTGGCGCTTGCTCACCCCTCAAAATAAGTCATATTGGCTTCAAATGCGCCTTTGAAAAATGTTCAGGTTGTTCAGCGAAAATTGGATGTCATAAAGTTATACCAAAGGGGGTACCCTTCGAATCTCTCAGATGCGAAAGCGAATTAACGAATGCGCGAAAATAAAAATCAGCCAATTAGATTTCAGTAATCCAAAATTTGGAAAGGAAACGTGACTTCTTATTGATATTGGCCGAATCTAAAAATGGCAGAAAAACGCAAAACTTTCAAATTGTCACTTACAGCAGCTGAGTTCGAACAAATTTTATATTTAAAAGGTTTCGTTATGAAAGATGCGAAATATTGCTTCATTTAATTCATTTTATTTGAATGACAATTGATTCTTTTTAAAAATTGGCTTTCGGCTAATTTTGTTTTCGATCCTTCGCCCACGAGCTTTTGCCCATTCCGGCCTTCGCGAATGAGACGAGCCCCCCTCCCCCCTCCCTCCTCGGCACGCATCTGAGTTCAGATGAAATTGACCAAAATCTTAGAGAAAAATGCAGACAAAAATTATCCCATCTTGAAAAATCAGTCAAACTCATCCTAAGCACGGAGACATTTTATTGGTGCTAAGTCTTAACAGCTTACTAATGCCAAGTTTCTACAAAACTAATTAAACCAAAAAATAGAGCCGGATATGTTCGTTAACGTATTCTTCTTTAAAGATCAAATTATAGAAAAGCAACACAACAAAAAATTGTTTTCGCATATCATTTTAAACAAATTCATCGAAATCAATTAGTGTACATACAATATTTTAACATAAAAAACTTTGCTGAAAACAAGAGTTTAAAATGGATTATTTCCTTTCAGTTTTTCGGGGGAATTTGAGACACCTTGAACCCTCACGGTGTCTCAAAAACTTTCTTATCATGAAAACAGTTTTACCACAGAGCTAAAGCCATTATGATGGGACACTACCTTGGACGTGGTGATCCTGTCCATCCTGTAAGTATTACGACTGGCAGTTTATCACAAGAGAGATAACCTATGATTAACGTTCGGTTTTTGAATTTTTTGAATGATGAACTCAGAACACTGATTTCTTTCAAAATCATCTTTCAAAAACTCTGCTTATTATTTATAGAAAACGTCGCTTCAATCAAATTCATTTAGATCAAGGTCAATTTCAAAAAAAAAAGAATAGCACTGCACGCTTTTTGGCCACATTCGCAGTTTTAGCATGGAACGTTTGTGTTTTGATATGAAATCCATTGCTTTAAGACGGCAGCTGCTAAAAAAATTATGACGACGCTAAGGAAAAAATGCTTTAAATAATTATTTTAAGCTTTTCTGAGAATTAGTAAGTCCGAAGTCAAAAACTTGAAGTCAGTGCATCATCATGTGCTTCATTCTTAAACGCTCATATTACTCATTTTTTTAGTCACTAATTCCACTGCGAAAATGTTTAAATTAACTAATAAAATTGAATCAACATTAGTAGGCTACACTGGGCTTCAACAATTAAAAACTTGATTTCAACGAGCAAACTAACTATTTTTTTCACGTTATTTTAGTTTTCTCTGCAACTAATTAGGATTTAGGGTCGCAATTTTGACGCGTGATTGATAAAATTATTTGAAAAGAGCTGGCCGGAACGGTTTCGGACCCGTTAAATTGCCAGTATATCATGACTAGTTTTTAAAGTGTTCATGTTGTTGAAACGTCCTCGCAATTAACATAACAAAGCTGAATCATAGGCTCAAATTGGTTCTGCGGGAAGTTGATGAGCATGATTTATTCCTTATGTCGGCGAAAGTCGACAGACAAAAGCATTGCAATAGTGACTTTATCTGGCTTGAAAAACGGTCATATTTGTTTTGACGACACAGACATTCAGGTTTTTGGGAGCTTATACCAGAAAAGGTTTATGAATAATTTCGAACTGATGATCGAAACACGCCAACGAAGGACTGTTCAAGCTAGATTTTTGGCTAAATAACTGCACTGATCCATGCATAAATTTCTCATTAGCGGTTATTTTGTCTTTCTTTTTGTCCAATTTTCTTGTATAAGCTCACAAAAACCTATGTCTGGTTCGTCAACAAACATGACCGTTTTTCGATGCCAGACCAAGGCACTCTTTCAATTGTTTTGTCTGTTGATTTTCGGCGACAAAGAATAAGTGAAGCGCATCAGCTTCCCACAGAAACAGTTTGAGCCCATGAATTCAGATTTCCTATGCTGTTTACGAGGACGTTTCCACAACATGAGCACTTTAAAAACTAGTCATGATAAACTGGCGATTTAACGCCTTCAAAACAAGATTGCTCATATTTTGTTCCGGCCAACTCCTTTCAAATAGTTTCATCTATAGCGTGTCAAGTTTTCAACCCTATATCTTAATTTGTTGCATAGAAAACAAGGAAAACGTGAAGAAAAAATGTCATGTACTTGCTCGTTCAAATCAATTGTATACTTATTCGTTGTAGCCCAGTGTAATTATGGAAGTCCTTCAACTTTATTTGGGTGCTTACACTTGATTGTCATCTAATCCACGAACAATCACACTATCATTTTGTTTTAAAAAAAGCCCAAGACTCAGGTTGCAGAGAAAAACTATTTCCAAACTCTAACACGGTTCCTACAAACGCTTGAGAAAAATGGGACGCACAATTATCCATCTAAGAATTTAACAAGACCATTACCAAGGAAACAATTTCATACGCTGTACAATTTCATTCGCCGTCATAGGCTGTACATCTAGTATGATGGTCCTTTCCCTCGTGAATCAATGGTCTTAATCCTAATCATACCACCCTCCCATTTTCAGTTATTGGCATTTTTTGTCAAGCTCATTTTTAAACAATGCAAACAAAAGAAGCGGGTATCGTTTGAACCAGAGAAAGTTACAAAGGAATTATTTTTGTATTCATATAGCGCAAATCATATTTCTGGATAAAATATTCAATGACGTAGACAAGCTAACCTTTTGATAAATTAGAAGGGATTCGCAAGGTAACTAACTCGAATGACCTTCCTTTTTCTTTTAACCGTGAAGTAAATTACCATAATCAAAAGCAGTATAGACAAAAAAATATATTTCTTTTCTTGCAGTTGCAGCTCAGTCAGAACAAACTCCAAGAAATAGCACTGATGTTGACAAAATTGTTAGTTTGAGCAATGCTTTTGGAAAATTAGGAAGGTCCAACTGACGCCAAAAACTTGAACTTTAACCAGCCTAGGAAAAGAATTTGGCATTTTTGGAGCTAATTTGAAGGTTTTTAAGAGAAATGGATAAGCGGACATCTCATAATTTCCGCCATCAACCTTAATGCTAAATAAGAAATCCAACATAACGTTCACCTAATCATTTCAGCTGCTCCAATTTATATTATAGCAACAAAATTAGGAAAAAAATATTTCTGGATTGGAAATAACATGAATTTAATGAAAAAAAAGTAAATTACAAGACTTCAAGGGCAATTGGAACAAAAATTAAATGAAAGAAAATTTCAGCTTTTAGGAAAAATTACTGACGTTTCAAGCTTGCCACTGCAACTTAAGATTTTATGTAGATTAATATTCATTAGAAAAAACTGAACTCATCCATTCACTTCTACTTAAATCGGGATTATGTCATTTGTGATTCCGAAATGAAGTTGATTTGCATCAAATTAAAGATACAATTTAATGAACTTTCTACTCAGATAACCTCCAAGAGCTGAATTTTCGATGTGAAAAATACTATAATATCAATACAATTATATATCGAAACCATTTGGTGCTTCAAAGTTGCAGAAGGCGAACTCTTCCCGAGCTTAAATGAAAAAAAAATCACAATTTTAGAAGACAATTTTTGACAGTGAATTCAGCAAGGCTTATATTTGAAAAATACTCAATATTAAAAATTAGCATTTGAACCTTCTGCAACTTACGTTTTACTTTTATTTAATAAATTTTTAGTCTTTTCTGTTAGTTTCTATCTGCCCCCTCCCCCACCGCCTTGAGAGTTCATGAACAAAATCAATACAGCAGGTAGAATATACATCCAGTATTTCTGCAGGAATCCGCGGTTGTCCGGGGGGTTTGCCAGCTTTTCCCTCTGCTCTTCTTTAATTTTATCCAGGAAACTTTGAGTATCCGGCGCGGGTGATGGCGAGTGTGCTATGTAGTCGACGACTGTTGAAAACTCATCCGGAATCGGAGCTGTTGATAAAAATTGAGGGTCGCAAAATGCTCCGTCGGTCTCTAACTTAATATGCACACCTTTTACATGTCGAGTCGGAGTCAATGACACGAAAAGCTTCTCACGAAGACCCGAATGCAACAATGCACAACCTTTCGTGTAACTTTGCACAGTGTATGGTTTATTTTCGCTGCTAACACAATTCAGTCTAAATTGATATAAAGAGTTCGAATTTGCTAAATGATGCAACAATTCCGTTCTTTGAAGATTTATTTCGAAAGGCTCATAAGTGACCTTATCGATTGAAAAAGACAGCTTTGCTTTTGGTTTCCAGTTGCCAAGAAAGTGTTCTAGAATACAGGAACCATCATCAGGTTGAATTTCAGTCGCAAACGCAGCCAGAACTTCAATTAAGCAAAGGAATATGAACCGTTTTCTCATTTCAACTCTGAAATCAAACCCACTTTAAATCTCAAATCAAAGATCATCCAAACGTCCTTCCATTGCAGTGAAGGTCATTTCAATTTCAACCAAGCTAAAAGTCACTGTCTCTATTAAAAATAGATGTTCAGCGGTTCCTTGAAAGCTTCCGCGGGAAAAACCAGCGGTTCCTTGAAAGCTCAATCAATTATTTAATTTAAAGCGCGTGTGAGTTTCAATGAGCAGCAAAAGACCATTCATCCCCATTGAAGATACAGTTAATGGATTAAGTGCAAAGAAACGTAGACTTATGTCTGTAATTGCTAAATATTGCCAATGAACAGAGTATCCAACAACAAGACCCAATGACGGGACGCTATAGAAATGAAATTATCTATTAGCACAACAAATAATTCCATTAACAGATCCCCTCATTGACAAAAGCTTTCAAAATAAACCTGATTATCCAGGTTGACACAGGTTCAATTTCTTCCTCGTTCACTCTTTTAATTTCCCATGAACCTTTTCAGTTAATGTAAGCACCTATTTCAGTTTCAAACAGCATAACATCGACAGAAGAAAAAAAATACAGGAGAATTTGCGGATCAACCGTCCAAACCCCCCAGTGACCAAAAGTAAACTGTACTCCCTAACCACGTATTAGTTTAGATCCAAATTTCCTATTTTCACACCTTAACTATTTTTAAGAAAATGAAAAAGACCCCAAAACTCAAAGAGAGTCAATAGACAAATTTTACAGAGGCGAAGCAGTGCTTTGCAAACAATAGCGAGACAACAACAAAAAAGCAGATTTAGAAAGTGAAATAAGAAAAGATAGAAATAAGCCTCGAATTACTAAAACTTTGCTGTGTATGGGCTTCGAACCTGCGACCTCGAAAATTTGAGTCTCACACCCTGTGCCCTCGGCAACGAACGCTTAACAATCGGCAAACACTCATCACAAATAAAACAGCTACATATTCTAACAAATTGCGAATGCAATGCAGCAAAAGTGGCACCAAATACAAATAGACGCAATTTCGCAACTTATAATTTGGAATTTAACAAACAGAAGGCATCCGCACTAAATTAGTAATAAATTGGAAAGCATAAAACCTCATCATGTATAAATTATGCATTTTTAAAAAATTACAAGATACCTTTTATCGGTTCATTTGATTAATTTAAAATGTATCAGCTGCGTTAAGTTATTACGATTCGAATTTCACTGCTATTGCTATCAAAAAGCCGTAAAAGTGCCCCAAAATTAGCACCAATATTTGCGATTTAGTCAAGAAAAAAAAAGATTAGTCGTAGACTAACACTAACTCTCACTTAAATCCGCTTGTGTAAATACACAAAAAACCAAAAAAAAATTTTCTATTTTTTTTCAGTTGCAAACGACGGGTATCAAACTTGACAAGAATCTAAACCCAAAACCCACACGGGCTAATGACAAAAAGACGGGTCTGATCTAGCCTGTGAACTTGATAGCAAGCGAAACAAAGTTAAGGCATTTCGGCGGGTAACTGAACGATTTAGACCTTTGACCAAAAATTGTTACCCAACAAGCTTGCCTTTAAATCGAGCGATAACAAGGCTAAATGCTTTAAAAAGGTGATTCAATATCGGCTGATAATTTTCTTCTAATTGTGTTTTAACATCTATCTAAATCAACTAGCTACAGTGTTTGCTTTTAAGATTGCATTGAAATCTAGGTTAGTTTATGTTGTTTTTCAGGTGAATTTGTTGTCTAACGCCTATACTTTGGACCGTACCAACATTCTAGAAAATCATTATTTGTCGGTAACAAAAAAAAGTTGCTTTCAAGCTAATTTTTTTTTCAATCAAATCGGAGAAAAAAACAGATGTATTCTATTTAATCTCTCAAAAAATTAGAAGGCAACGTGAATAAATAAAACAAAAAAAAAACAAAGAGAAATAAAAAGCTTTTACAAGCTTGTGAATTATCGAAAACTGAACAAAATATTCTTTTTTCTTTCAAAATTGAAGTTTCAAAATGACTTAACGAAAAAAATTGGATGAGAAAAAAACTGTTCACTCTGTGAAGAACAAAACGTATACTTGCAAAAAATGAATAGTAGAAAACCCAAACAAGGTTATTGGTGTGAAACTTACGGAGCTCTAAAACTATTAAGGGCCATAACGAAAAACAAATTTAGGCTTTGTAACTATTCGTTGAAACTGAAAAAAGTGTAATCAAATGTTTTATTCCTTCAAGAAAAGCGCAAAACAGGGAGACTTTTACATGTTTTAAACTAAATTACTTTTGCTCTTTTTTGTGCGAATCTAAAATCCGACAAAAACGCCGGACGCCCATTAAACTGGACAATTTTAGTTTCAAAATCCTAAAACCAAAAGTTACTATACAAAGCAATCGCTGATAAAGCTTAGGTGCAATACAAATCAGAAGGAAATATACTGAGATCACTCAAAATAAGAGAACTTCTTATTACTAAACTCCGACCTTGCAAATTAGACAGAGTTAACGACAGAAAACCTAGCCAAACAAGAGTTGAAAAGTGTGAAAAAAAGAAGTAAAACCAAAACTTATTGGCTTCTTTTTGAAACTTTTGACTTCGAAGAAACAAAGCCTAACACGTTGAAACTCTATAAACATTTTTTTTTTCATAGAACTAGTCCAATTAAAGAAAATAGGATAAATTTGTATTTATATTATTCTATGGGGAAATTTCAAACATAGCCAATCGAAGATTGAAAAAAATAATGAAAGCAAGTAAACAGAAAAAAAAACACTGTGTTGAAAAAACAACTTTCGAATTTCGAAGAGAAAAATAGACACCCTTTAAGCTGTTTGAATTTCTAGAACAATTTATGACTGGCGCTTTTTTGATAACATGAACCCAACTTGAGAAAACTGTATCAATAGGTAAAGTTTTTATTCCGCTTGAAATATAAAATTAAATTCCACTTTCGAAACTAGAAATCGTTCACAATTTTTTGCGCTATTTTTCACGTTTGAATTTGGAGAGTGCTATTGACGTAACTTTCAGCAGATGCATTTTCATTGACCTCAAAAAGTGCAAATATACCCAAATGTAGTAAAAAATGCATGAATATGTGTGAATGCAAGTCTGTAGTTATTAGAGATTTTATGCACATCTTAAGACTTTTTTCCTGAAAAAAAAAACAAAAAAACTAGCAAGACCTATATAAGAGTCTTCACTAAGTTCGTTACTCTTAACAACCAAATCCATTTTCGAACCTTAAAATCATTCACGTTATTTCTGACCATTTCCTTTAATTTTAACCCGAGGGGGTGAACTGACTTCCTCGAAGCAAATGAAGATGAATTGAATTTCAAAAGAAAACATAATTCAAACCGCCCTAAGTACTATTTTAGCGTGATCAAATTTTGAGACATTTTCAAAAACATCACGAACTACTTAAATGTCTTCGCCGCGTTCATTGCCACTTAAAAAAGTCTTGTTCCCGATTACAGAATATAACCAACAATTGGAAAACTGTCAATGAACTCCAATTTTAGCATGCCTCGAGAAGTCCACAGTCTCAATCGCCTCGATATCAAGTATTACAGTGTTGATGAACGAAGTGAAATATCATATATTTAGTCTTGTGGCTTCCAGCAAACTTAAAAGTTTTTCGTGCTCAAATTTGGTTGTCCGCGGTTTGACTTTTGATTTAACTTTATTGGAACCAGTTCAAAACGAATATTTCTGATATACTTTGATATTTATGAGTGAAAATTATTTAGAGCTAACCAATCATGATCCATTAGTAAAATTTATGATAAATTGTAAAGCTGAAACTATGAATAGTTTCAGCCAGAGAAAATGTAATTCAGCTTAGAAATCAGTTACCTCTTTCTGTCCTCTAACTTCGCAAAATAGCAGAATATACTAGATCTATTGAGACTAGGAATTATAAGAGTAAGATTAGGATCGGTATTAAACTAAGAAGTTGCACGAATCTATCCGGCCGAAAATAAGATAGCGTGACGAACAGACGGTGTACCTGAGAAGGCCACCCCGGACCTAAACTCATAATTGCAATTAATTTGCTGCTTGGAAATGGTCTTCGCCATAATAGCCTGGTGAAATAAAAATTATGGTCCACAACAGAGATTGTGTTACTATTGGGTGGCTATATTTTACCTTGAGGGGGTTAGATGGGCTAACAATTTCGCTGGGGCCTAATGGTAGGCACATTAAGCTTTCCAACAGGCTCCGAAAGTATAAATGGGGCTTCCTGTTTCAATTTTATGAGATCAAGTTGTAATATTCAGCAACTTTATGGCGATTTTACAAACCAAGTCCTACTTTGAAGCTGATTCTATAGCAATTCGAAATATCTAGTAACTAGTAATCTAGTAAATCTTCAACTCAATCTCATGAAGCAACCAAATTCGTCAAAATACCAACGATTATACCAATCCGACGCATAATTTATAAAAACTAACATACACTTGAATTTTTTTTAGTGAATCATCAATTTTAGTTAATAGATTGACAAATAAATTAAGAGTTAAGCGATTACAATAAGCTAGTAAAGCAACCCAGCTGACTTCAAATTTTCCGCCTGGATATTTGCCAGCACTGTTTCCACAATAACCTGAAACAATATTGATATTATAAATGAATCTAAAATAGTGGAAGACTGTTGGAAAAGCATTACTGAACCCGGGTGACAGAAAAAAAAAATTGTTTAAACTTTCAAAATTTTTAGTACGAATTATATGATACAAATTCTCTTTCGAACCCAAGAATTGACACTTGTTGAACACAGAGTCCAAGCGGAGCTTCGCATCACTATGCAAGCTAGCGAATAGGCAATGAGACTGAAATAACAAAATCGAACAAAAAATTGTAAAAATAAATTCCATTTAAGAAAATAATTCGAAAAACACAGCCGACATCAAGTAGGTAGACGCCCATTGAGTTTGAAAACTTGGAAATCTTGCAATCAAAACTACATTAATGTTTTAAAAAATCAATCATTTTTCGCCTTTGAAGTGACACAAACAAAGTAACTAAGCCCATCAAACTTGAACAGAAACCATTCAGGCCGAATAAAGCTTTCAAGCAAAAAAAATGGAAAAGCAAGGATAATATACAACGTCAGTGCTACAAAATTTATAAAATACAGGAGTAATCAAAAACAATAGCATTTTAAATAAAATTTGCGCATTACCACTGGGCGAAGTGGGAAAAAGTTTCGAAGTAGCTGAAGTTCACTAATAAAGCAACCTATAACTTCATACAGATTAGTAAGAAAAATTGTTTACGGGAAAAAGTCTTAAGCGAGATGAAATTGCACTTCAAAAAACTATAGAACTGCTCAATTTCAAACAACTGGTTTAAGATGCTTTCGAATTAAAACTGTAAAGATGTAGCGTTACTCGAAATCCATCATAGTTCATAAATTCAAAATTTAACATCAAACTTGTCGTGATAACCACAATTTGGTGTATGAGAAATACAGGCCAGGAAAGCCGATAGCTTATGCTGTTTATTATTCGACGAAAAAAAGTAACCAATAGCGTGAAAAAGCTAGAGTAAAAAAGTAGCAGCAACAAGATCTAAATTATTTGAAACGATAACTGTTTCCGCCACTAGTAAAAACAGAACTACTCGTTAGACAACAATTTACTGATTGTTCTATTTGCCCTTTACTGAATATGAAGTAGCTTTTGGCAGCTTTTTTTGTCAATAAAAAAACCATTGTGTTATTGGCTGTTCGAAAATCGAACTTTAATACGGCTTCTTCATTAAAAAGTAGCGATTTGCTAGAAAATAAACTGCTAAATGAAAAAGACACGCACACCGTTTTTGAAAGAACTTCATAGTTTAAAAATTTCAAAAGCAAGACTTTTTCAAAAACAAACGCAAAAAATACTTTTTGTTCCGTACATTTGAAAAAGTGGAGGAACTTTGTATTAGGGTGTGCTTTAGTTTTTTCTTTTTCTTTTTTTAAATTTCCACGCAAAAGCAAGTACCACAAAAAATTATCGCAATAGTTCGAGTGATATGTCACATTAAAGCCCTTTCAGTCATAATCATAACATTAAAGTTTTTTCTCGGTGTCGAGAAAAACCACTTTGAAACTTTTGATATTTGGTCTACTTTCAAGCTACTAAGGTGAGGCTAAGCAGGCTTATAAAGCTTATTTATGCTTAGTTTAAGCCATGAAAACTTACTTTCACACGAGTAAAGCTAGTTTTGGAGTTGTTTAGCGACAATTTGGGAATCAAAAATTACAAAATTCAAAACTTTCTACAAAATTGAAAATTTTTTTATTTTTTTTTTTCGTTTTTCTAGTGATGTTTCTACAGCAACTGTTTTCTACTATGAATGTCGAAAATGCCCAAGTTCTTTTTTTTGTTCAAACTTCATCACACCACGCGCAAAAACTACACTACTTTGAAAAAATTTGTATTTTTTAAGACCATGGTCGGAACATGCTGTGCTACTTGTTATGATTTGAAATCAGCTCCAAAACTGATTAAAATTAAAAGATTTACTATAAATATAATGAAAGTGAGGGATCCATTCCAATACATTTCCAGCGTACCGTCCAAGCTTCCGAAGAACTGCTTTACTAATGCGAACATCCGACATTTTTAAAAAGTTAGGCAAAGATCCGATTTCTACCGTTTACTAATAAGATGCTTTTAGCCGAATTGCAAAAAAGACCACCGCAGTCGTGCCAACGTGTTGTGATTAGCGAGAACACGATAAAAACCAGATCTAAAAATAAAGAATCCTCGAATTAGCAAAAATTCATCTTAATCTGAGATTCGAACCTGCAACCTAGAGTTTAAGAGTCTCCCACACTAACCGCTAAACCACGGAAGCTTAATAGGTACCATTAACCAATCAGTCATAAATGAAGCAGAGAACAGATGCTGTGCAATTTCCAATAATACAGTAAAATTTCCAAATAAGTGAACACTTTTACTGAACACTTATTTGCTAGTTAGGTTAGAAAAAAAGAAGGTTCCTTATAACACCATGAGCAGATCGAAAGTGCAATAAGTTCGGATATTTGATAAAGCGAATGTCCCACATCGAATATTTGCCCTAAAACCATTATTGCCCAAAATTCCAATCCCTGTTGAAAAGCCAAATGCTGTTGTAATGAGTCAATGAACGCAAGGAAACAAAAAAATGACTAGTTTTTCGAAAATTTCCAATTTTCTAAGTGAAACATAGCCAACTGACAGCTGGAAAAGTGTAATGAACGCAAGTAAACAGAAAAAAAAACACTGATTTTGTTTAAAAAAATCTCATCTTTCAAAGAAAAAAATAGATGCCCTTTGAGCTCTTTGAACTTCTAGAGCAATTTACGATTGGCTCTTTTTTGATACGATTAACCCAACTTGAGAAAACTGGGTCAATAGGTAAAGTTATTATTCCGCTGGAAATCTAAAAATTAAACTCCACTTTCGAAACTAGAAATCGATTGCCTTTT
Source organism: Symsagittifera roscoffensis (assembly GCF_963678635.1). NCBI lineage: Eukaryota > Metazoa > Xenacoelomorpha > Acoela > Convolutidae > Symsagittifera > Symsagittifera roscoffensis. Next base: position 10,128,248 of record NC_087068.1, read on the forward strand.
TCAAGACTTCTACACTTTTGCTGTTCGATTGTGGAGTTTGCCTACCTTTTAACAGACGAATTGAACTGAACTTAAAAAATCAGAAAGCGAAGAAGTATATTTCAGACTGAACAAAATTTAAGACTTTTCCTGAAAACAAAAATCATCGCGATCTGTATAAGAGTCTGAACTACGTCCATCGACTCTTCGTAACAACAATTATACCAATTTATCTATATTTTCAATGAATCAAGCAGAACATAATTGCTACAATTTTTCTCCCTATCGATAAAAGTTTTGAAATCGATACGCGACTAAAAAGATCTATATGTGTTACGTGACACAACCTGTCGTATATTCGTGGCCACTGAGTTCCAATGCTGGGTTGGTCGGAAAAATGCAAAATGGAGCATACTTTAAAAGGCTGAACTAGTGATTGCTACCCATCCCACCCGCCTCTACATTTTACATTATCAAGGAACGTATTACCTGATATGAAAAGGACTTTCAAAACTGCTGCACTTTAAAGAGAGCTGTGAGTCTCACCTGGAAGGCCTCTGGGTCTGTTGCGTGGGTGCGGTGGAACACTATCTCTCGCACAGGTGAGCCATCTTCATTAACAGCAGTAGCCGATCTGTCCTGACTTCTGATCTGCCCCTCTATGAAGTCCATAGCCGCGGAGGGGTCTCTGTTATTCTCAGGGTAGTCCGAATAGCACACAGTTAGAGGTACATGCTTCAGTTTTTCCTAAACCCAATCAAGATAATTTTTCCATATGTTCGGTTACCAGTTTTTGTTGACTAAGTATGTGAGCTCGGTTAGATTTTTCGTGGTAGTCAGAATAAAAGGGCTAGAAAAAAACGCAGCCTACGCCATAGTCCCTCCCCAATCTAAGATAACGGTCAAAACACAATTGCAAAATTCTTTGAGGTAATCAAATTAAATCGCCGAGAAAAAATTGAGATTTTTTCAGTATTTATTTACTTTGCTTATCGAAATTTATGTGAAAAAGAAACTGATATTATTACTGAGAGGCGAGTTATATTATTACTAAGATATTATTTGTACTAAGAGACAATATTATTATTACACAGAGGCGAAGCTCGCTTCGCACACACTTGCGAGAACACAGCAAAAAGCAGCTCTTTAGAGTGCAATAATACAAAAAACATAGCCAATCGAAGATTGGAAAAGAGTAATGAACGCAAGTAAACATTAAAAAAACACTGACTTTCTTGAAAAAATCTCAACTTCCGAATTTCAAAGAAAAAAATAGATGTCCTTTAAGCTGTTTGAATTTCTAGAACAATTTATGATTGGCGCTTTTTTGATAACATGAACCCAACTTGAGAAAACAGGATCAATAAGTAAAAATTTTATTCCGCTGGGAAATCTTAAAAATAATTTCACACTTTCGAAACTAGAAATCGTTCACGTTTTTTCGCGCCATTTCCTCGTTCATATTTGGAGAGTGCTATTTACGTCACTTTCAGCAGATGAATTTCAATTGAACTCGAAAAGTGCATTATACCTAATTGCGTCAATATTTTTAGACTTTTTACTGGAAAAAAAACAAAAAAAATCAGCAAGATATATTTAAGAGTCTTCACTACGTGCATTACTTTTATAGAAATAATCGTTAAATTTAGATTGGAACCTGCGACCTAGAAAATAGGGATTTCACAACCTAATCATTAAGCTAAAAGTACCATAAGCCACTCAGTCACAAATAAAGCAGAGAACAGATGCTATGCAATTTCAAATGAAAGTGAAATTTCCAAATCAGTGAATACTTTTAATGAACTCTTCTATTTGCGAGTTTGGTTAGAAAAAAGAATCTTAATAACACAAAGCTGATCGCAAGCGTAAAAACAGTATGCATCTACGCTCGCAAATATATGTTCATCGACCTAAAATGACCGCATTCCCTCCCACAGCTAGGAAAAACTAGAGGTGGGGGAATTATGATACAGCTAGGCGATAAGGTTAACTTATTAGAACAGCTTGAGAGTGGCATTCCAGAATCCTTATCAATCCTTGTTGAAGTTAGTGGTAAACAATTTATAGTTGTGCTGGCATATGTACCCCCACGATATGACAAAGTAAAATTTGTCGATGAGCTCGATAAGGAACTAGAGCGTCTTGCTCAGTACAAAGTACCGATAATTCTAACGGGCGATATCAACATCGATACACTACAGAAAAATAAGTTACAGCAATCATATCTGAACACAATAACAGCAAATGGGTTCGAACTTTTGAGTAAATCTGCAACTCGAATTAGTGACACATCTGAAACTTGTACAGACCATTTTCTGATCATTATCCTATAATATTGAAATTTAATTTTGGCTTTAAAGGTGATTTATCAAGTTATTCATATCGTGAAATTGTCGTTCTTAACAAAAGAAAATAAAATGAAGAATTTTTTGTTAAGTTTGAAACAAAACTTAGAAGATGCAAACCTGATCAACGATAATAACATAGACCTTACATACAAAAAGTTCAATCACAGCTTAAGGAAATCTCTAAATCTTTTTGCACCATTACGTAATATGATACACAAAAACAAAATTAATGCTCCTTGGTTCGCTAAAGGCTTGAAGAATTCGTTTATAAAAAGAAATCGCTTATACAAATTGTGGAAGTCAGACAAATTGAATTCTCTGAAAAAAGTTAACTTTCTTAACCAACGTCAAAAAGTCTAAAAACTTATAAGAGTCGCAAAAAAAAAATCATTACTATCAAAAATTTAATAAATGTATTGGAGACTCGAGACAAGTATTTAAAGTTTTAAATGAAATAAATGGCAAGACCGCAAAATCATCAAAAATTTCAGCTCTCTTAATCAATAACAATAAATTATCTGACCCCGTTCTAATGTCTAACGCTTTTAATGATTATTTCGCTTCAGTAGGAACCAAGTTAGCAAGCAAAATTGACCACGTGGGGCCAGTGATTAAAATAGAAGACGTAAGCCAATCTATGTATCTCTTTAATTGTACAGTTTGTGAGATAATTGATGTGATAGAGCATCTGAAGCCCGAGCATACTTGTGGCATCGATGAAATTAGTAACCTTTTTTTAGTTAAAAGCAGGTATGTGTTAGCACCTTATTTAACATATTTAACTAATCTCTCATTTTGCTCCGGTATGTTTCCTCAAAGCCTCAAGTATGCTCGGGTTTTACCACTTCATAAAGCTGATAGCAGAATAATTATGAGCAATTACCGTCCAATATCACTTCTAAGTAGCTGCAGCAAAGTTATTGAGTAAATCTGCAACTCGAATTAGTGACACATCTGAAACTTGTACAGACCATTTTCTGATCATTATCCTATAATATTGAAATTTAATTTTGGCTTTAAAGGTGATTTATCAAGTTATTCATATCGTGAAATTGTCGTTCTTAACAAAAGAAAATAAAATGAAGAATTTTTTGTTAAGTTTGAAACAAAACTTAGAAGATGCAAACCTGATCAACGATAATAACATAGACCTTACATACAAAAAGTTCAATCACAGCTTAAGGAAATCTCTAAATCTTTTTGCACCATTACGTAATATGATACACAAAAACAAAATTAATGCTCCTTGGTTCGCTAAAGGCTTGAAGAATTCGTTTATAAAAAGAAATCGCTTATACAAATTGTGGAAGTCAGACAAATTGAATTCTCTGAAAAAAGTTAACTTTCTTAACCAACGTCAAAAAGTCTAAAAACTTATAAGAGTCGCAAAAAAAAAATCATTACTATCAAAAATTTAATAAATGTATTGGAGACTCGAGACAAGTATTTAAAGTTTTAAATGAAATAAATGGCAAGACCGCAAAATCATCAAAAATTTCAGCTCTCTTAATCAATAACAATAAATTATCTGACCCCGTTCTAATGTCTAACGCTTTTAATGATTATTTCGCTTCAGTAGGAACCAAGTTAGCAAGCAAAATTGACCACGTGGGGCCAGTGATTAAAATAGAAGACGTAAGCCAATCTATGTATCTCTTTAATTGTACAGTTTGTGAGATAATTGATGTGATAGAGCATCTGAAGCCCGAGCATACTTGTGGCATCGATGAAATTAGTAACCTTTTTTTAGTTAAAAGCAGGTATGTGTTAGCACCTTATTTAACATATTTAACTAATCTCTCATTTTGCTCCGGTATGTTTCCTCAAAGCCTCAAGTATGCTCGGGTTTTACCACTTCATAAAGCTGATAGCAGAATAATTATGAGCAATTACCGTCCAATATCACTTCTAAGTAGCTGCAGCAAAGTTATTGAAAAAATCATGCACTCTCGATTGTACAACTATCTTGAAAAGTTCGAATTACTGTATCATCGTCAGTTTGGGTTCAGAAAGAAGTTTGCCACAGTTGATGCATTAGCTGAATTGACTGAAAGATTAAGACTAGGTGTTGATAGAAACATTAAATGTAGCTTCTTCATTGATTTAAAAAAGGCATTTGATACGCGGGACCATAAAATTCTTTTGAGGAAATTAGAATGCTATGGAGTACGTGAAAATTGCTACAAATGGTTCGAAAGCTATCTATCCAATAGGTATCAATGTTTACATGTAAACAACTGTTCTTCTGATTGGTTGCAAGTGAACACGGGAATACCGCAAGGCTCTGTTTTAGGCCCTCTTGTTTCTTGTTTATATTAACGACATACAGCACGCAGTTTGCAATTCAAATGTGTTTCTATTTGCAGATGATACAAACATATCATGTCAAACATCTATCTATGAAGAATACCAGTTAGATTTGACCAAATTTTCTTCCTGGCTTTGCTCAAATAAATTAACCTTAAACTCAGATAAAACTACTTTAATTAATTTTACTAAGGATAGAAGTGCTTCCAATCTTTCTTTCTTTTGATATACTTGATTTTACTTTTCAGCCGAAACCTTTTTGCAAATACCTAGGTGTCATTGTAGATGATAAGCTTAAATTTTTTCACCATATACAGAATGTTCAATCAAAACTAGGTCGTCACTGTGGTGTAATATCAAAAATGAGACATTATGTACCAAGATCCATCCTACTGAAATACTATATGTCGAATATCAAGCCAATAATACAATATGGCTTGCTCGTCTACGGCGGCACGCGTTTTTCTTTTTTAAACCCAATTTTGAATATGCAACGAAAAATTGTTCGCATGATCTGCTTCAAAAGGAAATTTGATACCATTACTAAATTCTTTTCTGATAATAAAATACTGACAGTTCATGAGCTATATGTGTACGATTTGACGAGGTTTTGCTTACGATCACTAAATCAAGAACATCCAACTTGTTTTCTCAATTCTTTCTTTACTTTTAAAAAATTTTGCCTATAATACGCGAATTTCAGAAGGTCGAACATTTGTTCCATGATTCTGTAAGAATAAGGTAAAATCATGTTCTTTGACTAATAGGGGTTCAAAGTTATTGAATATTATGAGTATAAATAAGCTCTTACCTGAAAATATTGGATTGATGTCAAAAATTGAAGAATACAGTTTCGTCCATAAGTTTAAAGATAATTTCATTTGTGGCAATTACGAGTTGGTGCAAAACATATTTCTTTGAATTTTTTTTTACTTTTAAAAAATTGTACCCGCTGGCTAAATGCTATCAAACAACCATTCTAGGGTTGCGATTCTATGCTGAAAATATGACCCTCCAAATCCTTGTAGTTTTGGAGAAATCGCATTTTTTAGAAAATTTTCAAAAAATGAAAAAAAATTTTTTTTATATATGTTTTCTCATAATCTTAAATCGTCAGATGGAATATGAATTGGCCGAAATGACAGTACTAGATGTAATAACTATTCCTTAATGGGAGCTTAATATTAGGGAAAAATAAATTTTTCCCCACAATCCTATTTTTATTCGAATATAAATTTATCTTTATTACTTAGTTGCAATCCTAATTTGTTCAACGGGTAGACGTCAAGTAGGCACATACTGCGCCTTTGGTCTATTCCCTCCACTTTGTTGATTTAATTATTTAAATAAATTGATGCTTGTATTATCAACTATATGGAGAAATAAATTCTTCTTCTTCTTCTACAGCTCATACCTTGTGAAAACAAACAGGCTATTGCCAACTTACAATGAAAATATCGGTTTTGTTCAGGAACACGATGACATTCTTGTTTCTGAACTCGTCTTTGTTGATGACTGAGTTGAACACTTGTGTATTCTCAATCATCCTGTTCCTCTTTCTCTCTGGCAGCATCTCAAGCACATCTAAGTTGTAGTCGCTTAGAGAGAAGATGTACAAGATGGAGGTCGTCTCAACCCCACTCATCACACGACTCCAGTACTTTCTCTCGTATCTGAATACACACAAAGCCTTTTTCACCATATTAGAACAGATGTCGTGGTCTAGATGCACGCTTGGTTTACTCCTCATTTTATCAAACGAACATTACCATTAGATACCGATATCTTATGCTAGACACATAAACATCATTGCAGAAAATTGCAACACGGTAGCTTCGGATAAACGATGATAGTAGCCTACGATTAAATGCAGAACAAATTATATGTTAGGTAAATTAGCAATTATTTAGAACAGAAGCGATAACTTTCCTCCGACTATTTTCGGTTCGTTTCGCAAGATCAAACGTGTCCGTTTTATGAAGATTCCCCACAAAAAAATATTACAAAAGTACATATTGCTTAGGATTAAGCCAAAAAATAAAACGTTGAGATATTGCCAACAATCTTGTCTCTTTTTCCTGTCCACATTTCAAAGCACTAATGCTAACTAATAGACAGTGGAACTCATTGTATTGTATCTCCTACCTTTGCCCTCCGACATCTGTGATTTGGAAAATGACCTTATCCCTTGCCAGCTTCGCATCTATCTTCACATCCACAATTCCAGAAGTTTGTTTACGTGCTTTCAACACATCTTCATCAGTTGGGTTGTAATTCGGCGACTTAACATCGTCAATTCGACTCATAAAGTACTGTGCCGAGTCTAGCATGTAGAACTCGGATTTGCGATCTAGTGTTGCGACTATTGAGGCATTTTGCCAGATGGTTTTGATCTCCTGGGCGATTCTCGGATACAGTTCGGCTGCCTTGTCTTCGTCTTCGCTTCTAGGAGGTGTGTGCACGTTGCATCGCGATGGAGATAAAAACTCTGTTTTGTCTCTGAATCTGTTCTCTGAAACAAGACAACTCTTATTTGCCCAATTCTAGCAGCACAAATTGCGCAAGCTTAATCTGCAGCAAACTAAAACTTTGGATATTAAAATGTTTATATTGATTTAATTGTTTTAAGCTTCAAATTTCATAACTCTTCAGATTGCTTTTGATAAATGAATCTATTGATCAAATATTGAGCAATTTTAGCAAGGACGTGAACATAGCAGGCAGACCCAATATCACCAAAAAGTCTGAAAACTTAATCCACTATCTTAAAGCAATTCAACTTCACCCTGGAACAATTAATTGAGAATAGAGCTTCAAAAGATGAGAAACTTCGAACTTCAAAAATCGAACAAGGAGCGAGAATAAATTACAAGATTTTCCTCCAGAAAATACGATCTGAAGCAGTAAAATTCACTTTATTTCCTAATGTTTTCATCTCTTTAGTATTAATATACCTAAAGCTGGATCATCTGACGAGTATCCAAAAGCATCTCTGGCATCCAACAATTGCCACGTGGCCATGATCAAGTTCAACTTAGCCACTTTTGCACATATTTTTCGCTGCTCTTCAAACGCCGCTCTATTATATTTACGCTCCATCTGAAACAAAGGCTAATGGTTATTGATTTGTAGCCCACTCCAGGATGAAAATTGTCGATTTTGTTTTGGGTCGACCTATTTGATTTTCCGAGCTCACCTAAAACACTGAAAAGCCCTTAATTTTCAAAATATTCTCACTGGTGAATTTTTGATAGAAAACAAATTTCGTTTGATCAAAACTTCGCGTTTCTTACGCAAACTCTCCTACGCGCTTTTATAAAAGTTTAACTACTTGTCAGGTAGAAACCTGTGTCAACAAATATGTCCCTTTTTGCGAGGAGGGGGCAATTTCCTGCAATAGAGAACTCGTCATAAAAAAAACTCTGGCCCTTCGAATCTTCTCCATTTTAAACTGGGACCTCCAGTGGAACAACAGCCAAAACACAAGCTGGATAAAGCAATACCAATATTTTATATGCATTAAAGCACATCAAAAATATTGTCAGAGTTGAACATTCTAAGTTTCAGCGCTAAAATTACACATCGTATTCGTCGTTCCACTACTAGCTCTACAGCTTATAATATTGAAAAAACGAGCTCTTTAAGCGACTTGAAACCTTAAGAACAAAAATGGCACTCTAAAGGAGTGCAACGCTGATAGAAACTTTAATATAATTTTTTGTCTCTGGTAGCTAGCTTTCTTGGCGTGTCTGGTTACGCTTTGAGCTAACCTCTGAAACGCTTTCGTTGCTGTTGCTACCACGCTACCAGTACACGCGAACGCTTACTGAAGATAATATCTATAAATTTCGGTTGATGTTTCGAATTTGATAGATCAATGGTTCTTTCAAGGCGCCTTTGAGCATGCTATGCGTTTTGCTCTGATAGTTGAACATCTTCGTCGGAAAAAATCAACTGAATCTCGCGTCAAAAACACTTTGCATCAAACGCATTCCAAGCTAAATAAAACTATCACTCAAAGATTAACAGGTTACTATAAGGCAGGGTCGGTCCAGAACTTTCGCGAGAACGAAGACGGCAAACTTTTCAAAATTTTAGGTCGACCAAGATGATTTTTCGAGCTCTACCGAAAAAATTTCAGACATTTTTGCCAAGAATATTCATGAAGTCGAAATTTTGAGAAAAGAAAAAGACGCCGCCTTCAGCACATCTTGAAAAATGTCGACCAAAAAATCGTGTTTAGTTCTTCTAACGTTTTCATTTGCTAAATAGACCGTTTTCCCCGCGTTTTCTGGGCAAGCACTCCCCTCAAAATTAAGTATATTGACACCGATGCCACCTTTAGAAACAATTTAGGGCTAATCGATCGAAACTGGATGTCGTAAGGTAGAGCCCTGTTTCGCCATATAATTTAAGCCATTATCATATAATTACCCCTTATATTAATTTAATTTAATTACCTGTTTGAGCACAGTAGACTTCCCGCATTCCGCTGTTCCCAATAGCAGGATCGAAATCGTCCTTCGCATTCTCTCCTCCTGATCTTTAATTCCTCTGTCAATATCATTTTCTCTACCCAAACAAGGAAACAAATCTCGAAGGCACATTTTGGTCAATATAATTTATATTCAACTTTGATTTATTTCAGCAAATTGAACATAAAACTTCACATCGAATCGGTATTAAGGTCTAGAAATGAATTGTTAGTTCTGAGCTAACAACCCAATGTATTAAACCCAGCGACATGCATTTCGACCATTCAAGCCGTCATACATCTTTACATACGATTTTCGACACGATCAAACAGACGTTCGGTGACATCGTATTGACCGAAAGCTCTTTCTTTCAACTCATGTCTACTCAGATTTTAGAATAATACCAGACGATCGTTTAATTGAAACCTAATTTGCTTGCCTAAGCTAGGACAAGTAACTAGCTCATCCATGAAAACTTTACTTAAAATACAAATTATGGAAAAATTTACATGCCCCAAAAATTGAAATTAATCATTCCCTGAAAACAACCATTTTCAAAAAATTGCTAATTGTGAAAAACAATCCAATTTAACTTGGCCTAAGAACCAGTCATAAAACTTTATACCAGCGATACACCGGATATTGTGCAGCTCGAACGGAATATCCCGATCTTCAGTTCGCGCCGAGCATTCTGTTCGCATTTGAGCCGGAAACAAAATTATAAAAAATTATAAGATTAACATCTTTGAGGGGCCGAAAAATCCCCCTGAAACTACAATGAACAACACTTGCAGCTATCATGAAAATTGCTTACAGCACAAGAAAAAACCGCGATGCAGCAAAGTCAGCCGACAAAACTTGAGCAGGCAAATGAAAATCCAACCATTAAAACGAATTCAAATTCATACATATTGAAAAAACAAGGATACCCGGTTACTGAACAAGTAGCACAGAATGTTTAAGCCATGGTCTTAAAAACACAAACAAAGTTTTCATTCCAAATTAGTATCAATCTTTCTGCGTGGTCTAATAAAAGAATCTGAACGAAAAATTGAAACTCAGGAATATTTGATAGACATTGTAAACTAGGCAAACTGGACAACAGTTTTTGCAGGAAAAAAACTAAAAAAACCCAAATCAAGAAGAAATTTTCGCAGGCATTTATTGAATTTGAAGTTTTTAACTCCCAAATGGCACTAAAAAACTCCAAAAACAACTAAGTTTTTACGGCCTAAATTAAGCATCAATAAGCTATTGTAAGACTGCTCCCTCGCAATATTCGCTCGAATTTAGACTTCAAATCAAAAAGTTTAAACCTGTTTGGCTGGGACTATTTCTTGCAACCTTTTTAATGTCGTTCTGTTCAAGACTGAGAGGGCTATAATATATACTAGCAAGCCGGCCTCCAGTAATCAATTGACTCGAAAAAAAATTGTTTTGATCAAGCTATCTAAGCAAAGAAAATTTGAACAATTTCAAGATGAGCATATCGTAAATCGGTTTGAAAAAATTTTAGGTTTCGTAGAACGAATCGGTTCCCAAAAAATTGATGTTTTTCTAAGCAAGCTATTCAAGCTGCATTTTTGAATTAATTCAAAATGTTTCATGAAGCAAATCGGAAGGCGAAAATTTAGGTTTTTCTTGGAACTCATTTCAAGCGATGAAACATTGAATTATTTAAAGTTGTTTCATAGCGCGAATAGAATTGCGAAAAAAGTGAAGTTTTTCTAGGCAAGCTACTAAAGCACGGAAACTTAAAAAAAATTCACAATGCTCGTTGAGCGAATCAGTTAGCGAAAAGTAAAATTTTTTCTTAGTAAGCTATTCAAGCGATGAAACTTTGAAATATTTCGCAAAAGATTCAAATTTTTCTAATCAAACTATTAGAGCTATGGGACTTGGAACTATTTCAAAGTTTTTCATTGAATGAACGCTGGCTATTAATATTATGCTTTGAAACGTTTTAGAACAAATTGGTTCACGAAAAGCTAATCTTTTTTCTAAAGCAAGCTATTCAAGCTATACACCTTTGAAACCAACTACAGCGAATCGGATAGCGAAAAAATGAAATTTATTTTGAAGCCACTAAAAACCATAGAAACTTTGGTTTTTTGATATTAGTTCATAAACTTAACTGGATAGGAACCATTTCAAGATTTTCTACTGAAGCCAATCATCTGATGGAGTTTTTAACCATTTCAAGATATTTGCCAGATCAAAGTGATTAGCAAAAGAAAACAAGTTTTGGTATGCTAGCTACTTGACCTAAGCTTTGATACGCGTCACCTTAATTGATAACCGGTTCTTGAAAAGCCTATGTTGTTCTTGAGCAAGCTATTCGAGTTGGGGACGTTTGAATTACTTCAAAATTTTTTATGGACCGCATCAGTTCGCGAAATGTTGAAGTTTTTCTGAGCAAGCATTTTAAGTCAGAAAACTATGAACTTATTCATATCGTTTATGGGATCGAATCTTTTGCAAAATAGTTTTATATGCTATTCAATTTCAAATCGTTGCATGAAGCCAATCTGATGGCCACAAAGTTAAGTATTTCTAAGCAAGCTAGTTAAGTTATAAAACTTCAGAATATTTCAAGTTATTTCATGAAGTTGAAAGAGAAAAAAGAGCTAGCAAAAACGATAGCATGCTCACAGTTTTTTCAGCAGGCTATTCAAGCTATTTAATTTAGAAGTTTCCAAAAAATTTGGTTGATCGAATCGGTTCGCAAAAAAAATTAGATTTTTCTTCGCAAGTTTTTTTAGGTGAAAAATTCAAAATAATTCAAGTTAGTTTGTATCCCGAATCAGATTGCGAAAAGCTTAAAAATTTCTAAGCAAGCTTTTGAAGCTATGAAACTTCGAATTATTTCAAATCAAATTATTTCAAGCTATATAACTTTGCATTACTTCAAGTTATTTTGTTGACCAAATCGGTTCACGACAAGTTAAATTTTTCCTGGCAACCTTTTAGAGCTATGGAACTTTGAACTATTTCAAATTAATTTATAAACTGAATTGGTTCAGGAAAAGAGTTAATTTTTTAGAGCAAGCTTTTAAAGCTATGATGTTTGGAATTATTTCATTGTTGTTTCATAGACCGAACTGTTTTGCGAAAAGTTAAAATTTAAATAAGCGAGCTATTAAAGCTCTGAAAACTTTAAATAATTAAAATTATTTTGCAAGAAGCTTGCTTACAAAATGTTTGCGAAAACTTTGCTTCAAAATTTTACGCTTTTCGAAAAACGATTTGGTCTTTGAGATAACTTGAAATATTTCAACGCTTTTCTAAGCACACGATTCATGCACTGAAACTTTTGAATTTCTCAAGTTTTATCAAGGGGCAAATCGGTTGAGGCAATGAAACTTTGAATTATCTCAAGTTTTCACCGGCGAAACGTGTATATTTTTCTCAGCAAGCTATGCAAGTGATGAATCTTTGTAAAATTTCAAAACAATTCATAGTGCAAATCGGTTTGCAAACAGCTAGTTTTTCCAGCAAGGAGGTTCCTGTTTTTAGTTGGTTCAATTCAGAATGAAACAATCTACGAACGCAACTTTCGGAAAAAAGGACAGGCACTGTCTAGCCTTGAAAATGAATTATGTTCATCTTGTCTACAGAATTGAATTTTTGTCGAAAACAATTCTAGAATATTCCAGACTTAAGAAAAATTGGAAGTTCTAGAACATTCATGGCCTTCTCTTAAACGTTAAGCCTCAAGAATTTTTTAAACGTTGCATTCCACAAAGCTAAAACATTGCGTTCAATTAAACTTAGTGTCCATAGCGCATTCGGATTTACATTTATTATATAAGATCACTCGACTCATTACGATGATAAATTGCGGTATTTGATTTTGGGTGGGAAAAAAAGAAAAAATGAAAAACCCAGATACAAAGTTCCTGCACGTTTTTCAAACGGTCGGAACAGCAAGGAAATTGCAATGAAATACTTTTTTGTGAATATCAGTAACGGTGTTGAATGTGAAATTGTGATAATTAGTTTCATTGTGCCCTTCGGTCATTTTAGGAAGTTTGGACCTGTCATGCTCAGTTTTCACGCGGTGACTGAAATCAGAACCGGCAAGCTGAAAACACGCTTGAAAAACACGAAACTTATAAAAACCAGTTGAAAGTTATGAATTCACTTGAATTTTTTTTTAATTACAAATTTGCGTTACTGGAGTCAACTCCAGTGTTTTGATCAAGATGCCGTGAGAATCTTAATGTATTTAATAGGGCGTATTTTATCTGATTAAAATAAGTCTTAACTTAATAGTCAGAACAAAACTGGAGAGCCGTTGTGTGAGCGGCAACTAAAGCCTTTGAAAATTGAGTGAAACAGACACCGTGTCATAGGGTAATGGATAAAACTGAAAAATACCTAGAAGCAACGCTTTTTTGCAGTTTCATTCGATAATAGGGTGAGTTTTGTATCATGAAAAAAATAGAATACAAACTACCAGAAGTTTAGAGTCAAACCAATTCAAGGTAATGAATGACACTGATGATTCCGCGCTGTTAAATATTGAGAAAACATTAACAAAGGGATGTGCGTGGCGGTCATAATGAAGGAAAGTTTCCTTTTGGATATTTTAAATTTCGTATAGAACCATTTTTTTTTCACCATTTTTGCCTGATTTTCACGCCACAACTGAAAATCAGTAAGAAGAGAACAAGAAAAAAAGGACACAACAGCCGTTCTGAAAATGCGGGAAAGTCGTATAACAAAATCATTCTTGATCAATTGCTGATTGCAATTAAGGCGGGTATTCAGATGTACCAAAAACGCGAAAACAGTCGCTTTGAACCAATCGCCCGGAAGTACATACCGACGGAAAATAAAGAAGGGTCTTTAAACGAGTGGCTAGCATCTAAACACAGCTTCACATGCTTTTAAGCGTCTCTACCAAAGCCAGTTCAATGTGTGGTCCATTAACATCGGGTCGACAAAATCATTACTAATCAAGGCTATCGGCCAAACCGCGCAGATTTACTTAATTATATGAAAAAATAGTGGACTCATGGCTGGGTCTCAGTATCCCCAGACCACGAGGTCCCTTATAATAAACAGGGCTATTACTTATTATCATCTTATTATTGTTTTTGTTCAGTAGAGGAAAATCATCATATCCATCGGAGATGGATTAACCCTTTCACTCAACTCCTAGCTTCTCATTATCTGAAAACGAACTTGATGTTAAATAATTCAATTCAGGACATTTCGGGAAGCTAAAAGTGGTTTTAACTCAGTATTTTAACTAAAAGTTGTTCTTAACTCAGTAGGTCTGGCCATGGCTCGGATCTAAGGTCTTAGGGTGAATATGCAAACACACGTTTTCGCACATTTTTGTGCATCTTCAGGTTTTAAAATTCTTAACTATCTGTACAAAGTGATCAAAGATCATAAAAAGTGTCAAACACATCATTCTTTCAAAATTTAAAAAATTCAACCAATCACAACTTTACAAATATTACTGAAATTATGTAACAACTATTATGTAACAATTTTAAACATTCAGTCATGTACACGTTAACTCTAGGCCAAGTGGTAACGAACCTAGAGAGATTTAAAATTAAATAAAGCAGATAACAAAAAAAAACATCTGAAATTGCAATGAAATACTTATTTGTAAAATACCAGTAAAGGTGTTGAATGTGAAATTGTGATAATTGGTCTCATTGTGCCCTTCGGTCATTTTATGAAATTTGGAACTGTCATGCTCAGTTTTTACGAGGTGACTGAACATCAGAACAACCAGCCATTCAGTTGCTGAAAAACACGATCTTGAGACCAGTTGCAATTCACAATTGTTCGACATAATTTACTTGCTCGATTAGAAATGTGTTTAATCCTGACAGAGAAATCCGAAAAAGCCAAAGAAAAGGGCAAAAGTTCCAAGTTCAAGTGAATTTTATCCTTATCGATTGATAAGGTGTCCCAATGAACCAACCTGACGCTCCTAAATCTTCTACAAAATTATAAAAACCAGTTGAAAGTTATTAAGTCACTTGAATTTTGTTTAAATTACATAGTTGCGTTTTTGGAGTTAACTCCGGAGTTGTGATTAAGATGCCGTGAGAATCTTAAAGTGTTTAATAGGGCGTATTTTATCTGATTAAAATACGTCTCAACTTAAAAGTCAGAACATAACTGGAGAGTCGCTGTTGAGATCAAAGCGGCAAATAAAGCCTTTGAAAATTCAGTGAAACAGACACCATGTCACAGAAAAATGCCGAGAAACAACGCTTTTTTGCAGTACCATTTGATAATAGGGTGAGTTTTGTTTCATGAAAAGAAACTGAAAAATGCCGAGAAACAACGCTTTTTTGCAGTACCATTTGATAATAGGGTGAGTTTTGTTTCATGAAAAGAAAATAGAAAACAACCTACCAGAACTTTTAGAGTCCGAACAATTCACGGTAATGAATAACACTGATGATTCCGCGCAGTTAACTATTGAGAAAAACATTAAAAAAAGGGATGTGCCAGGCGGTCATAATGAAGGAAAGTTTCGTTTTGGATTTTCTTTTAAATTTCGAATCGAACCATTCTTGCCTCATTTTCATGCCACAACTGTTTTCACTCAGTAAAAAAAAAGAACAAGAAAAAAGGACACAACAGCCGCTTTGAAAATGCGAGAGTCGTATAACACAATCATTCTTGATCAATTGCTGATTGCAATTGAGGTGGGTATTCAGATGTACCAAAAACGCAAAACATTCGCTTTGTAACCAATCGCCCGGAAGTACATACCGACGGAAAATAAGCTAGATCTTTCAACGACTAGCTAGCGTCTAAACAGCTTCACATGCTTTTAACCATCTCTACCAAAGCCAGTTTAATGTGTGATCCATTAACATCGGCAGGGCAAAGTCATTTCTATTCAAGTCTATCGGCCAAACCGCGCAAATTAACTTAGTTATATGCAAAAATAGTGAACTCATGGCTGGGTCTCAGTGGTGGCGTGTCACGGAGCCGAATACCCGGATAGCCGAAAAATAAATTCGTTCCCGGATAGCCGAAAAATAAATTCGTTCCCGGATAGCCGAAATTTTGGATCTACTTAACAATTACCCCCTCCCTTCTACCCTCTTACCCATTTCTTAGTGGTACCATAGGAAGGGAATACTGAAGAGATCCTACAAACTTACTTAAAAACATTGTTTTCTTATTTCGAATAACCTTTTTCTCTACCCACCCCCCCCCCCCCCACACACACACACACACACGCTTAGTCCGTTCATCCTTCCTTCCCACTCCCTTCCCCTGCTCCCAATTACCCATAACCCCTACGCACATTTACCCCACCATGCCCCCCTCCCGACAAACAAAAAAAACTATTAAGGGCCCCCAACCGAAATTATAAACGATTATAATGTTAATGCAGGGGCGGATCTAGGATTTTCTCGAGGGGGGGAGGGGGGACAAATGCTTTAAAAAACAGTCCAAAAAGCGTTTTTAGGCACTTTTTGGAAAATTTTGATAAATATATTGGCGCCAAATATGTCGGCAAGGGGTCGAATCGCCTCGAATCCTAAAAAGCAAACTCCACCCACCCCACCCCCCCCCTAAATCCGCCCCTGCTTTGGTTCTGTAGCGGATTTAGGGGGGGTCGAATCCCTTTTTTGAAAATCCCCCCTCGAGAATTTCCTCTGCTTTGGTTGTTGAAGGGGTGAAATCCCTGTAGTAGTCGGACTTTTGCTGTTAATTAATTCAATGAGAGTAAAAGTATTAGCCAATCAAATCTCTTAAGAATGTTCGGAATTTTATTAGCTATAACAGGCTGCAAAATTTTTTGTCCAATCAAAATGCGCCTCAATTTAGTGAACAGTTTCTGATTTAATTTAAATAAAACCGGAGGTATTTAGTTTTTTTGGCTATCCGGGAATGCGGCTCCGTGGGTACGCACCGTCTCAGTATCCCCAGACAACGAGGTCACTCCTAAAAACAGGGCTACTATTATGTACTATATTACTATTGATTTTGTTCAGTAGATAAAAATCATCATCTCCATCGAATATGGATCAACCCTTTCCCTCAACTCCTAGCTTCTCATTATCTGACAACGAACTTGATGTTATTCAATTCATTTCAGGAAATTTCGGGAAGCTAAAAGTTTTTAACTCAGTATTTACAGACTTCCCCGAGACCAATACGAATTCTTGAAACCGGTCGATGAACTGTCTTCTTGACGACCATGAGGGGTAGCAAAATTCTCCAAAATGTCAACGACTTTTTGAGAGCTGGGACATGTTCTTTAAATAATTTCATTTTCCTGCGTAGGTTTTGGAGCGGGCTTTTCAATTCCTATGAGCGCCACTTGGTTCTCCACAATTTTTTTCTGTTCTTTCAAAAACCGAATAGCCAGCCACAAATTCCGAGAATGACGTGAATTTTCTGTTCCAGGTACTATTTCACCTCTCGCAAAAATTAATTGTTGAAACATTCGCCCGGAAGTACATATCGACGTAAAATAAAGCTAGGATCTAAAACGAGTGGCTAGCGTCTAAAAACAGCTCTACATGCTTTTCACCGTCTCTGCCAAAGCCAGTTTTTTAGGTGGTCTTTCTAACATCGGGTCGACAAAAACGTTACTGCTTTCGGCTTTGGTCAAAACACTCAAATTAACTTAACTATATGCAAGAATATTGAGCTCATGGCTGGTTCTCAGTATCTTCAGACCACGAGGTCACTCCTAAAAACAGGGCTACTAGTATGTACTTTATTACTATTTTTTTTTTCAGTAGATAAAAATCATCATCTCCATCGAAGATGGATCAACCCTTTCCCTCAACTCCTAGCTTCAAATTATCTGAAAATGAATCTGGATGTTAATTAAATTGAATTCAAGACATAATAAGGAAGCCAAAAATTTTGTATAAGTTAGCTTGAGTTCAGGTCTCGAAACCCCTTCGGATTCGGGAATCCGGGGAAATAACGTTCTTATCTCCTTTCCAGAAGGCTGGACATACACTGTCCCAACACCCTTCACCGTTTGCGTGAATTGCTCTGTAACGATTGTAGCGACACAATCGTTACAACTCGGATTGGTCTCTGATAATCTCCAGTTGTATCTCGTTATTTTCTCGTCGTTAATTCTATCGCAACTGTTGTTGTTGTGTTTTATTTCTTGCTTTTCTCCAAAAATGGCCGTTTTGACGTTTCTTAAAAGTGTGACGTCATCATTGCAATTTTTAAAAATTAAAAACTCCAGAATCTTCTGACCTTCACGTTTCGTCTAATCGTTTAAATAACGTCGCTAATCTGCTAAAACCATTAATCTTCCAGGTCAGCGGTTATGAATTCGAAATTGCCTTTTTGTCCATTCTGGTTGATTGTCACATACTCCCCGGACAGCCCGGTCAATGTCCTCATTGAGTCTCGCAGTCTTCGTCAAAATGGTACAGTGCCATCGAACATAATTTACAAAATGCACGAAATCACTTTTATCCACGTCACATCGACTCACTGCAGAATATAACTGGCTTCATACTCCATCACTATAACCTTCCAAATTCTTTCACTAATCTGCACTTTCAAGGATATGAACTAAGATAAAACATCTTATTAGACTTCCAACGTCTATATCCCGATTTAAAACTTTTTCACTTAGGTTTAAGAAGTGTAGGAACGCAGGACAGTCCTGCCAACCCACAGACTAAAATTATCCTACTATGTTTTTTCCCTTCGGAAATTTAGTTGTTATTGGTCCTGAATATTAAAACTTACGAATTCTGGGGTTAGAAGGAACAATGAAATAATCTCCCTTTTCAAGAGATTACCCAAGCCTTTCATGTCACCACAAAGTGATCAGTTGTCCTAGTTGATTAAAAACAATCATGCAGGCTGGAATATTTTAATATATTCTCCACTCAAGCCTTTCTAAATAAATAGTAAAAGTCTCTAAAGCCACTAACTAAAATCAAAATGCAAAATCATAAATGCAACAAATTCTTTAATTTTCAAAATTCAACTAAATGTTTTCTTTTCAGTTTCAATTGCAAATTTAGTTGCTTTGTTTTTTATTTGAGTTTTTCGTCGCATACAGAACGATTCTGAGTTTTAACGTCTTTTCTTTCGTCGCTTCTTTGTTTCTTCCTTTGTTCGTCGTTTAGAAATTCTAAAACTTCTAAATTCTTCTAATTTTCTTTCTTTTTGGTTCTTGTTTTTTGGCCATTTGTCAATGTTCCATCTCCTCCTCCTGCGACATTGACTCCGCACTTTCAGTCTCTGTGTCTTGCAACACGTGGGTAGCTATTCTGACGCTGTTGGAAGCAGTCTTCCAACAATTCTGCTCTTCCACTCTTTGTTTACAACAAGGTAGAGGATCAACGTTAGATTCTCTGTTTCGGCAGAAACTGTTGTGGATGCACAACGTCACGTTCCTCTCCAAGTCTTCCTTCAACATCTCTTCTCTTTCCCTTCCGTCACATTCACTTGTTATAGAAGTTCCCTTCACGGCGGTGGTCACTGCATTCTGATGAGTTACAAAAGCTTGCTTAAAAGCTCCTGCTCCAAGGTCCAGCTGATACACACTGTACACTCTGCTGTGCTTCGACATATGCTTTTTGGCATACTCGTACAACCATGCAGTCATGTTGGCTCTAAACCATGGCATCAGTCGTCTTCTGGCCCATATTTTTTTCACTTGAATCGGAATATTCAAGATTTTGCACATTGTTTCAAAAAGATCTAAATCTTTTAGACAATCCAAATCCCGTAACTGTTCTCTCGTAGGCGTCTCCAGTCTATTGTTCTCCTTTTCATGAGCTTCCAGCCATCGTATCGCCATCATAACTCCCACTATCACTATCGTTATGGGCTGTGATGAGTCTGGTAAATCCATGGAGAGCAGCTCTCCACATTGGCTAAGTATCTCCATTTCTAATGTCGCTCCAGTCAGACTGCGGTCACTCCTCTTGGTTTTGAAACCGGTTGATTTTATTCCTGCCATGAGAATGGGTGACACCATCGTTACATCAGTCAATATCCTGTCTGTGCCAGGTAATCGATCATCACCCTGTCCCAAGTCCATAGCTTCATCGACGCGCTTTCTCTTCGCTGAGTTGACAGCTTTCATCGAGATTTTGGAATCCACCTTCGTCTTTCCCGCCTTCCTCAATGTCATCTTGCTGCCCAGTTTCATCTTCATTTCATTATTCTTGTCAATCACCAATTTTGATCGCATCGTTGTCTTCCGGGTTCTTTATAGATATACCACTTCTCCTTTGTCTTCTTGCAGCGTCATCTTGATAGGAGAAGCTGCCTCACTTTCGTCAGTGGCCGAGTCGATCAACAACTCGCTCACTCTCCCTTCAAACTCGTCAGGTTTATCAACGACTTCCCACATTAGTGGTCTGTTGAGACCTAGCTTCAAAATATACTGGGTTCCGTAGCTCTGAACTACTGTCCAAACCTCTTCCATGACGGCCACTCTATCCATTCTGCATCCCGTCCTATTTTCATGGTCCCTATGATGCACCTCCCACTCTTCTTTGGGCAACGTTCCCAAGAAAGGTACTCTGGCAGCGCCTTCTAATCTTCTTCTCCTTGATGATTCCATCAAGAGTTTCTGTTCGGTACCTTTAGAATTGCTCGGAGAGCCGCTCTCCGGCAATTTCCGGTTCGTTCCCATAAAGGCTGACGGGGGTTCTAGGGTGGACGTACCCTCGTCTGCTGGCTCAGTCGTCGCTTCCAGCGCGTCCATGCCGTTTTCGAAATCACTGAGGAAAATTTCAAAGTCTAGGCTGGACACTCCTCCTGTCGAAGCCTTATCATCTTCTTTCCCAGCTTGATCGGGATCCTGTTGCATAGGTTCTTCCGATCGACGGCTTCCTCCCTGCCCATCGTCTCGTTCTAGGTTCTTTCCTGACTTTGAGGGCCCTTGCTCTTCAATCCTGGTCCCATCAGGAAATTTCGGTACAATTAGCCTGCCAGCTGACTGATCTTTCTCTTCTCCGTGAACTACTTTGACTTCCGCATGTCCGAAGGGTGCTAGCATGGTTCGAGTTTGCAGGGTTAACCGTAATTGTACGCTCATTACGATTATGGAGGCTTCTGGTAATTCGGCCTTGCCTCTCATCACCATAGGCGCTAGGTTCAGTTTCGCCCATTCCTCGTTAAACCTGCCAGGCTTTGGGGTCGCTGCATTGCTCATTCGTCTTCTCGTTGCTTCATTCGTGTAAGCAAACTGCGTATACTGCAGCACTGCGGCATTTCTGCCCACAAAACACAAGTCCATCGTTTCCGAGAATTTCGCCATCCTCCTTTCATTAGTCTCAAAGGCTCTCAACCTAGGATTTTGCACTGCGGAGACTGCTCCGAGCAACATCTTTCTTATCAGGGGGAATTCAGGGATTTCCTCCGGCATTTTTTATAATCGCCCCAACCCTTCGTCTCTTCTCTCACCTTGTGATATGCTGCAGTCAGTCGAGGAATTCTTGTGATCTCTCCGTTTTTTTTTTCGTCATAGGGTCTTAGATTCCAGAATTTAAAGAAAACTTCAATGTGTCCTCTGTCCACTTCTCCCATACGAGAACGGAAGTGATCATCAAGAATGACGACCGTCAACTCTGGCTCCAATATCTTTGCAAACAATAGGTCTTCGCTCATGAGTTCTCGCAACACATGCTGCTCACACCAATTCAGCGCACTTCCGTCCACTGCTGATATGAGGTTCAGGTGCAGCACCGACCTCCTGTATGCTTCCACCTTAACATCAGGGAACGCAAACATGACTGCAGGTCCGTATACGACCCTCAGGAACTCCATGGCTCCTCTGATCAATGCTATGGGATTGGTCCTCATAGCTAAGCTCAGATCAGTTAGTAGGGGCATGCCCCCAGCATGTCGTCGCACGTCTTCCTCCCTCTCAATCGTTTCATCCTCTCCTGTTCCAAAGCGATTCTGCTGCAGGAGGTACTGAATAAGAGTATGCCGCAAATCTCTTATCTTGTTCCAGGAATCTGTATATCGTTCCACGTCGATTTTCCTCACGTTCTCCTTCATCTGCTCCGGATAGCGTGACAAATTCATCAACCCTCCCAAGTTTCCATGCGTTATCGCGATCAACGTTAGAAGTCCATCTAATCGCAATTTCTGTACTCCTTCAGTGAGCAGTATCGCTGGTCCTTTCACAAAATTCTCTGCTCCAAACGTCACGAATAGGGCTAGTAATTCAACGATTGATGCTTCTACGACTACTTGGAGGAATTCTTTTATTAGATATCGAGAAAGTGAAGGGTATATTTTCGCCAAGAAAGATGCGGTCCATCCAGCTCCTAGTCCTTTCAACATGCTGTCAGTCCGGTCAAAGCCTTCTTCTCCCTTCATATTCTGTGTCCAGAAAGTTTCCAGGGTCACTTCGCACACTCTGTTTACGAACTCGGCTGATTTCTCTCCGGCATTTTCGGGCAGGTTTACCTTTTTCACTAAGTAGGCATGGATCTTCCTGATCATCACTGGGCCTCACTCGAAAGCATCCGCGCCCAAAGCTGCTATCCGAGGGGTCAAGTGCAGCCACTGATTAGCCTCTGGTTTCGTTCTCAAAACCAAAGCTTCCAACTGAGCTCTGGTTTCCTCTTTTATCTCCATTCCTCGGAACCATAAATTGTTTGACATCGCTACGATTACTCGATGGTCATCGCCAATTCCCGGCTTCAGTTTGAGTTGTCGACTGAAGTTGGACAGTTCCAACCCCAGCACTTCGTCTAACATCAACATGTGTAATGAATGGTTCTTAAAACCTCTCATCGCATTCGAGATGTCAGACCACACCGCAGGCAGTTCAGCCCTGAGTGGCCTCAGATTCTCCATCTCTATTCCGCGGTTTGGGGCAGATATAATTACATCATATTTCCCTTCCAAGAGCAAAGCCACCATTGCATAAACGAACTTCAGTCCATCAGGGAGATATGCATATTACGGAGACAATGCAAACACGGCTCTCGGTGTTATTTTAGTGAAGGCACCTCCTTTCAGCGTGTCCACTACTTCACCCATTGATTCGAGGATATCCGTTATAGCTGGCCATGCAGTGGATTTGGCTGTCGTAGGCTCTTTAAGTCTGCTCAGTAAAACCCCTACTATGTAGATGGTCATTGATGCCAGCGAATAAAATTGTGATCGGGTTCATTTCTGTCTTCCGTTGTACCCCGATTGCCATTGACACAGATTGCATTAGGTCTAGGTCGACCGCTGCCAACATTATAACATCAGGCCAAAACAGAGCTAAAACAGAGACTGTGTTAGGGATCCTCCCTGGGTTCATCAGTTCCACCATCCGAACTAGCTGGGCTATCGTTGCACCTCCAAAGGCTATCACCGTAGTGATCCAGGAGGTCCTCAAAATCTGGAGCACTCTGACTAGACTGTCACCCAGTATCAGATGTGATGTCCCAAGGGGCGGTTGCTGCAGGTTTACTCTGGGTTCCAAATGATTCGATTGAAACAGGCTCGCGAATCAGTGTCTGGAACTCCCGTGAAGCTAATTTTCTACTGATTGTTCTTCTGCACATCAATCACTCGGGACACTTTCTTCATCGGTACTTCTCGTATCTTTCTACCTAGAACCTTGGAGCTCTTTGTCGGTAACGTTGTATCACTAACTCCCGTTCTCGTCATCATCTGTTGGGACAGTTGCACGCTGCCCGTGTCGTCTATTGTTCCGTAGGGTGCAGTCACCCCGGAACCTGGCGCATTCCTATTAGCGACCAATCGTCCAGCTGTCTCTATCAATTTTCTCACCGTTTGCTCCACGACTGGGTCACCTAGGCTGTCATTCGGCTCCGGGATTGTCACTCGACCGGTTGTGGCAAGGAGTTGCGTCTCAACTATCGAGGCGTCAAAAGTTCCATCGGGGACTGGCCACGAGGAATATTCCTTGTATGTATCACTTTTTCCACGGCTGTCGTTAACACCAGACGCTCCAATATCTGCTTGTATTTTCGCCTCAAGCGCTCTATTTCTTCACCCTGCTCTTTGTTACAATCTTCAAACAATTTCTTCCACATGTCTCTATCTTCTTCTATACTGAGCATGGTCTTGGCAATCTCGTCCAGCTCCCTTCTGCTCTTCTCCAGTTCTTCTGTCGTCCCATTAAGATCTTGCATAGTCTCGTTCGTCTGAACCCCTTCCTCTACTTTCGCCTTCTTTGGTGGTACAGCTGCTCTCAGTTGTGAACTAGACGAGGCAGCCTTGCTGTTCATTTCCTGATGCATTCTCCTCAATCCAGGCCTAGGCTTGGTGGGCAAAGGCATCTCACCTGGATGGCAGGTCCTCGAACTTCCGAATTCAGGCTCGTTCACCAAGTCACTTCCTGAGAGAGCCCCGTTTCTCCACCTCATTACCCTCATGTTCGGGCGGTCTAGTACTCCTCTTTCTCCATATGCGGCCATCAATAGGACGTCCGTGGGTCGGTCCCCGCAGTTATCATGCCCCAAGATGTTTATCAAGGCGGCCAGCAACATGACTACCTCCGGGTCCTCCAGAGCGAAGTCTCGATCCGTCAGCTGACGATAGATCGCATCTATCATCGGTCCTACGTACGCCTCTGCCAGGTCCATGTACTCGTTCAAATCAAAGTTGTCCATGTTCTTTCGGATTCGATTCTATTATCAGTTTGTTGAATTGAAATCAAGTAAATGATTAAATGATCAATCAAGATCTGGAATAGAGTCGCGAGTATCACATTTGTCAACTTTACACTAATTTGATATTAAAATTTATTTAAAACAGTCAGATAAAAAGATTTTGATCCTAAAATTTATTAAAATCAATTCGTTGCTAAAATTTTGGAATTCGACCTAAGAACGGACAGTCCAAATTTCGGATTTAATCCTAAGATCGTCATTCGGTTACTCATGGTCACTAATTTTTTCTTACCCAGGGTCTTGATAACATAACACATAACATAACATAAGATAACACACATACCACATACAACACACTCTTGGTATGACGTCTTCCTGCATGCAATCTAAACTCAGCCTATACTTAAATAATATTTCTTATGTAAGCATACTTTTATATTAGTATCAGAGAAGATTACGTGTATCAGTCCGTAAAGCTCCCGTGGATGCAGTCTTCCTCGGTTCGGATCGTACACTGGAAGCGAGAGTTCCTTCACTTCCCTTTCCACAAGGAAGTCTCTCAATCTCGTCAAGGACAAGACTAGATTTTCCAGGTCCACGTGCCGCTTCTCCGTCGCCCTCGTCACCAAGAAGCATAAGTACTTTCCCGGTATCTGTGACGCCGCCGCAGGTAAAGCTGCTACGCCTCCTATTCCTGGCCTCTGCTTTCAAAGGAATTCTATATTTTTATATTCTCTCTTAAAATCCACTGCTAAAGCTGTTTTAAAACTTATGTCTGCTGTGATCGCTATCGCACATGTTCTATTTGTGAGTATAAAATCACTATCTGTCAACATTATGCTACTTGAGTATTCATTTGGTATGTTAAAATATGACTCAATTACCCTCCCTATGTCCGGTTTCTTACGGTCCTCGTCTGTTTCTGCTTCTAGATCACCTGTCTCTCTTGCTATTCTTAATTTTTTTAAAACAAATTTTCAATGTGGGTGTGTCCTACCCCCACTGCCCGGACAAAAATATCCATCGACGTCCCCGTCGATCGCATACTGGATATCAAATCGAGGTTAGAAGCCGGAATGAGTAATGGTCCTTCCTGGGCAGCCCAGGAGGGATCATCCATTTCGGTTTTTACGTATTTCTTGCTTCCACGATCTACATCTTGAATCGTGAAACTGGTCTCCTTTGGGTCCGACGTCATTTCGTTCAGCCATTCCAAGACACGCAATTTCGAGAAGTCTTGTTCATATGCCTGCTGCTGCTCGTCGTCGAATTCTACCTCGGGCTTAGACTGGTCATCGATCCACTCCTCGTCGCAGTCGTCGACTATGTCGATGTCTTGCGACACGGTGATTTCTTCTAGCCACACTACTTCTTCCACTATCTTCCTTAGATCTATCCTGTCCACTACGAAGTCGTCTCCGAAAGGATTATATTTCTTCGTGTGTCTTGTCCTGTCACTCTGTCGAGTCTGTATCGTAAATGGAAGATCCGGTTCCAAACTCTAGGGGACCTCCATTTGTTCGGCGTCTTGCCAGTCCTCCTCTGCGTAGGGTAAGGTTTCTTCATCTGCTTCGATCACCTCGTTGGGATCTAGGTCCAGTGGTGGACTTGTTCCTTCCTCTACGAACTCATTTCCAACGTTCTTTTCCCTGGTGCTCTTCTCGTTGACCTCACAAGCAGGGTCCATCATCAGATAATCCTCCTCTTCCATGTCTGCAGGTATACACCAGTCCTCTGTCGATGGATTGTGTGGCTTGATGTTCTCGTAGTGAGCGGCTCTGCTTGTATTCTGTCTAAAAAATTGTCCCTCCTGGTGCACTTCTGTAATCATGAAGGGTCCCCTCCACTTTTTAGGAGCCATTTTGTTCTTTTCGGTGGTATAACGTTCTGAACTACCCATACGTAGTCTCCCACCGAGTAAGCTTTTGCACCAGCTGCTTTCTTATCGAATCTTTTTCTCTGCCTTGCCTGTGCCTGCTGAGTGCTCCGTCTACACAAGTCATTTAACTCTTGTTGACGTCTAATCACATCCCTTACATAGACTTGTGGTGATGCTTTCTTCCCCTCATCCTCCGGGTAAAAGAAAGTCAAGGGCAAAGACTTCTCGTGTCCAGCTAGCATCATGTGTGGACTAACACCGGTGGGGGAGTGTGGCGTGCTATTGTAAGCTCCCATCACCTGTGGAAGATATCTGTCCCAATCGGTCATGTACCTGGAACAATATACCCTCAGCATCGACACTAACGTTCTCTTTTGCCTTTCCACTAAGTGATTCGTCTGGGGATGGTATGACGTGGAGTGGGGCTGAGCCATCTGCGAACGTCGCATGAGCTCTTTCGTAAGTTCTCCCACAAAAGCTGTTCCGTTATCCGATTGAAACGTCATCGGACAATCATGTCTTGCTATCCACGTGTTGATTAGGTGATTGCAAGTCTCTTCTGTTGAGGCAGTTATGTAGAGCACGGCCTCTGCATACTTTGTGAAGTGATCTATCATGACTATGACTTGATTATAACCACTGTCTGTCATGCATATCTTTTGGTGATCAATCTGTACTACCTTTTTAAATTCAGATGACTCGATCGACTGCAAGGGAAATCGCAACTTCCTTGGATCCTTGACCTGTTGGCATGACAGACATGCTGCTACCATTTCTCACATGCCTTTTTCATTCCAGGCCACTCAAACCGTTTCAGAATCCTCTTGTATACTTTGTCGATTCCCTGATGGCCCATCTGATCATGTGACCTGAATAAAAGTTCTGTTTGATAGAGTTGCGGCAACACTATCGCATTGTATTTGTATAGGACTTTGTCCTCTTCTCTTCTCTTGCAAGCCACGATCCCGTCCTTGTTCAGATATAACGTTTCATCTTTCTGCATAAAGTACGGTCTCAGAATGCGATAACTGTCTTCCTCCAGATCGCCTTTGTCCGGAGCTCCATCTTCAATCCCCTTTTTCAGGTTGCTCGTCATGCGGTCATTTCTCTGTGCTCTTAGTAGGTCCGAGAGTATCTATTTCGCCTTCAAGTACGTCTTCATGACCCTCATCTGACTATTCACTTCATCTGGCTGATGCGTGTCATCTTCCATCTTAACGCACCAAATCTTCGCCAATGGTTGGGTTTCTTGTTTGAACGGTTGAAGATCAGTCCTGACTACCTCTTTTTGCGGCAACAAGCTTATCGAACGTCTCAATACTGCTATTGTTTCCAGATCATCTTCTGCGTTGTCAAAGACTCTTTCACCTGGTATGAGGTAGCGATCACTGTCAGGGTCTTGATACACCTCCCTATCTAGATCCCTTGCTCGAGTTTCCACTAATAGTGTGTGTATCGCTATCTCTGACATGTCTGACCCTGAGCTCGAATTCCTGTCTGAATAGGTGTCGATCCCCGAATCCCGGGAATATTCATCCATTGAAGAGTCCGCGACAGAGCACGTTCTCTCCTCCGGATCAGTTCTGTGCGTTCTTCGCATCCATCTGAACTTCCCGGACAAAACTTTATTCTCCAGGCCCTGTTTCCCATCAGGAACTTTTTCATCTACATCAGACTCCCCGGATAAACTTTCTTGTCCCAGGTGTTGATCCTGAACTCGCCGGCTCGTCTCGCTGTTCGTCTCCCCGGACAAACAATTTTGCCCCAGGTTTCGTTCAACCTTCTCACCTTCCTTATCCTGGTCCTCAAAGGTAACGGTTTTCTTTTGCGTATCGTTCCCCTGTTCTTTCCGTTTGTATGATGTGCTTGTCAAGAAGTTTTGGGTATCGAGGACACTAGTTGCTGAACTATAGTCCTACTATCCCTTCCATTTTCTTTGTGTTGTCGTCTTGACGGCATGATCTTCACCTTCTTACAGATTCTCAGTCATGCCATAGCTGCTGCCCACTCGGAATCATCTCTGGTAACTTCTCTCTCCAACAATCCACCCAGCATCTGCATCACTTGCGGTGTGACCTGCTCTGTTTTATCCAATATCGAGAGGCTGTTAATGTTCATGCGAGAGAGTTCTTGCTGGACCAGATTCGAGCGCAGCAACAGATCCAAGTGCACCAGGTTCTTCTTGGATAGAATCTTTTACTCGGCTGCTTTCTCTACTGGTAACTCAGGATGACCTGGGATTGGATTTCCAGACTTCTCCAACCATCTCGTCAAGGGAAGCGCTTTGTAAGTCTCTTTGTCCAGAAACGAGAACCCTTCCTTGATTTCTGCCTCATTGGCTTGATTTTGTTCCAATCTTTCATAGAACTCGGTCTTCTTGCTGAGGCTGTCAGCATTCTGGTGTTTGTCACGCATCTTGTGCTCGATTATCATGTGATAGCCATCTAATCTCACTATCCATCTACCAATATAACTCTGATCCATCGAGTATGTCTTCAACCAGGATAACGCTCTGTTGTCCACGCGTAACTTAAAGGGAGCACTCCCCAAGTATGCGCGGTACTTTTCCACAATTGTGACTACTGCAAACATTTCTGCTTTCGGTGCACAATATTTCATCTCAGTGTCACTTAACACCTTACTGCCATTTGCAATGGGATGGAGAACGGTTCTTCCATTCCATTCCTGCTCCTGATGAAGTATTCCTGAGATGGCTACTACTGATGCGTCTGTGTCAAGAACATACATGCCCTTTTTTGTAGGCATGCCTAGCACTGGCGCTTCGCTCAGTTCCCGATTTTATGTTCTCGAAGGCAGCTTGAGCTTCATCGCTCCATTCGAACTTCTTTCCTTTGTTGCGCATCAGCTTCTGCATGGGATACACCTTGTCTGCATATCCTTTTATGACTTCACGGTAATAATTGGCAAACCCTAGCAAGCTCACGAGTTGTGTGTTCGTTCTGGGAGCCTTCCATGTCAGCAAAGCCTCTACTGCTTCCGGGTCGGCCTCACACCATGCCTGGCCACCATTCTTCCTAGATACTTCAGGATCTCGCATTCCGATGGTTTGCATTTCAAACCTGCTCTCTTCATGCAGTCAAAGACCTCATCGAGCCGATCAATGTGGTCTTCCAGGGTGGGTGTTGCTATGACCACGTCATCCACGTAACACATCACAAGGTTCCCGTACGTTTTCGTCACTCCGGTCAAAGCCTGAGCCATCAGTCTTTGAAAAGTGGCCGTTGCGTTGCACTGGTAAAACCCCAATCCACATGCGAATCCGGTCTTCTCTCTGTCCTTCTTCCGCAGAGGAACCTGCCAGAAGGCCGAACCCAAGTCCAGAGTGGTGAAGAATTTGGCGTCACCAAGTTTCCAGAGGCTTTCGTCTATTCGCGGTATCGGGTACACGTCTTTTATTGTCACCGTGTTCAAATAACGAAAGTCGCAACAGAACCTAATCTGCCCCCTTTCTTTTTTGCAATGACTACTCCGCAAGCCCACGGCGTTTTCGAGGGTTCTATCAATTCGAGCAACATTTCTATCTCCGCTCGGCACGATTCCGGTTTATGTGGTGTTATTCGTCCTGCGCCTTCCCCATGGGGAACGGCGCCTTCCTCCAGTTCGATTTCGTGTTCGACGAAGTTACAACAACCGATATCCGCCTTATGTTTTGAAAATACATCCGCATTCCGATTTAAAACCGCCCGCAATGAATTAAAATCTCCCTCGCCTATTTTCCCTTCAAACTGTTCTATTTCTTGCAAAACCGGTTTGTCAGATTCTAGTTCATATGACGAGGGGCGTTTCCGGAAAGATTTTATTTCATTAATTCTTTTTAAAATTATATCTTTATTGGCATGATAAGGGCAGTCTTTCACATTATATCTCTTCAAATTTTATGTCTCTTCATAGTCGGTCCTAATCGGCAAAGCGTAACCAAGCTTCTTTCCACGCTGGATTGAAACCGTGGTGTCCAGTGTGTTCAATAACACACTGACACACAGTCCGTTTCGAGTTACCGAGAAGCTCCGGCCTAAAATCACTAAACTTTGACTATTTGTGTTCGGTACCAAACAAACCTGTTTACTATCACTTAACGAGTTTAAATTTCTCATTCTAAAAGTTGCTACTACAGCTTATCCCGGCTTTAGTTTTACCGTTCTGTCTAAAAAGATTGGTACCTTTTTTTCATCTGTTATTATCCTATTAACTGGTTTCTTAACATACTTCCGGTCCGGGTTTCTAATCCTTATTAGGGCGTTGTTCAAGTCAATCATAACGTCGAAATTCCTGACAAAATCTCTAACAAGATGAACTGGTCGGAGTCATCCAAGTTCTCTACCACCACGAAGCTCATCCAAAGATCCCGTCCTCCCCTGTGGGGGACCATTATTGGTGTCCTTCCGGCTACGTAAATCGCTCCTCGATTGGCTGCCGCTAGTCGGAGATTCGTCGAAATTAGGTCTTCCCTCGTGAAGCCCAGTTTTTTCCAATTTTTAATCGGCATCACGCTCACTACCGCTCCTGTGTCCAGAAGCACTGTGAGCCCGACTTCCTTCCCGTTGATGTCGAGCAGATGTTCAGTCACATCTGCTTCGTATCCAATGTGAACCGCGTCTTGTTCCATTATTGCGTCATGACCTATCCTACGGACTTTAAGTTCTTCTTCACCCAGATAGATTTGCCCTATTTGGTCACTGTCTGCCGTCACGTAGGTCCTAGTGTACATACTGATCTCATCCACGTTCAGCATCACTTGATATGGTCCATAGACTTCCACGTAGCGCCCGTGAAGTTTTTTTTATTCGAGGGCCACCCGTTGTCAGTAGCGCTCGCACAGCTCTTGACTCAGTGCGTGGCTCCATGGGTCTCAGATAATTTGCATATGCATCCAAATGCATCAAAGTGAATTCTGATGGTTTACTGAGATTTCTGATTACCTGGTGTCCTGCCACCGAGATTATCGATTGTATTTAACTTCCCTGTGGCACCATATCGAACGTTTTCCTGGAGATCACATTTAGTTTCATGCTCAAACTGCTTGGTGCTTTCGTTTCTTCGACTTCTGATGCCTCGAAGGCGTTCAACTTTTCCTGAAATTTCTCATTCTCCAATTCGAGCTTCACCGTTTCTTCGATCTCCTTTGTTACTAATTCTTGCTGGACTCTGTTCAGAGCATCCCTCGGGTCTGCCATATAGTCTACCTTGAAGTCATCCACTGCAGTCACCGGTTCCGGTTCACGTATGTCTTCCGTTACCGCCTGCATCTTCTTCGTTGCCAGCTCTTGCGGTTTCTCTTTTCTGCGTGCCTCCGCTTCACTCAACAGGCGAGCCTTGCTGGCTTTCACACCCAATAAAGCTTCCTCATGCCTTAGATGTTTGATGTCTGCCACAGCATCCCAGAATTGTGGAAAATCCGATTTAAGTTGACCCTCCAAGTTACAAAAGAAACACCTTGGGCCGAATTTCGCAATAACTCCTTTCTTGAAATCTTTATGATCGACCTCTGACGCATCTTCATCTTTGAGGCTAAAGCCTATTGCTTTCATGCCCTGTTTGTAAGTTGGGCATGCTGACACATGATGGTCCGTCGAACTGCAATTTGCACAAGAGCGTCTCTTTTCTATATCGTCCCTTGGCTTATACCAGTTGTTTCTTTGGTTTCCTGGTCCATTGTTAAAATTGCCATAATTGTTTTTATAATATCCAGATCTCGATGGAGGCTTCAGCAAAAGATATTCTTTTGAGTTGAGTCTCAACTCCTCTGGTGTCGGCGCATTGATTGAATGTCGGCAAAGTGGTGTGTAATGTGTCGCCAACATTGTTCGAAGCTCATCATTATTCACACCATCGATGAATTTTGAGGCTAATGCCAGGTTCATCCTTCTGTTCGACTCATCTGGTTGGCTACGCCTTCTCAGCATTTCCAGATCGTTTAGAAACTTGTCTATCGTCTCATCTTCACATTGCCTCCGTTTCTCGAAGCGCATCATTGCTTGGTGTCCCTGCACCCCTGAGCCGAAAGGATTTAACAATATTTCAAAGATTTTCCCGCTGGTATTGCTTTTTGGCCATCACACAGTTCAGGGCTGTCCCTTCCAAGTTGCTGGTCAGCGCACTGCATTCTTGTCTTTCTGACAAGTCCTCTTCTTCGAAATGCAGTTTCCTTACCTCTATCCAGGTATCAATACAGCCATCAGATCGTCTTTATAGCATCTTGGTTTCTTACAAACCCTTCTGGACTTTTCACTACGTTCATTGGTCCTCGACAGCCTCGTAAGAAATGTTTCCAGGGACCTGTTTAGAGGTTCAAAGGCTGTGGCCATTGATGCCGCGTCTCTCTAATGTCCCGCTTGAGTATCTTCGCCACCTGATAAGGGCTCCGGATTTTCCCTCCTGTCCGACTCGCTGGGATTATTTCTTCCTTGGCTCGCATGACTCCTGTTCCTGGAATCACATCTCTCAGTCGCATGTGTATCTTGCGCTGGTCTTTCGTTAGAGGTCTGTCTGTTGCCAGTTGAATTTCCTCTGTTATTTGGGCCCCGGGGTCTATTGTCCCCTGTGGTATAGCCTGATGAACTGCCCCTTCCTCTAGTGGATCAATATGTCCTTCTCCTATTCTGCTGCTCGTTGAAGTTCTTCCTCGGCTCCCTACTGGGTTCTCCCCAAGTCGATTCCTCATTTTTTGATCCACTCCTGCTGCCTAGTAGCCCATCCAATCTATCCATGATAGCCTGAGTTCGCCTCTCCATCATCGCATCTATCTTCGTGTCAAGAGTTCCAAGAGTCTGCTCTTGTTGAATTCTCAACTTCTCTATATCGTCTCTTAATCGTAAATCTCTTTGCTCAGCCTCCCTAGTCAATCGCCACAGGTTCTTCGCTAAGTGTTCATCCGTTCTCTCCTTCAAGCGTTTTTCGCTTCTGCTAGCTTCTTGTCTGTTGCGGTTGATCTCTTCCCGCAGACTTTCTCTCTCGACGTGGACTGCCCTTTCCAGCTCACTCATTCTTATGGACATCTGTTCATTCTGTTCTCCTATTCTGCCCACTATGTTGGTCAAGGCTTCTTCAATTGATGCTCCGTTTTCCACAATTGGTGTCACAAGTGGTGGTATCACCCTGTCGATCCCAGGTAGTTTGGTTCTGGTCGAGATTCGGGCTTTGATTCTCTGCCTCGACGTCTTTTCACTATCCACCTCTGGATCCGCCGGTGCGTTGCTTAGCCCTGTTTTCCTACTCTGCCCAGTTCGCATTTCCGATTTCGTTATATTCACAAAGTCTCTTGACTGGCCTGATCCTTTTGTGGCATTGCTTATTGTCCTCACCACGCCAAATTGGTCCATGGTACCAGTCTCTCTATTGGTGTATGCGCCATTCTCCTGAGTCGAGCTATTGAGGCTGACTTGAGATCCGAAGTCATCTTGCCCGTCATCGTCCCCTTCTTCTTGCTTGGTTTCTGCTTCATCGCCTGTACCCGTTCCCATAGTAAATGGAAAGAAGTTTCCTAAAGTGTTCTTCACTCTTTCTGAAAACGATGAGGACGTTGCCGGTTTTTCCGTCATGCCAACCATCATGGTGTTGTCTGTGGGTGATCCTGTAGTCGCCACATTTTCAGTAGAGATGTCGGACAGTTCCGACATCTCTTCTCGTTCCAAGGTCCCGGTGGAAGTGGCAAAATCTTGGCCTTGTTCTACCGGAGTAGATTCACTCGCCAATCTTCTGTTTCCTCTCCCTTCCGGTCCATGTCCCCCCTGGTTCTCATCCATGGCAGGGTCTAAATGGACCTCTACCTCTAACTTTGCCTTTAGTCCTTCTGATGACTTTTGACTCCTGGTTGCAACCATTATGCCTGAAACTTTCTTCCCTTTGTCGGTCCGGGTTCGTGTGATCTTTTCCACAAAAGGGCCAATCATTGCTTTTCTCTGTTTCTCTGGTATGAATTTCCTGGAGCTATCACCTAGTTTAGGTATCCTTGACTTGTCTAGACTCATTTTCAATTTACCACTTCTTATTGCCTATACACTCAATTCGATTGATAGTGTCCTTTTAATCTGACTACTGATAATAATAATAAAACACAATAAATTCCAAAAGTTTCACTTAAATAGTGACCACGAATCCTTTTATGTTATCACAGTACAGCGTGTATACAATTTATTCACAATAATCGATTATTAGTTGCAAGATATGAAGCTAGCACAGTCTGATGATATCAATTATTTTTAAAAGATAGTGTTTTACTAACCCAATCAAGCACAAATATTATTTAATTGAAACCAAACATGAAGAAAATAAAAAAAATTTTAAAGAAAAACGCATGTGTTTTGTATTTTCGTCAATTGCAATATGATAGTCGAACTTGTTTCTAAAGAAAGAACTATCCCTGCTTGGTGCTGCACCAAACAGACAAAACTTGAAGGCAGTAATTTTCTCAAGTGGGCGTCTATTGCACCCACCGAGTCCTGTGTTACCTACCTGCCTTCGAATTGCCCGAGCCAAAACCTACTAAAATCCTCAGGGCAATCAATTTCCCAAAAGTGATTTAGATTTCAATCCACACAAATCAGTTACAAACTCTTTTTCAATTTAGACATAGTAACGCGAATATCCGAGTTTAGACCTGTCTTGTTTTGGTCTGGTCTTTTATGAAGGACAAGTTACCAGTGCAGTCACTGGTTCCTAGCCTGTCTCTTAATAACTTAATACCTTTCACTATTATCTTTTCTTCTGTCTACTTAGGTCTTAACAAAATTAGTACCCATCCGGATTGGCAGAAATAGTACTCCTCCGGATTGACAAAAACAGTAACCCTCCGGATTGGCAAAATTGGTACCCCTCTGGATTGGCAAAATTAGTACCCCTCCCGATTGGCAAAATTGGGACCCCTCCGGATGGGCAAAATTGGAACCCCTCTGAGTTGGCAAAATTGGGACCCCTCCGGATTGGCAAAATTGGGACCCTTCCGGATTGGCAAAATTTGGACCCCTTCGGATTGGCAAAGTTGGGACCCCTCCGGATTGGCAAAATTGGGACCCTTCCGGATTGGCAAAATTGGGACCGCTCCGGATTGGCAAAATTGGGACCCCTCCGGATTGGCAAAAATAGTACCCTTCCGGATTGGCAAAATTGGGACCCCTCCGGGTTTGTAAAAATAGCTTTTCAGACACTTCCAAAATTTTCACCCGATACCCATCCGTATACGTTCTCCGATGCTATTATGCTGTTTGTATTAACTAGGAAGGGTGTATTTTCTTTTCCCTAGACCCTTCCGGATTGAAGCTAAGCCTCTTATTTGACAATTCACATTACTAGCCCAGTTTCGACTCGACTATGGTCTTCTGGTTCCCTTGGCCTTCCCTTTTTGTCTAGAACAGCGTAAAATTGCCTTATTCAACCGTTGCTACTCTTTGGTAGGGGTGTAAGGGCTTTCCAAAATTTTTTTATAAAACGTGAAGGGTCTACCTTCCCGAATTAGTGAATTTGCTAAAAACAATCTTAAATAGTTTTCAGGCTCACTTTCTTAATTAATTGATGGTTCTATGAGTAAGCTCATTTAATTTCTGATCTAATGAAACCAAGATCAACTAGATCTGTTTAGTAGTTCCAAAGTTATTACCAAAAACGTCTTTTTTCTAAAATCAAAAAATTTTCTCTCTAATAGGTTCCGCCTAACTTTTTTTCGCAATTCTGTTCTTTTTGACCTAAAAAATATTGATCCGAGCTCAGAAGGCCTAAACTCTTCTATTTCAATGCAAAAAACCTGATCTAAAACCTTCCAGCTGAAAAAATTTGCCAAAAACAGTGCTATTTGGACCCCTCCGGATTAATGAATCCACTAAATCAAACACGTTAAGTTCGATTTCACTGTAACCCGGAAGGTTATCGGCAAATGGGTTTTTAAACCTGTCGATTCACTAGTGAAGGTTGTCCGAACAACAATTTTTACTATCTTAACTCAAAAATTTCAAAAAGTTTTCCTATTTTGTAGCGTTTCGTTTCTTCAAAAAATAAAAATTTCGGTTTTTGGTACCCAATTAGTTCCAACCCTTTCTGAACTATACTTCACCGGTTCTACCTATTATACTAGTACAATTACAATGTAACTCACTAATTTAGGGCTTTTTTCCGTTTGAAAAAATATCGATATCTCAAAAATCGCGATTTGTGGGGGGATCAAATTATCGCTATTTTGACCCTAAAAGCCGGTCTACTTAGTGTGTTTGTTACTGAAAAACTGTATAGGAGTATTAATATTGGAACTGTAAATAAAAATACTAGTAATACTATACCCCTCCGGGCTTGTTCAATCTCCGAATTAAGGTGCTTAACTCGGAAATTCGCAGTTCGGTGAAGGGTCACTACAGTGCAGTCACTGTCGAGCCCCCCACAGAGTAATATCTTACTTTTTGCACCAAAAGGGATACAAAACTTTCAACGATACCCAACAGTCGAATGTTGTTGTCCTTGAGCCCCTTCTTGTCTCTCCTTGTACTGCTTGCCGGATCAGTCTTCTCCCAAGACCCCTCCGGATTGAGCGCAAATAAGCTGACCCTTCCGGATTGAGCGCAAATTAGCATTAACGTACTTAAATACTCAAACAACCCTACAGGACAAGCCTCACAAACGGGCTACAAAATTGATCGTAACAATCCTGACTGATATAAATGCCTGTAACAACAATATATCTATCAACAACAAACGGGAGGGTCGGATCACATCTTGTCTGGGGTGATGATTTCTACTGATTTTTTACTTTTCAACTGTTTTTAGTTTTTTTTTCGGTTATTTTTTATGTTTTTTGTTTTTCTTTGGTACTAAAATACTTTTTGTTTGGTTTGTTGTATATCTTTAAGTGTTTTTGCTCACAGACTTCTCAGGGAACGAGGGGACGACCAACCCCCCACCCTTCCTGGTTCGTGAATTTTCGGTCTTAACTAGGTTAAAAAACTATTCACGGGAATCCGGAAGGCTTCGGCGGTCCGAACTGCCCTTCCACTCCGGCGGTTAGGGCCTTATTAAGGCGTTATTATGAGCATCCGCTCGGCGCGGAGTGCTCGTTAACGGTCCTGCCGGTCATGATGCTAAAAAGAATAACACCCAGGAGCGCCATAAAAACATCTATCTAACATTCGCCCGGAAGTACATATCGACGGGAAAAAAAGCTAGGTTCTAAAACGACTGGCTAGCGTCTAAACACAGCTCTACATGCTTTTCACCGTCTCTGCCTAAGCCAGTTCTTTTGGTGGTCTTTCTAACATCGGGTCGACAAAAACGTTACTGCTTTCGGCTTCGGTCAAAACACTCAAATTAACTTAACTATATGCAAGAATAGTGAGCTCATAGCTGGGTCTCAGTATCTCCAGACCACTAGTCCACTCTTAAAAAAGGGGTACTATTATGTACTATTTTACTACTGTTTTTGTTCAGTAGATAAAAATCATCAAAAATTACGCTATTACCATTTTCAAGCCTGGACCCTGACAATAGGATTTTCGGAGACCATTTTTTGATAAATTTCTAAAAATCGCCTGAGTTAAATAAAAATGGCATTCAAAACGCTCTGTTTCTGGGAAGTCCGATTCAAGGACCGAAATGATACCTCGTTCATAGTATGTCACAATGGCTGGGGGACTCATCTATGAACAGTCAAGCGTTTGACATATTGGCCGATTATTTGAAAAAAAAATTGGGTATTGACAGGCTAATTTTCCTTTTAAGATTCCGAAAACTAACGCCAAAAACAATCTTCGTATATACCGTAAAATAGATAGAATTGAGCTGCTCGTAAAGTGGGGGCATGACTTGAATGTTCCGTTGCTCAAAATTTCCTCCGAAATAATTTAAAGTGTCAAATTTTTGTCCAAAGCGAATGTTGTAACACCAGCATCAAAAACATGCGCAAGAAGGAATCGGTTTTTGGTTAACGTTAACCGCCATTTACCTGTTATGGAAACTTCGTACATCGTTGTTGGAATTGGAGAAACAAACTTTTTTCTGCGTTCTGTAAAGACTGAATTTAAGAATTTTGAACTCTGACGCAACAGTCATACTTGACTGCAATACGTTGTCATAAATATTTCTTAATAGATTTGTCGGGTATTTCTTTCTGTCGAAAAAATTCAATCGATATTTCGTTTCGCTCGTCATTGTGTGCGTGCATTACCGGATATTAAGTAAATTATTTGAATTCGGCTGATAAAACCAATCACACTTCGCATTTTGCCCAACGAAACAAAAAAAAAACGTCAATAAACAGCTTTGGAATTGTTTGAGTATAGTAAATTACGAAACTGCTCGAAAATAACAACTTTCTGCTACTGAGAATTTAATAATTGTATTTGAATTTCTTTATTATTTTTTGATTATTTTATTTATTAAGTTTTCATCCGGCCGGAGATTAAATATTAATCGTTAAAACTTAATATGAACCGTTGAAACGGCTAACTTCAAATTAACGCCTGATTTTTCCTGAAATTATGCAGTTAATACGTAATCAGTCCTTATAATTCATCTTTAATGAACTCTTTTCCTTGA
Source organism: Symsagittifera roscoffensis (assembly GCF_963678635.1). NCBI lineage: Eukaryota > Metazoa > Xenacoelomorpha > Acoela > Convolutidae > Symsagittifera > Symsagittifera roscoffensis. The sequence goes on from NC_087068.1 coordinate 10,167,357, forward strand.
ATGCTATGGAAAGTAACCATACAAATTTCAGCTTCTCCCGAGATTCGAACACCTGGCCAAATGTTTTTAGAGCACATATATTACCTTTCGGTTACAGTGAGTTTAATGATTTAATCATTCGGGTTATCTTTTTTCGGTACATATAGGAGCGTTTATTCATTTTGGTACAAACGTGACTGATTTCTTATTTTGGTATAAACGTCCGTTGGTACAAATGGGACTTGATGGCAATTGAAAAGATTATATTCCCGAAAGTAGAGTTGTCTGCTTGTGGACAGGTGACAGGTGTCGAGAGTGGCTACGAATAGCGATTGTCAAAGTGCAAGTATTACAACTTGATCCAGAGTGCAACTCGACTGAAGAACTTCCCAAGTGAACCGACCTAGCGGTCCAAAACATTTTGAATATTTCATTTCAATTTTGTTGAATTACTTAGTTATCCTGAGCTTGATTGAGTTAAGTACTGAAATTAAATTCAGAGTTGTATACTATGTCTTGAAAAATTGAAGTTAATTACGTTTTCTTGAATTAGGTTGAGGTAATGCGAATTCTAAATTTAAAAAGCTTATCTTTCTTGGCCCGATGATACCAAACTAGCTTTTTTAGAATCGTTTTCAGAAATTCTTTACTGTACGCTTTCGGATGTGAGACTTTGCAAATCGAACTGAGGGAGCGACTAGGGAAACAAAAAGACCAGAGAAAAGTAGCAAAAAAAACAAAAAATAAATTAAATACCAAAAAAAAAACAATAGAAAATCCCGGAAAAAACAGTGTTGTTAGTTGCATAATCGGATGGATTGGACCTTATCAATTGAATTAGACTCAATAAAATTTAAAACACTCTGATCATTTTGATCAAAATATTTGAACAACACAAAATAGCCCATTGTGAGGTGTTGTCAGTAACTTCCAGATAGACTGGAGACATCAGACAATCATTGGGAGATTGACTGGTAAACAAGACCAGTCAAACTTAGACACAGATCAGCGATACCAAAATATCAAGAGACACCGGAAAACAAAGGGACAAGGGTATCGTTGAACATTTCGTTGTACCACACTTAAAATTCGTACACAAAAGATAAAAGATAGAAAAACCAACCACGTATTTTATCAACGTTTTTGCAAGCAAAAACTTGTTTACAAGTTCAAGGGGTTTTTCCAGAGACAATTTTGGCACTCCTATAGGAGGATTTTATTTGAGGGGTTGGCATAAATCGTATAATTACTAGTTTCCCGACAAAGACTGAACAGGAAAACTAGGAACTCCGCTTGATACTAATACAAATAACCTAAATAATTATTAGTTTTTAATTAAGGCCAAACAGTTGGACGGAGAATAATTTTACTGTGGAGTTATCAACAAGGACAGAAAGTTTTGTATTACAATCCTGACAAATTGTTTTGAGACTTGGGAAGGATAGAAAAAGTCTTGCAAAGGTTAATCTACTATCTCAACTATTTTTTTTTGAGTTTAGGAAAGGTTAGCAAAAATCTTGGGAAGGCTAATCTACTTTCCCAACGAGTTTTTTCTTGAGTCTTGGGAAGGTTAACAAAAATCTTGGGAACTTTAATCTACTATCCCAAAGAGTTCTTTCTTGAGTCTTGGTAAGGTTAACAAAATTTTGGGAAGGTTAACCTTCAATCCCGACGGGTAAATAACAAAATAATATATTAAAAATAGAAAAAATTCAAAATCTGACCAGAGGTAGTCGCAGCAGTAAAAATAGGATAGGGGAGCGAGATCAATCGGAGCTCAGAACACAAGAAAAAACCAGAGGGGAAATCGCCAGAGGGGTATTCGCTCATCAGTAAAAAAAGTTTTGGAAATTTTTGTTTCTGAAAAGGGTATTGTCAGGTGAAAATCATAGGATTTACACGGATAATTCATGCCCGTCAAAACAAGAGGAGCATCTGTGTGTGAAAGAAAATGACCACTAGGAGGAACCTCGGGCTGAATAAGTTTCAAAGCCTTGCTTGTTGTTAGCTATAATAAATGAATGCTTCCATCTGTTCGAACACCCAGCACCCAAACTTCTTGTTGTTTGGTTGTGTGTAAAACTATTTTGTATAGTGTATATAGGTAGTTCTTTAAAAAATGTACGCAATTTACGATTGGCCGAACTAGAAATCTACTTAAAGGTCACAGACATCATAACTGTAAAATATTACGTCATCAGACTATTAAGCTTATAATTAAAAAAAGAAATCCTGACTTGATCTGTTCGAAATGCGCGTAGCTGGACTAAAAATTTTCCGCCGGAAATCGCAAATACAACGAAAATGCGAAAGAGCAGAGTATCAGTATTTGATCAAAACAAGAACATCCAAAAATAAACACTCTCGGACAAGCAAGAAAAAGTTCGGAATTCAAACACAAAGGCCATATCGCAAAAATAATTCAACGAAAGTGGTGAATACTAGGCGAGACAAAGATGAAGACACGAGTAAAGGACCAGAACATGAAAAGCCTGAAAGTATTCGGGAAAAGGATCCCAAGCAGATCAGAGAGTCCAGAATGAGGAACAGAGAGAGAGAGAGAGAGAGCCAATAAACGTTGAAGCCCCAAACAAGAGAATAACAGGAGGTAATCAAATCGACTTCTTTGCCAAACACGTGAGAAAAAGAACAGGTAATTGGAAAAATTGGCTTCTCACCAATAGGCAACGAGAACGATGAACAAACTCCTGAAATGTTGAAAGATGACTCGCAAACCAAGGAAACATATTCACCAAGAAAATGAAAAGGGAATAAGAACAATGGTTGGCTTGAAACCGAAGGAGAAAAAAGCAGAAGGCGCAAAACTCCACAGGAGTGGAACGTTTGGCACAGTAGCAGCAATAGGCTTAGACAGGAAAAAGTGAACGGACATAACTGCCGAGTCCACCTATGATGCAACAACTATAGGCATAAATATTTTCAAAGACAGCGAGGCTATTACCTACTTAATGAGAAAGCTAGGTCTAATGCAAGGGAAGCTTGAAATTACCGCTGAGGATATGGAAAAACTGAAGAAAAAAGTTGGAAGCATTAATCACGAGGGTCTAGAAAATTACCACGCGATGGCGATTTGAGCGCGGCAGAAAGGAAAAGGAGTGAACTGCTGAAGAAAGTGCAGGAGTCGGACTTGGAGAGAGAAACGAAGATCAGACCGGATATGCAACAAGTGCAGAGATGTTATAAGGAGATGGAAGGAGATCTGCAGAGCCTAGAAGGCAGAATCCGGGAGATGAGCACAAAACAAGGCTCCAATTTTCGAAGAAATAAGAGAGAAATCGAGAGAATACATGCTAATGAAACCAAAGAATTAATCGTTTTCGATTGGAGGGAACTACTATAATGGCAATATAGCTCACAATTCTTCATGCTACAACCCGAAAGATGACCGTAAGTCGGATAAGAGTAAATGAATTGCCAATTGCGACTCAGCTGATCATCACCTTTTTAGACTAACGTACATGAATGCAACTTGTAAAGACGGGATGAAAAGCACAAGATCTTGAGCAAATTCTACAAGGAACCGAAAGATTCGCTTTATCACACGGCGGATGAGTTAGTTGCATGTAAAAGGAAGAATGAGGAAAAGATGCTGCATAAACATAACATCATAACTCAACCGCAATTGTACCAGACGGAGGGGTTTTTCAAATCTTATGACCAGAAGGGTCACCAGGGGACAGATAAAGTTCAAATTAAGACCCTTCGCCGCTTTCATAGCCAAATGCTGAAAAAAATTCATTGAAAGTGGTGAAAGTCACGAGTAAGGGACCAGAACATGAAAACTCTGAAGATATTCGAGAGAAGGATCCCGAAGAGATGAAAGAGGACCAGAATGAGAGAAGAGAGAGAGAGAGAGAGAGAGAGAGAGAGAGAGAGAGATAGATAGATAGAGAGAGAGAGAGAGAGAGAGAGAGAGAGAGAGAAAGATAGATCCAATAAATCTTGAAGCCCCAGAGAAGAGCATGACAGGAAGGAAAACAAGGGTAATCGAATCGACTCCTATGCGAAACACGGAAAGCAGTAACAGTCAATTGTAAAAATTGGCTCCTCGCCGATAGGCAACGAGAACGATGAATGAAATCCTGAAACGTCGAAAGATGACTCGCAAACCAAAAAAACTTTATTCAACAAGTAAATGAAAGCGGGAATAAGAACAATGGTTGGCTTGAAACCGAATGGAAGCTAGAGTAAGCAATTAAGTAAGTAAGTAAAGTATATTCAATTGAAGTAAAGTAATTAAGTAAGGGTAAACAGAAAAAATTGGGTCAGTACGAATAGAAAACAATTTAGAGTAAAATAAAGTAAAATAAGGTTAAAAAAAGGTAAAGTAAAGGAACGGAAGGTTAAATATCAGGTGAGTAACAAAGAGTAAGAGTTAATTAGTTAGTTAATAGGTAAGTCATTTAGTAACTAAGTAAAAAGTAAGTAAGCAAGTAGAGAAGTAAGTTAGCAAGCAAGCAAGGAAGTATTCTCCAACTAAACCGTTAAACTTTCATCAAGTCCATGAAGTACAAAGAGACAGACGCATATTGTTGATCAATCGCAAAACTACGATCAATCATTTTCCAGATTTTCAAAGGGTAACTATGTAACCTTGTGACATTGTGCAGCTCAAGATATTCAGTAATAAGATCTGCAAAGAACGCAGATAGCCAATTGGTTTTGGTTTAGTGACCAGCTAGAAACACTGAATTATGCTTGAAAACGTGACTCAAACGATAATTTTTTGAACAGTTTCAAGGTAGAATTTGAAGATACTCATAATACATTTCCTTAGTTTACTGCTCACTTAAGTAATGTTTGAGATCATGAAAAATTATAAAGTAATCTTATGAGGGCGGCAGTCGTTTCGTCCAGAAACTCGCAGATTTTGTTGCTTTGATTAAAATTAAAAAATAGTTTGTAAGAGACTGTTTACCGCAGCAAAGCTTGTGTCTTAGTATGAACTCTCTTTTTTCCAACTTAAGTCGCGAATATTGTTGCGAAGCAAATAGTGTTGCGGCAAAACTTGTTAATTTTGAAAGTGTTCTTATGATCAATAACCAGCTATTAAGTACAGCCAATGCTAAGGACGTTAACACAGACTATTACATTACAAATAGCACTTTAACTTCAAAGTATCATAAATATGTAGCGTAGAGGTAGGGAAGGAGACCTGCAACAAAGTAAATGGGTTCGAACCTGGGCAGGGTCGGATGTTTTGATTGAATTTTTTCGTATACTAGCTAAAATGCGTCCGCTCTAAAAACTGAGGCATGCTAGAAGGTAACTTTTTTTTTCAAACTGACTAGTTTTGCTAATGCGTCATAACTGGCTGGCGTCATTTAGCGATTATGTAAACTCATAAGTGGCGAGCGTCACTTGAGAAATTTTGTAGACTCTGTAGAAATTTTGTAGAAGTTATCAACAGTTTTGAGTTGACACCTTTTGAATGCAACTTTCGTTTAAACTTCCAATTGCAAACTAGCAGAAATGTTTACCAATTATGTTTTTTTTCAACGGCATACAAAATTTGTTTTTGTCGAAGTTTACTGTCAAACGAACACAAATGGAACCTGATCTAAACTACATTTTATGATTGGATAAATTAGATATTTTACCAATGTAAAGTATTTAATATTAACCAATCATGATCCATCTAACTAACAATCCACTTATTTGTAAGTGCTGAAATTACTTGTAATTTCAGCACCAGAGAGATTTGAATTTAACTTAGAAATTAGTTGAACTCTCCCGAGTACTTCAGCAACCGCAATAAACCAGTATACCCTAGATCTATTGAGCCTAGCAGAGACTAGTTAAACAACATGAGACTAGATAGTATAAGAGTAAGATTAGGATCGGTATTAGACTAAGAAGTTGCACGAATCTATCCGGCCGAAAATAAGATAGCGTGACGAGCAGACGGTGTACCCTATCCGAAATTACTCTATGAGTTATACCCAAAGAAGATAACTCATCTGGTGCGACCATAAGTCTCGAACAAGACCTTAATAGCTTAGCATTAACCAATAATAGATTAGAATTTAGACAAAACATTTACAAAATGTTATACGACAATAATTTAATCGAAATGTCTCTACGACTCAATAGATCAGAGCCAATATTCCGAACGATAACAGAACTACCCGGAATTGGAAGAAGACCTCGAACCAGAGACGACATACGACAAAGCAGAAACTTACCATATAGTTATATGATAGTTCGGCAAAAGCCAGAACAAACTTTTGTATTTAGAATACTACTAGCAATGAATTTAGATTTTCATTTGCAAACATAAAATTTTGAAGTCAATCTTCAAAATCATTTCAGGCGCTAAACAAAATTATTAATATACAATAACGATTGATAAAAAGATCTCAGATCGTTTTCCAAAATTCTGCAGTAATATACAAAACATGTTTGAAAAATATTTATTGAAAAATCAAAATAAAAATTAGTAGCATGACAATAAATGATTAGTAATTATAAATCATCCTGTTGTTCCAGCTTCATCGCCTAAACATAACAGCAATCATAAGCTCACTAATATCATAAAAATACTAAATCTATTCTTTACACAAATTTAAAACATTTTAAACTTAAATTCACTTAATTTTAAAATCAGATCATCAAGGCTTATCCTTGGATCTTAAATCATTTTCTATTTAATTAAATTTAAAACTTGATCATCAAGGCCTATCCTTGGATCAAAAAGAACAACTTTGTTCTCCCCCACCCACTAAACGAGTGTCTAACGACCTCAAACGTCGATTCACTATTCAACCCTTTCTAAAAACCCAGGACTAATAGAAATTTTTGAACAAAACTAATCATTCAAATTAGGATAAACAGTGAAGAACTTCGGTTATTCATCCTTCACTTGATCCCCCCTCTTACCAGACCCAGGATAAATCTTAGACTTAGTAAGTTTAAAATAGTATCTAACGAACTACTCGCGTTCTAATTATACCTGAACCCTGTGGATCGATGTACTATTCTCCAACCCTGAACACAATCACTACCCTTAAGTAAGATTAAGTAAGTTAACACCTTAGCTTATACTAGCCACGAGAAAGTATAAAATCATTCTTCGGAATCGATATACTTTTCTCCCCAACCCTGAACAAATAGACCCAGGTTAGGCTAACAAAAAAATCGTAAGGACTAACAGTTTAAGCAAATAGAAATCATTTAACAACCTTTTGCATCCGTCATCCTAAACCTTATGTCATTTAAAAACCTAGGAAATAAACAAACAATCGTTTTACACAATTGTGAAATAAATAACAAAAAATACGACCTTGTAATCACACCTCATACACAAACAGTTGGATACATTAGAACAAAACGACAAACATTAAAGAGAAAAATAATAACTAAACAAAGACAAATAACACGAAAAAGATTTTTCAAAAAATCGAAACGCATTTTCAGAATCAGAAACCAACAGTTTAGACGAACTTTATAAACTAAAAGAATCAATAGATAAAAATTGCCCAATTCACGATCAATTATATTTCTCTGACTCAGAAACAACTTCAAATTCATCAAAAAGAGGAAAAAGAAGAATAAAAAAGCAGTATAAACACAAACCAGTACATTTATACAATTGGAATCAACCAATTAGACACATTGATAATTACATATTAACAGTCATCGAACGAAAAAATGAGCTCAACGCACACCCCAGGTGAAGAAAGTCCAGATGATGATGATATTTTCCCCTTTATCGTAGATGCAACCACTGATAGAGGACAGCATATATTCTGCAAAAATTTACTCTTAAATTTGTTTGAAACCGGAATCAATCCATGTAAAACAGAGTTCCCAGATGTAAAAATCAAAAGACAAATTATCGATCACTATCTAAAAGATATATGTAACCTAACACAACAATACGGAATCTACTCCATAGAATTCAGCTCACCAAACCAGAATCACAGTAAATATATAATTCAAACAGACGACCTTGATTTAGAATTCTCAAAAGTATTCTCAGAATATATAAAAAGCATCCAATATCATAACTCACAAAGAGCAAACTCCATATTCACCAATGAAGTTTTTGCGATAATATATAGTTATATCTCGATATTAGAAAACGAAATCCAGATACCAAATGTCTCACCGACAGAAACATCTAAACATATAAGAGTACGACATGAAATCACACTACTCTCTAGTTTTCTAAATATAATTAAAGAAAATTTCACGAAAGAGGAAGTTTCACAACATACAAAACACGACTTACAAAAAATCTTGGCATGGTTCATAATAGATTATTTCACACATAATATTGATTTAATTTCACAAGCAAGAAAAAATTTTAGACCCCAAAACTCAAACGATGATACTGCCATCACAGAACAATCACACTATGTTTGGGACCCCGAATGGTCTCATCCCGCATTCATAAACTTCCCACAATCAATCTCAAGTCAAGCAATAAGTACGATATCTTATGTAAGAGATTATGTACGAGTAATACCATTAACCATTGATGCAACACCATTAAACTATAATACATTTTTACCCGATATGCAAAATAATAGTTTAAACTCTACAGTCATACACAATGAAAACCTCAATGGAACTAGGAATCTTACTCAACAAGATATCCAGACACCATCACACTTCATAAATGAAGAAATCGTACACACAACAACTACACAACAAAGTATTTCACCAATACGTATAAACTTAACAACACCAAGAAATACAAATTCTTCACAAACACAGGTAACATTACAATCAACCGTTAAACCTTCGGTTGCTCCAAAATATTCACACATGGATTACCAAACATACAGACCCATGACAATACCGCCAAAAACACGCAAAACGTTCACGAGAAACCACTTTGCAGACCATAATTATAATTACACACATCCATCAAAAACAAATTATCAACCACGAAAAAATTTTAGTAATTATACAAAATCTCGAAACTGGGATAACCCAATGGCACCACCTAATTCAGTAAATTTCCAAACAAATTTACATCCTCCACAGGATCGTAGTGAAAACTATCCATTTTTTCAACAAAATAAAAATAAAAAACAAACATCTTATCAAATAGATTACTTATCCTCAGATGATGATTTCTTACAACCAGATATATTTACACCCTATAATCAAGAATATCGTGGACAAGGAATACAGAAACCACATACATATCATAGAATTTTTTCTCCACAACCAATAGATACACAAATTCAACAACCAATTCAACAACAAAACCCAATTAATAAATATTTTCAACCAATTCAGCAACAAAACCCAATGATTGCAAACTCGTACCAACCAGCACATATGCAAAATGAAATACCACTCCCATATTATCTTCAACAACACGAAATAACAAGAAATCAACTTTCAAATTTTTCTCAAATGCCAAATGCAGCAGAATCATTACAAATGACGATGAATCCATACCTTATGGGTGGATCATCAATAACATCAAATAAACCTTTAATGGTATTCACAGGAACAGACCCTGAATATTCTGTAGAAGACTATTTAAATGCAGTCACAGCAAATTTGATTTTAAATATAGGACCTGAACCAATTAATACGCCACTACATCAAAACTGGATACATCGACGCACAGCGTTAATACAAACAACTCTAGATGGCGCAGCCCAAAAATGGTTTTCAGTATTGCCTATAGAAATAAAATCAAATTGGAAAAGATTTACACAAGAATTTTCAAAAATGTTTGACTCCGAAAGAAACAAACAACAACAAAGAGTTTTATGTAATGAAATTCGCAGATTACCAAACGAAACCATCAAGCAATTAGCAGTACGAAACGAAACATTAGTTCGAAAAGCATATTCATTAAATACACATGACTATAAAAACACAAAGATGACAGAAATCTTAATGATGACCTTAACACCACAATTAAGGAAAATAGCAATAAAAAAGAGAGCATCCCATCCTTCGTCAATTCGAGAACCCGATTTAGATTTTCGAAAACTAGTAGACAAACTAGAACAAGCAGAAATCACAATGAAACTCGAAGAAACGGAAAATCTGAAATTACAATACGTTAACAGAATTGAAACAGCTTCCACAAATATAAACAATATACAGGAATCAGATACAGGTCTCGTTGAAAAAATCACTGAAATACTCAATATTTACGAAAAACACCCAAACTTTAAAGGCAAACCATCTTTCAAAAAATGGTGTAATTATTGCCGACGATACGGACATAGTATTTCTGAATGTAGACAAAAACAGCAAGACAATCAAAATAAACCTCAAAAATATAAAGAACCAAATAAATCATTCTATCAATACATGAAAAAAGATCAAAATCTACCGAACAAAACAGTCTACAGCAACAACAGTTCAGGAAAACCACTCCCGAACAATACAAATTATACAAGAAATCAATCACCATATAACTCAAGTTATAGAGGAAGATCACCAGAACGAAGAAACACGCATAATTCATCACAAAATCACTACAATAGACCAAATAGTCGAAATAACTACTCCAGATCACATTCAAATACACAACGATTTGTTTCTAGATCTAATTCCCAATCAAGAAATAATTATTATCCAAACAATCAATCACGAAATTCATCATACAATAGGAATAGAAACTACTCAAATAATCGGAATAGAAGTTATTCAAACAACCGAAACCAGAATTACCCGAACAATCAATCAAGGAATAACTCATATAATAGATCGAACTATAACAGACCAAACAATAATTACCAAAACAGATCGCGAAATAATTCACAAAATCGACACTCAAGTTATAATAATCGTTATAGAAATTATTCCCAATCACCACACCGGAATAATAATAACTATAATAATTCTAATAATCGCCACAGAAGTAGTACACCTAAACATCAAAGACATATTAATCAAGTACAATCTAATCCAGAAACAACATCAGACCCTCCAGGTATTGATGACACAGTAACTGATACGTTACAACTCAACCAAATAAACTGTGAATCATCAGATTCAGAAAGCGATGCAGAAAACACTCTCTCCATCAACATGATAAAAGTCGAAAATGACTATGAACCTGTTATATATGAAGAACCTTTTTCATCACACATATATGAGAATCAATCAGAACTCCTTCACAATTATTATATTGAACCCGTCCATTCCACACCGACGACACAAAAAACTAATGAAATTAACACTACAAACCAACCCAATGAGAAAGAAAAAACAAAATGTTTGAATACAAATCACATCTATCAAAACATACAAAAAGAACAACCCAAAGAAAAAATTTGGACAATACCATTTCTTTTGGAAAGTCCAAAAAGCAAAGAATTTCAACCACCAGATCTTGAAATTGATTTTTTAATTGATTCAGGAGCAGAATCAAATATAATAAACATTCCCACATGGAATGAAATAAAAACCTTACACCCAAAGCTAACACCTCTTGAAACCTCCAGCAAACTAGCAACAGCACAAGGATCAACATTAATAAACTACGGAAAAATTCAATTATTTCTTCTCCCCACAAGAACAATGGAGCAAAACAAAATTTTAACCAAACCATTTAAACAAATATTCCATATCACTGATATTAAACATAATATCATTGGAATACCATTTATCTCTAAATATATACCAACAATCAACATCTTGAATAGTAAAATATTAATCAAAGATAAATATACAAAAACAAAAGACACATCCCTAACATTTTTTCAAAGATTAAATAAACAACCACCATTTTTTTCAAAATTTTACCCAATATATAACCAACAAAGAAAACACTTGAAACCACTATCAGGAAACATCTATAATTTTTCAATCAAACAAGTTCACCAATATGATAAAAAACAAAACAAACAAAAATTTTATATGTCAGATTTTGAATTCAAACCTATTCATAAGTTTTTCAAAATCACAATCTCATCAATAAAATATTTGAAAAACTCGAATTCAGATATTATTTCCTTACATGTATACAACAATACACCTTACCAAGTAACATTACCTTTAGGACTTTTAGGCTATTGCGAAACCAACGCTACAATATTACCAATACACGAAAAAGCATATCGTGTAAAAAATATACTCCAATTACTAGATATTTGCCAATCCACAATCCTTAATGAAGAATTATCTATAAATAATATAATAAGTAACGAAAACAGAAATACGGATTATTTCACAAAAACCCCATATTTCAAACCTACATTCAACATAAGTAACTACACAGAGAATCAACAGAAATTTTTAACAATGTTTAATTTCCAACATTCACAAATAACACAAGACGAATTTGAAAAACTAGCAAAACAGCTAATTAAATATTCATCAGTCTATGCAACATCCAAATTTGATGTTGGCAAAATCAGCTCATCACTACATCTCCCATTAAAACCAGACGCAGTTTTCAAAAAACAAAGAGCAAGTAAAGTACCAATTCACTTACACGATAAAGTGAACAGATTACTCGACATTTTAGAACAATACAACATTATATCACCAGTAAACAAAGAGGAGCAACCAAAAGGCAACACATTTATCAACCCTGTTATCATTCTAGCCAAAGGAGAATCATTAAAAATTGTTCTCGATGCTAGATACCTCAACTCACTCATAGATGAATCAAAGTGTAATTGGCCCATTGAACCAATACAAGTTATTTTAACAAAAATAAACGGAAAATACTTTACCACCGCCGATATGAATAGTGCATATAATCAAATGCCATTAGATGAACAATCACGACGCTTAACACAATTTGTTATTGGAAATCAACAATACGAATTCAACCGCTTATTCTATGGAATATCCATAGGACCAGCAGCATTTTCAGCTTTTATGAGCAAAATTTTTCGACCACTAATACTCAAGAAAAACGCAATCACCTATTTAGACGATGTTTTTATGCAATCACAAACAAAAGAGGAAATGTTCAATGTTTTAGAACAATATCACCAAATACTTCAGAACGAAAATCTGAAGGCCGCCCCCGATAAATCACACTTCTTTTTGACAAAAGTTAAATTCTTAGGGCATAATATAGAAAGAAAAACAATCATTCCATTGAAATCACGTATAGACGCTATTCAAAAACTCCAACCACCAACAAATAAAAAGAAAATCCAAGAATTCCTTGGAATGTTAAACTTTTTAAGCAAATATGTTTATAAAATGCAATTATATCTACGACCATTCTATAACATACTTAGACAACAAAATAATTTTGAATGGAATATAGAACATCAAGCACGATTTGAAGAAATTAAAAAACTTCTAACTGAACAAATTTCAAACACAATTCCAGATTCAAATCAGCCATTTTATGCAATGTGCGATGCTTCGAACTTTGGCATCGGCGCAGCATTATTACAATCACATAATAGTACAAATAAAATGAACCTCATATCAGCAAATTCTCGATTATTCACTCAAGCAGAACTAAGACTCTCAACTCTAATGAGAGAATGTACAGCCATAATATATACACTAACAGAATATGAATTTCTGATACTTGGATCAAAACATCCCACAGTTCTATTCACAGACCATAAACCAATCATCTTTCTTTTTACACAAAAGTCTAATCCAAACCACCGAGTTTATAGATTTCAACTCATTTTAATGAAATTCCCAAACTTACATATAGTTTGGACCGCAGGAAAAAATCTTGCATTACCAGACACCTTAAGTCGAAATACGCCACCTGAATTACTTACACGAAAAACCACAGTTGAAATACCCAAAAACATAAAATTCTACCTTGCAGAAAATGAAACATCACCCCGATTGGAATGCAAATATGCAGTAAAAACTGACGTTGAACAATCACAAATAAATAATTTACAACATTTCCCACTTTATTTAGATTGTCAAAATAATCACTATGAAGTTGATCTACTTGGAACATCAACTTTTAAACCAATCCCATATTCACAATGGATAAAAAACAACACCCAACAAAAAAGAATAAAACAACACCCGCCTAAAAAAGACCATTTTCCACTAATTGAAAAAGAAAATCTGACTGATAAAATAAACTTATCAGGACCACAAACAAACGATTCAAAATACACAATAAATCAAGTTTTTGACCTCCATGACCCACTTGACACAATACCCTTATCTAAATTAGAAATCGAAAACATTTTTCTCCCCCCAACAGAAACAATTACAATTTCAACACTGAAACAATATCAAAACCTTGACCCAGTAATTCGACAACTGAAATCATGGCACAAATATAAAACTAAACCTATCAAAGCAGATTCAACTATTCTAGGAAACAAAACACTCCTCCGATATTTTCGAAAATTCAACAATACAACAATTAACGAAAACACAGACCTTCTAGAATACAAACTAAATGAATCTACAGCTCCCTGTCTCCCTTTAAGTATGATTCTTATAGCTTTTAATATTTCACATACACAAAATATTAAAGGACACTCTGGATCAGAAAAAACATATTCAAATTTTATACAAAACTTTTATTTCCCAAATGCACCAATTTGGATAAAAGTACTATGCAATGACTGTATAGTATGTCAACTAAATAAACCTTACCCAAATCAAAAACAAATAGCACAAAAACAAGATTTTAAAGGACAAAGTTTGTACTTTAATCATCGTATCTCATTTGATACCAAAGGACCAATTTCACCCTCATCCGAAGGAAACTCCTACATTATGGTAATTGTTGACGCATTTACACATTATGTAGCACTTAACCCAGTACCACATTGTAACGCTTATTACGCTTACACAACACTCTATGAACACTGGATAGCAAAATTCGGACTACCAGAAATTTTAGTTACAGACAACGGTACAGAATTCATAAATAATGAAATCATCACACTATGTCATTTATATAACATTAAACACAAACCACGTACATCTCACGCACCTTGGACAAACGGCTTAGTCGAAGGTATGAACCGTTCATTACAAGAATATCTCAGATGTATCATCAATGGAAATGATACAAGATATACCGAATGGTCAGCAGATGTAAAACTATTTCCCTTAGCATATAATTCACAAATCACGACAACTTTAGGAATGTCACCATATGAAATGGTTTTTAACCAAAAGCCACGCAAACCAATAATGTTTACAGCAAACTCTCATAAAAACGCACAAGGTTATTGTCAACCAAATAAAGACTCAATTTGTTATAACCTACCATTACATACACACGATGAAGATCATTTTCATCACCCACAAATTCTTAAATTAGCCTCCGGTACACACACCGAATGGATTTTAAACAGAGATAAAAAACACAATGAAATTTACCAAAAGGTAACAAAAAAGTTGTTACAAAGGCAAAATATTAATGAACAAATAAATTCACGCTTTACACCAGCCTCCGATTTAAAAATTGGAACATTTGTTTTAATACCCAATTTTAATACTCAAAAAGGAATTTCAAAAAAGTTACAACCCCTTCGTAAAGGACCATACCAAATAATTGCAAAACCCACTGATGTCACATATAAAATCACCGACTCAGATAAAAAAGAAATCGTTCAACACCGAAATAACCTATTACCTTATTATCCAAAAGAACACGCACTCCGCGAACTAACTCAATTATATTCTTTTACAGGTTTAAAAGTTATTCAAAATAACCCACATACGGACAACATAACAAAGGAACAAAATGATATTCACCTCGGAAATCAAAATACAAAATCAAACACCACAAAAAACAATACAAAAAATCTCGATCAAAATACATCTCAAAAAGAAAGAAAAAATAGAAAAATGACAGAACAAATAATACCCCAAAAACAAATCAACAAATCAGAACATAGAGAGTCTTCACGACTTAGAAATCAACCACGTAAAAATTATAAAGTATTCATCCGACAATCTAAAATATTAAAGAAAGTTGAATTTCAAAAACAACCTTAAATTCTACATTTAAAAATCTTTGCACCTCTGAAACATTTCACACTTTCATTTTTCAAGATAACATGCTGATAAACCCGCAGCGATTCTAGTTCAAAATTAGCCAATAGGATTCATCCAATCCGTCACCTTCTATAACTTTAACACAAACCAACTAGACGAAAAATATTCAACTCCAGGCATATCTATAACTATAACTCTACGACCTCCTGGTCAAAAATAAGCAAACCACTCCAACTTGACAACTAAAATAAATATCACCATAATATCATAACCCTCCCTTATCTAATAAACCAAAGATCAACAATATTTCCCCAACTCAGCCCTCAAATACCCCCCAAACAAATATGTTAAATTAGCCTAAAGTAAAAGAACGACCATTTTATTTAGCCTAAAGTATAAAAATCTCAAAAATACCCCAGATCATTTGACAAATGAAAATAAAGACAAAGAAGACCTCCCGATCACCATAAAAATTGCCCCCAACAATTTTTTACAAAACTCAACCCACTTGTCAAAAAACTAATAAATAATCCGACCACACTTGAAAATTGCCCCAAACAACAAAAAATATTCGATCACGAAGCCATTTCTTAAATGCTCTTCTATCAAACAGTCACTAAAATTATCACAAACCTCAAACAATTTTTTACGATACTTGAAACTTTCATAATATTTCTTTTTGATATCCTTGAATCTTTTCTAATACTCTTAATCATTTTTTGTAATATTTTTTTAATTTTCTACACAATATTCGAACTATTTCTCCAACTTTCAAAAACCCTTGATTATATCCACAGGTACGATTTATAAAATTGTCTAAATGATACGAACTATTTTCAGTAGAACTGATATTTTTCTACTATTTGTAATTTTCATAACATTTCTATCATCCCTCATTTTGACTATATGCAAATGTATAAAGAAAGCAATCATCACATTCGCTCTAGCAACAATCCTCCTAATTCTTTTCTTAGAAGAATACTTTAATAAACATTAACTTTTTCACTAAAAGAATAGACCAAAAAGCTATCAAAAATTGCTACCCAAAAGTCACCAAATCAGTCTTCACCGACATCATCCCAAGATAACCCAACAACACCTTCAACTACCAATAATCCTCAAACATCTACACGAATTTCCTTTCAAGATAACCCATACACTTTTGAAGAACGACACGCTCGTTTATCAGAACCACTAGAACCAGTTCAACGACAAGCACCTCTAAGCGAACCAACATATAACTTATACCCAACACTACCACAAGAATTAAGTAGAATAAGAAATCCTAGTCAAAACCAAAAAACAGTCGAAATAAATAGACAAATTATACATCCTCGACGGAACAGGAATTTTCTAACTCCCCGAGTTCATTTTGATATACCTCAATCCCCATCACAAAACACTCCAGAAAACCCCATTGGTATATTACCAGAAACCCCTACGCTTCTTTCACAACGTAGCACCTCAAGCCTACCATCAGATTACTTAGGTTCAACACCAACATCTGAACAAATACGTGAAAATCCCTTTAACCCCCCAAACCAGGCATCACGACTACCATATTGGACAACACATTCATTTACACCAGGTGAATTAAATTTAGTCAATGATCCAATAGATATTTCTACGGATACAACAACATCCTCATCACTACCAGAAACATTATCACTACCATCAACACCATCAATAAGCCAGATTTCACCACCACCTTTTAACTTAAATTTTCCAAATAATCTCGACGCCAGATATCGAGAACAATCATCAACAAATATCCCTTTAAGACTAGATTGGAATACATTTACAGCCCCTCCACCATTATTTGGACAACATCTAGAAAGTAATCGCCTCCACAACTGGGCACTTAATAGATTACAATACCGACAAGACATTCACGACGATATCCGTGATCACAATATCCAAATACTCCAACAAAACAGTTTACAATTAAAGTTTGAAATCACAGTTAAATTAAACAACATTACTCAACATCCCTACCCATTAAACCCACCAAACATAACAGCTCAATCACTACCACCACCATTTATAACCACTGAAATAATATATAAATACGACAGATATACCAAAAAAACAATTGGTTACATCACATTTTATAACCCATACTCAGGATTATCATACACATGTATATTCTAAAATTATTAATTTTTCTCCAACTCCTTTTTCTAGTAATCTCAAATCAAAACATAAACCCTTCTCCCCGCACAGGACCCCAAGGTTTATTAGTAACACATTACGATTGTGAAGAAAACGAACAAAAAACACTACACAAGTATGCAATAAATCAAGTATCACAGTGCGAAACAGAACCCCAAGCCATAGAAACTACAAATGTCATAGCAACACTTTATTCAAAAGCCCGAGCAACTACAGTTATAGGATATAAATTCACAGCAACATTTTCTGAAAAGAAAGTACATTGTTCACAAGTCTCAAACGGAAATAAAAACCGACTTGACCATGAATCATTCTACCAGAGTAATATAGAACGACTTTTACATCTCAATCCCGAAGATTGTAAAAACGAGTTACTCCGACTAAACATCACAAAAAATAAAAACACAGATAGAAATTTAGTATATTTCCAAGTTTTTTCAGATTCTGTACATCAAGCAGAACTTGAAAGATATCAAGGACATATAAAATTAGATGAAAAATACCCATACAACGGCGCACACGGACGATTAACCTATGACATGCACGATAAACACTGGATACCACACATTGGTATAAATGACCCATCAAACTGCAAAGCAGACACAAAAAATAAAGGATACCAAGAAATAATGTTTTTCGATTGGAAAATACAACTCGAAAAAATACAACTCACACGAGATTTATCAGACAACACAATGATTTATCAAGGAATTAGATTACCTTGTAAAAACGACCAAGGTTATTGCGACCCTACAACCAGAACACAAGCAACAATTGTTTGGTTCCCCGAAGACACATGTACAACATTTCAAGTAGCAAAAATACACGCTCGTATGATAAAATTTCACGAAAAATATTTTATACAATCAATACCATATGAACAAGTAAATCCATTACGAAAAATAAGTTCTAATTTTCGAAACATTCATAATATAGAAAATAAATAAACACGTTTTCAAATATATCAAGAAACAGAACTTGCATGTAAATACAGAAACCCACTTCACAAAACACAATACTCTGAAATATTAGTTGAATACGAAAATGGATTCGACATGACCACTGGAAAAATAAAAGTCGACCCATACGCCACAAGTCATCCCCTAAACGAAGGAACATCATATATACCAGTTAATTTTCAAAAGAATACAGGTCAACCTGGTGGACATTTAAAACCCCAAAACGATCAAAGCACACGTTTACAAGAACTATCACTAATGAATAGTACATATTTTGGTAATATCCACTATGATATTCACTTAGATATGAAACTAGACTACACGATTAGCCGAATTTTTCAAGAAATGTCACTCTCCGAATTAGAAACATTACACCAACTATGCGAATTAGAAAGAACACAAATATTACAATCACTTGCACTAGCAGTATTAAAAATACCCTACGCAGGATATTTACTATCAGGAAATAGATCAAATTTTTTAGACTATGAAGGAAACATCTTATGGTTTTATACTTGTACTAAAAAAGTATCACCACTATACGTTTTTGAAGATAAACGATGTTATAAAAGAATCCCTATCTTTTATAAGAATAAAGTACATTTCGTTGACACACTTTCACGAAGAACCTATTTCTGGGATACCGCAGTTCCATGTGGATCAGAAAATAGCCACAACGTAGTACAACTAAACCCTGATGAAGATAAATATTACCTTCTCACCCCATATCCCACATTAATGCAATCACTCAAAAAATTTTCACCAGAAAGCATTCGCGCTATCGCTCGAAACCCAAATATAGACTTACAATCAATAGGAATATACTCAAAATCAGATATTCAACATCACATTAGAACACAACAATTCCAGGAATTATTAACACAAATGGACACAATACAAAGACAATCAATTGACCAAAACTTACGCAAACTTGCCGAAACCGCAGGATTTGCAGACATCTATACGCAAGACTATAGCGGATATTTTAAAGACATTAAAGATTATATATATCTAAACGGTGAAAAATACCGTCCCCAAGATATATCACCTATCAATATTTTTAGCTTTGTTACACTCAAGAATGAAATTCTTGATTTTCTAGGATGGCCCTACTACATCTTAGAAAAACTAACTATTTTATACGCAATGTTTAACTTTATTGGATTTCTTTTTTCACTCTTAAAAGGAATCTATAACACATGTGCTATACACACACAAGTCAATAGACAAGCAAGTGTAGCACGCATACTATTTGCAGGATTTTTTGGAATATTTTCTACATCTATAAACAAAATTCTTTTAGACGCACAAATAAAAGAATATAACACAAAAATAGCAACAAGACAGAACACATACGACGAAGAACATAACAATGCAGACACAACACCAACAGCACCACAGTTACCACCCCTACCACATAACCATCCATTATCCCTAGTCCCACGTAATTTTCGAAATTTAGCCATAACACATAATAATTTTAGACCAACCATATCACAAAGTCCCATCCAACATATAATGCCACACCACTCACAAGATGAAAATACTTATGAACAAATTATAGAACAACCCCATACCACCGCTTTTCAGTCTCAAAATAATAATTTTTTTAGCCCACGATGAGCCGACAACTTGGATCCCTACACCGATCAAATTCCCACCCAACCAACCTCACCACTCCAATCCCAATAATACCACTTTTTGCTTTTCCGCCACCCGATTTCCCATCCAGTAATGTAACATCCGGCATGAATTCCGATACTAATTCACACATCTCAGTTTTATACTCCATCTCACAACTCAATAACCCGAATATTGAAACCCCCGATGAATTTGCCGACTCTGAACCATCTCCATCAAATAATTTTCACACCAATCCCTTAAATTTTTCCCAACCCCCTTTTCAACCCATACTACCAAATAACCCTGACCCAACCAATTCTACACCCTCTTATGCTTCCCAAGTCACTCCAACCTACTCCTCACTTCACTCAAACCAATCATCTCATTCTTCAGACACCCCCCGAATCTCCCCAGAACTAGATAATTTCATTACCCTACAACAACAATCCTATCACCTTGACACCCCAACAATAAACCAAATCTCATCCACAATAGATTCATCCAACCCTCCAATCCCTACACCCTCTTCAATTTATACTGATTCATTAGCACCATCATCCACAACTACTGTATCTTCACTCAGCACTAATAGAGCTTACCGCACTTTTAAAAGGAAGTTCCCCAACCATCCTTTCCCAGCGAAACCAGGAACAGCCCGTGAATATATCAACCATCCACAACACACTAACACAAAAGAATTTTTAGCTATCACCTTACCCTCATTTCCACAATACACCTTAAACACCCCTCATGACACTAACGAGACACGTAACTTTGTAGACGAATACGTTTTAATGCCTACCCTTCCTTGGACCTCATATTATCATTTTACAAATCCCCTTTGCTTACCTTTATCTAACACTCATATCGATATAGAACGAAATAAGGACATGCTATATCGACTCACTACACTACTAACACCTAGACAATTTACTTACATTGGATACAAAAAATCACTAAAAACACACACTGCACCCCGAGCTAATGAATATACACTAGAATATTACGATCATAACATCATCAGAACTAACCAAGATCAATTCTTAGACGACGATCGCTTCGCTAACCCACAAATCACCGAGAAATTTTTCATTAAAACACCATATGTATTTACACTAAATATCTTCGATCGCAAGTTTGACCACATTATCTCAGAAGCACTAACAGACACGCAAGCCTACGAAAGTTTTAAAGAACGCTTCCAAATATTTTCACTAAACTTTCGTTTCCTTGCACCACATGAAAGAGATTTGCACTGCTCACACGATATTATGTTGCGCACTAAACAAACACACACATATACTTATTATCGTTTCATCCAAAATCACTTTGACCTACACACTCCCTCCAGACAACCACACCATCGTTTTCAATTCATCAATTCCAAATACACCTCACCATTCTTTCTTAACTTCACATATTGCATTAAAGATACTAACCTTCATGGTATTCTTCGAAATTATGATCCCATAACCCAAATGTATATCTTTTGTCCCATCACCAAGACCTTCAACGCAGAAGAATCCCGACCCTTCCTCATCCCACACGAGTTTGTACAACCTATAGAAATCCCCATTTTAGAATTCATCCATAACACTAAATTCAACCACAAATTATATAATCTAATCCAAAACACACCTTATGAATTTGCAGTTGGCACTGAAGAACTAACCACCATTAAGGCACTTCAATTGCTTTGGCCACTGCTTCAAACTAAAAATATCATCCGCATATTAGCCAAACTACTAACAACTTCAGATCTCATCCACGACATTTTCCCCCACGGTTTCTTCCCCGACGACTAACAGGTAAGTATGAATTA
This sequence comes from Symsagittifera roscoffensis, assembly GCF_963678635.1. Taxonomy (NCBI): domain Eukaryota; kingdom Metazoa; phylum Xenacoelomorpha; order Acoela; family Convolutidae; genus Symsagittifera; species Symsagittifera roscoffensis. The sequence goes on from NC_087068.1 coordinate 10,189,827, forward strand.
TACATATTACTAATTAATTCAAACATTAGAAACTCACCATTCTTTATCCATGTTTTCTTTAGAATTTTAGCTTTCATCCTAGATCATCTGAAAAATTCACAAAAGAAAAATAAAAAATAGCAAACTTCTTCAAAACTGTTTAAGACCCTATTAAATTTTTGCACCAACAATTAAATAAATATAATACCAATGCAGTAAATTAATTTATAAATTTTTCCCCCACCAGCAGTAAATCTAATAATGATGAAAATTTGTAACTTAATTTCCCCCAACAACTAGCAGTAAAATTAAAATTCTATGTAGTAAATTCATAAGAAGCAAAAGCAGTACTAACCTTTTGATATTTTCATTCACTCGCATAAAAATTCTATCCAAACTCGCACAGCTCGCCCACGAAGAATTGTTTAAAGTAATGAATTTCAGTTCCAAGCTTTCACACTCGATAACTCTAACACAAGATAACATGTTTCAAACTTTACTTTAACCCGGTTGGAAAGGAATTATATACTAAACAAAACTAACCAATGCAGCTTACCAAACACCACAACACATAGCATAACAGCATGACTAAGAAAAGGAAACCAACGGTACCCAAACCGGATTAACCCAGTTTAAAACTGGATAATTTATTCTTTTGAAGACTATTATAAAGTCTAAGAAAGAAATAATAAAACACAAAAAAGTCGAAAGACAAACCCATACCACAAACAATTTGATTTTTGAAAAAAGGACACAACCAACAAAACATAAGAAAAACCACAACAAACCCAACATAAAACGTTGTCACATAACAGGACCTCTCACAAAAACCGCATGCAATCATACTCCCACTCCTGGCCTAACCCACCAGGAAGGACGTCCTGAGCATGCTCTATAGCCGGCCTAACCCACCGTGCTACATCCACGCTTTGTGACCACACTCCTATTTTTAATAAGAGCTACTCAAGGGTGAGTAACTCTTCAAAATAACTGAACTAAAACAAAAAGCTTTTGTGAAAACAACTAACTAAAATCATAATTAAAAAATATTAAACTAATAAAAGTTTTATAAAATGTAAATTACATTATGCAATACATAGATCAGAATACAACACCAAGGACGAACATCCAAAGACAAAACGACCCTACTACACTCGAGAAAGAATGGCCAACTACAATCAATATGCCGCCCACAATCACAACTCAAAGGATTTAGAGTACGACTTGACTTCGCAGAAAAGGACTTCATTGAACTAGACCAATGACCACCTCGATGTTCAAGTATACGTACAGATCCGAGTAACCAGGCATCCCCTCCACGCACAATCTCCACGCCATTCCCAGACAAGGTCAAACACAAAGAAGTTCTCACCAATGAAACAGAAAAACCTGACATAGCCAACCATTCTGAAATCAGATTTGAGTTTGTTGCGAAAACCCAGTCGTTGTCTTGAGAAGACACAATGATTGAATCTGGGACTTCTCTAATAAGAAAACCCAGAAGAAATAAGATGTTCGCCAAATACCAACGTCCATCATCCATCTTTCGAATTGCAGAAAAACTATTCTAAAAAACTCTGTAAAACCCGGATGGGTGGAACCTGATCTAAACTACATTTTATGATTGGATAAATTAGATATTTTACCAATGTAAAGTATTTAATATTAACCAATCATGATCCATCTAACTAACAATCCACTTATTTGTAAGTGCTGAAATTACTTGTAATTTCAGCACCAGAGAGATTTGAATTTAACTTAGAAATTAGTTGAACTCTCCCGAGTACTTCAGCAACCGCAATAAACCAGTATACCCTAGATCTATTGAGCCTAGCAGAGACTAGTTAAACAACCTGAGACTAGATAGTATAAGAGTAAGATTAGGATCGGTATTAGACTAAGAAGTTGCACGAATCTATCCGGCCGAAAATAAGATAGCGTGACGAGCAGACGGTGTACCCTATCCGAAATTACTCTATGAGTTATACCCAAAGAAGATAACTCACAAAAAACTTTTAAAATAAATCATTTTTAAACTAAATATCTAAAATATGCATTTGCTTTTTCATAAATACATGTTTGGGGTCATGGTGCGATAGGTTAAAAAAAAGTATAAAGAGGCAGCCAAAACTACAAAGAGAGTGCTCTGTCCATAGTCTTTTCTAATCTCTCACACTTATAGCAACTTAGTTTATAATTGTCAGATGCGCTTTCCTAATGTAATAAAAATACTCTTCTTTTCTAAAAAAAAATTATTTTCAATTTGAAAAAATTAAGATTTACTTTGTCTGAAACTTTCATACTTTGAAAGGAGGCCCATTTAAAAACCAAAATTTTTGCGTTTAATCTGTGTATTTGCTGTTCTCTTTTTTTTTCAAAAACAAAATTAGTGTCAAAAATTTTTAAAAACTTTTGAAGTTCTAAACCTTTACGCTTACCTTCTCAATTGCACAACTGGGTGAGAAAATTTGTCTACTTTGAACGATTGAAAATTAGGCCAGCACAACTATTCAATGCAAGCTGCGGTATTTAGGGTGAAACAAACCTTCAAATTAGCAGTTTCATTGAATATTGCTTATAGCCCGGAAAAAAATCTGCGTGATTTGTAAACTGAACCAGGAAAGCATAAGCAGAAAAACAAGAGCCTATTTTTGAATGAGTTTTTTCTCCATTAAAAATAACAGATCCTGGCCATAGATTCGAACATAGGACCACTGATGTCGGAGGCATAGTTGTTACTTCTAGATCAAGTGTGCAGTAAAAAGTGAGGAGTATATGTCAAATGATTCAACCGGTTCTAACAAACAAGTTGTTAATTCGACAAAAATTCTCTATTTCGATTTGATAACGGATGCTAATTTTAAGCTAAAGCAAGCAATACTTTGCCCAGATTTGTGAAAAAAAAATGTTTTGATCACTCTGTCGTAGAGTTGGCAACAAAATTGTTCGGTAAAAAGTTTTATCCTAATAAAAGCACGATACTTTTAACCAGTTTTATGAGCCAAATTTTTGGATCTAAAACAAAAACTGTTGACCGACAACCAAAGTAATTTCGGTCTACGGTTAATCTTGTTTTAATTTTTTAAACTAGTTTTACCAGGCTTATTATAATTATCTTCAATGGAAAAGGGCGAGTCCTAACACTTTCATATATCAAAACTGTATGATAAGCCTTTTTTTTCCAAAAGTAATCTGAACTTTGAGGACCAAAATGTTTTTGCTTAGAACCAATTAAAACAATCAATTTACAACCAACTTGAAGCATTTTGAAAATTAGTAATCTTATGGTAAGCGTTTTATTACCCAAAAAAAACATAACTGTGATGTCTAATAAATTTTCAATGAATGAAAAATGTTCGTTACAGGCTGACTGACAATCACTTTAGAACCGTTTTTGAAGGGTTTTGTTTAAGAAATGGGAACATTCGAAAAGTTTAAGAAAAAACTCTTGAAACGATTTTCGCAGTTGTCTCATTTGTTTTGAAAATCATCGAGGTTTGCGCTGAAGTGTATGATTTTTGTTTTTAAGTCTGATTGAATAGTTTTTAATAGACTAAACTGTTATGATTTTCTTTTACTATTCCTTATGCTAAATTTATTTCTAGAGATTATTGAAGTTATTTTTTAAGTTTTTTTACTTGCTTTATGTTATAATAATAGGTTTCAAGCAGTAATTTATTTTTTTCTTTCGACCAATTGTGACATTCGACCAGAATGGACAAAATTGCAGACGTAGCAACTTCGAGTTTTTAGCAGAGAACCTTCCGAATTGACGGTTTTAAGAGATTAACAACGTTATTGGGACGATTAGTCAAACGGTGAAGGCTAGAATATTTTGGTGTTTCAAATTTTTAAATTTTCGAAGTATGACGTCATATTTCTGAGAAACGTCAGAAACGACGATTTTGGCAGAAAAACCGAAATAAAACAACAACAACACTAGTTGCGATAGCGATAACGACGAGAATTGTGATTGGAAAACAACAACAAATTGCAGAAGTAGCAGAGACCGTTCCGAGTTGCAACTATTGTGTCGCTACAATAGTTGCAAGGCCGTTGCGAACAACGGTGAAGGGTGGAAGACAGCCTTCCGGGAGGAAGTTAAAGGTCTTATTACCCCGGTTTCGAGAATCCGGAGGGGTCTCGGGACAGGAACTTTTATCAACTTATACAAACTTTTAGCTTCCCTCTTATGTCCTGAATTGAATTTAATTAACATCTGAATTCTTTTTGCTAGGATGAGAAGCTAGGAGTTGGGCGAAAGGGTTGATCCATCTTCGATGGAGATGATGATTTTTATCTACTGAGCAAAAACAATGATATTTCAATAAATAGTAGTAGCCCTGATTTTAGGAGTGACCTCGTGGTCTGGGGAAACTGAGACCCAGCCATGAGAGTGTTTTGACCGAAGCCGAAAACAGTAACGTTTTGGTCGACCCGATGTTAGAAAGACCACCAAAAGAACTGGCTTGGTAGAGACCGTGAAAAGCATGTAGAGCTCTGTTTAGACGTTGGCCAGTCGTCTTAGAACCTAGCTTTATTTTCCGTCGATATGTATCTTCCGGGCGAATGTTACAAATTGATTTCACGATAGTACGACAAAACGAGATCAAACTTTTGTATTTAGGATACTACCAGCAGTAAATTTAAATTTTCATTTACTGACATGATACTTGAAGAATGATTTTCAATAACCTTCCATGGCGCTAAACCTATTAAATGTACAAAAACGACTGATAGAAACAACACTTGTCGTTTTCCTTAAATCAGCTGTAAATCAAATAACATCTTGAAAAAATATTTATTGAAAATAAAAATACAAGAATTAGTTAGTATAAATCATAAATTCTTAGTATATATAAATAATCTCATCATCCCAGCTTCATCACCTAAAACACAACAGCAAGTTTCAAAATCTAACAATCATCAAAACCTAAATTTAACCTTAACTCTCTAGTTTTAAAATATCAAGGCCTATCTTTGCTTTCACTTAAATTAATTTCATTTAAATAACAGATCATCAATGCTTTCCTTGGATCTTTAAATTAAACTATATCTAATTTTTTAAAATGCTAAATATCTAAATCTCTGATCATCAAGACTTATCCATGGATCAAATAGAACAATTTTGTTCTCCCCCTCCCAGTTTAATTAGTGTCTAACGACCTCAAACGTCGAATCATTACCCAGCCCTTATCAACGACCCACAATTAACAGAAATTTTTTAAAAAAAAACTAACCATTTTAATTAACATAAACATTGAAGAACTTCGGTTACTAATCCTTCACTTGATCCCCCTCCTCTTAGATGACCCAGGCTAAAACACTTAAACTTAGTAAGTCATAAAACAGTATCTAACGAACAACTCGCGTTCTAATTATACCTGATCCTTGTGGATCTATTCTCCAACCATGGATCAGAAATCACAGCCCCTAAGTAAGATTAGGTAGGTCTATCTTAACTTAGAATTAGTCACGAGAAAGTACAACTCATTCTCAGGAATCGATATACGCTTTTCTCTCCAACCAAATATACGACCCAAGTTAAGCTAACCACAAAAAATCTTAAGAACTAACAGTTTAGGACATTAAAATAACTACTCCAGATTTTGCATCCATCATACTAAACCTCATGTCACGAGATAATTTAGGAAACAAAAAAATAATCATAATTTACAATTGTTTAATAAACAACGACAAAAGCGACCTCGTAATCTCACCACACAGACAATCAGTAGGATATATAAGAACAAAAAGACAAACACTAAGAAAGAGAATAATTAACAAGCAAACAAACAATCATAATACACAATTGTTTAATTAACAACGACAAAAGCGACCTCGTAATCACACCGCACAGACAATCAGTAGGATATATAAGAACAAAAAGACAAACACTAAGAAAGAGAATAATTAACAAGAAAAAACAAATCATTAGAAAAAGATTTTCAATACGAAGAAACTTAGTCTCAGAATCAGAAACATCCGCAATACAAGAACTTCACAATTTAAAAGACTCAATAAACAAAAACCACCAAATTAACGACCAACTATATTTCACTGATTCAGAAAGCATGTCACCAGCATCAATAAAAGGTAAATGTAAAATAAAAAAAAAGCTACACAAACAAACCAATACGTTTGTACAATTGGAATCAACCAACAAGACACATTGAAAATTGCATATTAACAGTAATACAGCACAAAAATGATTCAAAATGAAGATAACCCAGAAAATTCAGTACTTCGAGTTTTAATATCTTCATTAACTGAACTTCGAGGACAAGTAAAACAATGTCAAAATTTATTTTTAAACTTATTCGAAAAAGGAGAAAGTCCGTGCACAAAAGAGTTTCCCTATGTAAAAATTAAAATCAACTTCTTGATCACTATCTCAAAGCTATATGTAGTCTCACATCATATTATGGAATCTACACAAGAGAAATCAGATCACCAAATGCATTTCATGACAGATATCTCATTCAAACTGAAGTTTTAGATATTGAACTTTCAAAAAATTTTACACAATACATCAAAAGCATACAACACAAAAACTCACAAAGAGCAAACTTGATTTTATAAATGATGTATTCTCACTTATCTATAGCTATTCATCTATATTAGAATTGATTGAACCTCAAGGCGATTCACCTAGTTAAACATCTCGACATGCAATTGTACGACAGGAAATACATATATTTTCAAAATTTTTAAAAGTAATCCGAGAAGATCTATCAATAAATGAAATAACACAACATGTTGAACACTTTTTTAAAAAAAATTTAATATGGTTCATAGTCGATTTTTTCAGTCGCAATATTGATCTTATTGAACAGGGAAGAAAAAATTTTAGACCACAAAACACAGATGACGAAACTGTACCAGCAGAACAATCAGATTATGTTTAAGACCCTGAATGGTTTCAGGAATCATTTATTAATATACCAACAGATATATCAAGTCAGGCAATTAGCACTATCTCTATTAGTAAAGATTATGTTAGAGTATACCCACTTACCATTGACGCAACACCTTTAAACTACAATTCATTCTTCCCTGAAAGAACAGGAATTAATAGTGTAAATTCTGCATTTTTAAATCATGAAAACTTAAATGGAACAAGAAATTTTACACAACAATATAAACAAACCCCATCACATTTTCTAAACGAAGAGTTTATTCAAACAATAAAAACAACAGAAGCACAACGAAGCATTTCAACTATTCAACCCAATTTTACAACTCCAAAAATAAAAAAATTCAACGCTACAACAAACAATCATACAATCCAGAATAAAACCCTTTGTTGCACAAAAGTAATTGCAAATGGATTATCCAACGCTTCGACTAGTAACAAAACCATCATACAAAAAACAAACATCACATAAAAATAGTTTTGCAGAACATAATTACAACTATCTAAATGGACCAAAAACAACAGAACCTAAATCAAATACTCAAAATTTCTTTTCCCAAAATCAAAATATACCACAACCGACTTCAAACTGAGTAAATTTTTATGATCAACCACGAAACTCACAGGAACAAAATAGAAATTATCCATTTTTTCAACAAAATAAACATAATACCAATAAATACCATACCAGAAATCAACCTCATTATTATGCACAAAAATGATTTTCCATCAAATGATGAAAAATACTAAAACCAAAATCATCAGCGATTTTATCAAGCCAAAGACCTCGTTCTTACAGTATTGACCAACCAGATGTTTTATAACCATACACACGAAACGAACAAATACGACAAGCTAAAAATAATCCAACATCTTACAACAATAAGCTTCAACAACAAAATCCAGTTAACACACAATCATACCAACCAACTCAAATGCATAACGAGATTCCACTGCCATAAAATTTACAACAACATGAAATAACAAAAAGCCAACTTGCAAATTTTTCTCAAATGCCACATGCGGCAGAATCACTACAAATGACTATGAATCCATACCTAATGGGTGGATCATAAAAAACATCAATTAAACCACTAATGGTATTCTCAAGCACAGATTCTGAATACTTTGTAGAAGATTATCTAAAGCAGCAAATTTAATTTTAGGTAAAGGACCTGAACCAGTAAACACGCCACTTCATGAAAATTGGATACATAGACGCACAGCTTTAATCCAAACTACACTTCATGGCGCTGCCCAATAATGGTTTTCATTTTTGACTATAGATATTAAATCAGATTGGAAAAGATTCAGACCAGAATTTTAAAAAATGTTCGACTCCGAAAGAAACAAACAACACCAAAGAGTTTTATGCAAAGAAATTCGTAAAATCCCAAATGAAACAATTAAACAACTTTCAGTAAGAATAGAAACACTAGTCCGAAAAGCATACTCACTCAATACTCATGATTATAAAAACACAAAGATGACAGAAATCCTAATGATGACTCTAACACCTCAATTGCAAAAAATAGCAATATAAAAGAGAGCATCACATCCTTCCTCAATCCGAAAACCAGATTTAGACGTTAGAAAATTAGTAGATAAGCTAGAGCAAGCAGAAATCACTATGAAATTAGAAGAAACGGAAAACCTTAAGTTACAATATGTGAACAACATCCAAACTACTACTTCACAGATAAACAATATCAACGACTCTGATACAGATTTATCCGAAAAATTCACTGAAATTCTGAACATCTACGATAAAAACCCAAATTTTAAAGGCAAACCATCATTCAAAAAATGATGTATTTATTGTCGACGATATGGATACAGCATTGCTGAATGCAGACAAAAACAACAAAATAACCAAAACAAACCACAAAAACATAGAGAACCCAGCAAATCATTTCATCGATACATGAAGAAAGATCAAAATTTACCCAACAAAAACAATCATAGTAATAATAGTTCAGGAAAACCACTTCCAAATAACTCCAATTACTCTAGACAACAGTCACCTATAAAACGAATTATAGAGGACAATCACCATACCAAAAAAATTCCCGAAATTTCTCACAAAACAGATATAGTCGATCACATAGTCGAAATTGTAAATATCGAAAAAACTATTCAAGTTCAAATTCAAACCAACTTGAAATTTCGTTTGATGCCAGTTCCCATTCAAATTTGATGCCAGACATAGAAATTATTCAAATAATCGATCTAGAAACTCTTCATACAATCGATATAGAAATTATTCCAACGGTAGGAATAGAAACTATTCAAACAATCGATCACGCGATTATTTTAACAACAGATGAAAATATAACAATTATCAAAATGGATCACGCGATAGTTCACAGAATAGAAATTCAAGTTTTAACAATAGACAAAGAAACTACTCTCAGTCACCATATAGGAATAACACATGTTATAAAAATTCACAACAGATTTATAGGAGTAGTACACCTAAACATCAAAGACAAATAAATCAAGTACAACCAACTGAAGAAACTCAACCAGACCCCCTGGTATTGACAATAATGAAAGCACAGAATTGCCATTAAATCATATCAGTTGCGAATCCAGAGATAGCGAAAGTGAGACAGAAAACACAATTTCAATTGATATGATACATGTTGAAAATGACTATGAACCTATTATATACGAACAACCGATATATTCTCATATCTATCAAAACCATAATCAATTCCTTTTAAATTATTAAACAAGACCAATATCAAATAACACAACAAAGGAAAAGATAATAAAAGTAGAAGAAGAAATAACAGAAGAAAAACCCACAGAATGCTCAAGCACGAATAACACTTATCAAAACATACCTAAAGAACCACAGTTACAAAAAGAAAAAATTTGGAGATTTTCACTTCTTTTAGAAAGTCCAAAATCCAAACAATTGCAAACACCAGACCTTGAAATAGATCTTTCAATAGATTCCGGAGCAGAATCAAATATTATCAACATTCCCACTTAGAATGAAATAAAAATTCTACACCCAAAATTATTATTCTACAAAACAACAAGCAGACTAGCAACCGCACAAGGATCAACCTTAACAAATTATGGAAAAATGCAACTTTTCCTTCTTCCCACTCGAACAATGGAGCAAAACAAACTCATGAGCAAACCATTTAAACAAACCTTCCACATCACTGATATAAAACATAAAATCATTGGAATACCATTTATTACTAAATATATAACAACGATAAATATCTTAAATAGTAGAATTCATATAAAATATAAATACACAAGAATGAAAAACCCAGTTTTGACATTTTTTCAAAGAATAAACAAACAACCACCATTCCTCTCTAAATTTTACCCCATATACAATCAGGAACGGAAACACCTGAAACCACTCTCAGGAAATGTGTATAACTTCTCAATCAAACAACTTCATCAATATGATAAAGAACAAAATAAACAACATCTCTTTATGCTTGACCTTGAATCCAAACCAAATCATAAACTTTTTAGAATAACAATTTCATCTACGAAATACATGAAAAACTCAAACTCCGATATGATTTCTTTACACATCTATAACAATTCTCCATGCAAAAAAACCGCACCACTAGGACTCTTAGATTATTGTGAAACTAACGCAACCATTTTCTCCCACAAAAAAATAGCGTATAAAGTAAATACTATTTTACAACTATTAGATATATGTCAATCAACAATTCTTGACGAAGAGTTGTCAATTGACAATATTTTAAGCAATGGAAAACGAAGTACAGATTATTTCACAGTTACAACCTAATTTAAACCAACATTTCAAATATCAAAATACACGAAAGAACAATTAAAATTCCTAACAATGTTTAATTTTCAACACTCTCAGATAACACAAAAAGAACTCGAACAATTAGCTGACCTATTTTAAAATACCCAAAAGTTTACGCAACATCAAAATTTGATGTTGGAAAAGTAAATTCACCATTACATTTACACCTAAAACCCGATGCAGTTTTCAAAAAACAACGAGCAAGTTAAGTCCCAATTCACTTGCAAGACAAAGTCAACCGATTACTTGAAATACTATAACAGTATGAAATCATTTCTCCAGTAAATATAGTAGAACAGCCATAAAGTAACACATTCATAAACCCCGTTATCGTTTTAGCAAAAGGAGAATCATTAAAAATCGTTCTAGATGCAAGATACCTCAATTCACTAATTGATGAATCTAAATGTAATTGGCCTATCGAACCAATTCAAGTAATTCTCACAAAAATAAACGGTAAATATTTCACAACAGCAGACATGAATAGCGCATATAATCAAATGCCGCTAGATGAACAATCAAGACGATTAACACAATTCGTTATTGGAAATCAACAATACGATTTCAACAGATTATTCTATGGATTTTCCATAGGACCAGCAGCATTTTCAGCATTTATGAGTAAAATTTTCAGACCACTAATACTCAATAAAAATGCAATCACATATTCAGACGACGTTTTTATGCGATCACAAACAAAAGACGAAATGTTTATTATCTTAGAAAAATATCATCAGACATTATTACAAGAAAATACGAAAACAGCTCCAGATAAATCACACTTTTTTCTAACACGAGTAAAATTCCTTGGACATATTATAGAAAGAAACAATATAACTCCTTTAAAATCTCGCGTAGATGCAATCCAAAAGCTCTAAACACCTTCGAATAAGAAGAAAACACAAGATTTTTTTGAAATGTTAAATTTTTTAAGTAAATACGTATACAAAATGCAGTTATACTTAAGACCATTCTATGTCAATTAAACAAACCATACCCAAACCAAAAGCAAATCGCAGAAAAACAAGAATTTCAATCACAGAATTTCTTTCGATACAAAAGGACCAATGTCACCATCCTCAGAAGGAAACTCATATATAATGGTCATAGTAGATGCATTCACACAATACATAGCACTTAACCCAGTACCTCATTGTAATGCTTATTATGCATATACAACACTTTATGAACGCTGGATAGCAAAATTCGGTTTACCCGAATTCTTTGTCACAGATAAAGGCACTGAATTGATAAATAACGACATCATTACACTATGCCACTAATATAATATTAAACACAAACCACGTACTTCTCACGCACCTTGGACTAATGGATTAGTCGAAGGCATGAACCGTTTACTACAAGAATACCTTAGATGTATCATTAACGGAAATTACACATGATATACTGAATGGTCAACAGATGTAAAACTATTCCCACTATCTTATAATTCACAAATCACAAAAACCTTAGGACTATCACCCTATGAAATGGTTTTCAACCAAAAACCACGGAAACCGATATTGTTCACAGCAAATTCTTCAAAAAATGCACAAGGTTATTGCCAACCCACGAAAGAATCAATATGTTATTATTTACCATACCCACGATGAAGATCACTTTCATTATCCACAAATTTTAAAATTAGCTTGCGGTACACACACCAAATAGATTTTAAGCAAAGACAAAACAAAAAACACAACGAAATTTGCCAGAAAGTAACAAAACAATTGTTACAAAGACAAAACATTAATTCCCAAAAAAATTACCGATTTATCCAAGCTACAAATTTAAAAATTGAAACATACGTTTTAATTCCAAATTTTACAACACAAAAAGGAATTTCTAAAAAATTACAACCACTCCGAAAAGAACCGTATCAAATAATTGATAAACCCACTGATATAACATGCAAACTTACAGATTTAAACAATGAAGAAATCGTTCAGCATCGAAACAATCTTTTACCTTAATACCCGAAAGAGTACGCCCTTCGAGAACTTACTCAATTATGCTCTTTTACAGGACTTAAAATTGTTCAAAATAGCTCAGAACAAAATCAAAGTCAAAGCACTGATATGCACCCCATCCCAAAACAATTAGTTAAAAAGGACAAAGGATTTCCCAAGCAAATATCAAAAAACGTAGACAACAAAAAAATACCTCAAACAGAAAGAAAAAATCAAAAATTAGAAGAAAAATGTACACCACAAGACCAAAAAGGAAAATCTCCACATAGACAATCATTGCGACTTCGTAATCAGCCACGAAAAGATTACAAAACAATCATCCCGCAATCTAAAATGTTAAAGAAAGTTGAATTGCATTAACCACCTGATCTTCATTAACATATTCACCTCTTGAAAATATTTTCATGAACCAAACATTTTCTCAAAATTCGTGATGAAAAGCACTTAATCAAACTAGTTCAAATTTAGCTAATCAGAAGCCTTTCCGAATCATCACCTCATTTTTAACACGACTTCTTTAGCCGACAAACAATCACCCTCAAACCAATCTCTAACTATAACTAAAAGACCCCCAGGTCAAAAATAAGCAAACCGCTAAACATTGACACCTGAAATAAACAAAGTTTCAAAATTACAACCCTCCCCTATCAAGCAGTACAAAGATCAACAAAATTGTCTTAGACTAAAAACTAAAAAAATTAGACCTAAAAACCCGCAGGCAAACTTATTAAATAGCCTAAAGAACTAAATGGACATGATCATTTAGCCTTAAGTTCGAATATCTCTTCGATACCCCCAATCATCCCATAAATAACAATAAAACCAGGAAGACTCTTAAGAGCCCTCCAAACTCTCCTTTCTCAAAAATTGCCGAAATCAAAAAACCCACATTTCAAAAACCAATAAATAATCCGACCACACTTGAATTTAGCCTCAAAAAAACAAAAAATAATTCGACGAAGAAATCATTTTTTTGAATGCTTCATTCTCAAACAGTTAACAAACTTCATAATATACTTTCAAACCTTTTTTCAATTCTTTCCATTTTTTTCAAATCTTGTATAATTTTCATATCTGACATTTTAGAAATAGTCATCCTCACCCGATAAGTTATTGCAACTTTTGTATTATTTTTTATTCCCTAGCCCAAACCCACGTTAAATCATTGACTCAGGTACGATATTTCAAATAACTATCTAAATGATCCAACATCTATTTAGTAGAACAGATGATTTTCTTCTTTTTATAATATTTCTCACATTTTTGACATCCCTCATAATGACAAAATGCAAATGTATTAAAAAGGCTATTCTAACCTTTGCATTAGCAACAGTACTTTTAATATTTTTCATTAAAAAAAACTACAAAAAACACAAAATTTCCTCTTGAATAAATAGTTTTTAACAACCCCCACATCAGTCCCCACCAACAACGTCTCAAAAACCTCCAACAACATCAACAAATCCTCAAACAAATAACCCTCAATCATCAACACGCATCTCTTTTCAAGACAATCCATAGACATTTGAAGAAAGACACGCACGATTGTCCGAACCTTTAGCGCCAGTAAATCACCAAGCATCGCTGAGCGAACCACAATACGAATCAGTATGTAATGTATACCCCCCTCTCCAACAAGATCTTAATAGAACAAGACACCAAAGTCATAACCGAAACACACTAGAAATAAACCGACAAATTATTCATCCAAGACGAAATAGAAATTTGCAAAACCCCTGAGTTCAATTCAACATACCTCATTCACCAACAACAAATCCTGTCGATCTTTTTGGCAGTACAATTCAAAGTACCCCACAGACTCCAATACAACAAAACACATTGAACATTCCCTCAGATTAATTAGGTTCAACCCCTACATCTGAGCAAATCAGAGAAAACCATTTTAATACCCCAGCCACTACAGAACATCTCCAATTTTGGATGACACAAGCTTTCACCCAACGCGAGCCAAATTTAGTAAATAATCCAATAGACGTTTCATCTGACACATCTTTGTCACTACATGAAACTCTTTCGCTTCCTTCAACCCCTTCTATAACTCAAGTTTCACAAACACCATCTCCTCCATAATTTCCCACAATCTCGACGCCAGATATAGAGAAAAGTCAACAAACATCATACAACTACGATTAGTTTGGAATACATTCTTAGCACCCCCTCCATTATTTGGACAACATCACGAAAGTAACAGATTACACAAGTGGGCATTGGACAGATTACAATGTCGACAAGATATCCACAAAGATATTCAAGAACATAATATACAAATACTTACACAAGACAACTTGTCACTAAAATTTGAAATCTTAAATAATATAATTCATCATCCCTTACCCCTAGCCCCTCCGAATATAACAGCTCAATCTTTACCTCCTCCATTGATAACCACAGAAATATTCTACAAATACGATAGATACACAAAAAAGACAATCGGATATATCAACTTTTATAATCCCTATTCAGGACTATTGTACACATGTATCTTTTAAAGATACTATTTTTTCAGACTCTTTTATTTTTCTATTTTCAAAATCCGACCATAACAATCCTTCCCCCCCGAACAGGACCCCAGGATTTACTAGTCACACACTATGACTGTGAAGAAGATGAACAAAAAAATTTTCACAAATATGCAATAAATCAAGTCACTCAAGGTGAATCCGAATATCAATCAATCGAAACAACAAATGTAATAGCAACACTTTACTCAAAAGCAGAAGCAACAAAACTAACAGGATATAAATTCACAGCGACATTTTCCGAAAAGAATTTACATTATTCCCAAGTCTCAAACGGAAACAAAAACAGATTAGATCATGAACCTTTCTACCAAAATAACATCAAAAGACTATTGCACCTCAGTCTTGACAATTGCAAAAACGAACTTGAATGACTAAAAATCACATCAAACAAAGGCAAAAATAGAAAACTAGTAAACTTTCAAATTTTTCCAGATTCAGCACATCGAGCCGAACTTGAAAAATACCAAGGTCATATAAGACTAGATACCAAATACCCATTTCACGGAGCACATGGAAGTTTAACAAATGATCTCCATCATAAAAATTGTATACCGCACATTGGAATAAACAATCCCACAAATTGTAAGGCAGATACAAAAAACAAAGGATACCAAGAAATGTTTCTTGATTGGAAAATACAACTTGAAAAAGTACAACTAACACGTGATTTAAAAGATGACACAAAAACTTATCAAGGAATCAGACTCCCTTGCAAAAACGGCCGAGGATATTTCTATCCTACACTACACGCACACAAGCAACAATTGTTTGGTTCCCCGAAGACACCTGCACCACATTTCAAGTAGCAAAAATACACGCTAGAAAGATAAAGTTTAACCAAAAATATTTTATTGAATCAATCCCGTTTGAAGATGTAAGCCCTGATCAAATCAGAAATAGTAATTTTAGACTTAGAAACATTCATAAAATAGGAAATAAATTGACACATTTCCAAATATACCGAGAAACGGAACTTGCGTGTAAATACACCAAACCACTTTACAAAACACAATATTAAGAAATGCTTGTCTAATACGAAGACTGTTTCGACATGAATACAGGAAAATTAATTATACATCCAATGGCTACATCTCACTCAATCACTGACAAAAAATCGTATGTCTCAGTAAAATTTCTAAAAAACACAGGAAAAAGTGGTGGAAAATTAAAACCACAAGATAAAGACAGTACACGTTTACAAGAACTATCACTCATAAACAACACTCATTTTGGCGCAATCCATTATGACATACACTTAGGCATGAAATTAGACTACACAATAAGTAGAACTTTTCTAGAAATGTCTTTGACAGAACTTCAAACGCTCCATCAATTATGCCAACTTGAACGCACACAAATTTTACAATCACTTGCACTAGCAGTACTTAAAATCCTTTATGCAGGATTTTTATTGTCGGGAAACAGATCAAATGTTTTTGACTATAAAGGAAATATATTATGGTATTACACTTGTACCAAAAAAGTATCACCTTTATATGTTTTTGAAGACAAAAGATGCTATAAAAGAATCCCAATATTCTACAAAATTAAACTATTTTTTGTTGATACACTCTCCCGCAGATTTTATTTTTGGGATACAGCAGTCCCATGTGAATCAGAGAATAGCCACAATGTTGTGCAATTAAACCCTGACGAAGATTAATACTATCTTCTCACACCATATCCTACACTCATGCAACCACTCAAAAAAATTTCACCAGAAAGCATTAGAGCTATTGCCCGCAACCCAATATCAATTTACAATCAATCGGTATATACTCTAAATCCGACGTTCAACATCACATACGAACACAACCATTTCAAGAATTACTCACAAAAATAGACACTATACAACAACAATCCATAGATCAAAACCTACGCAAACTTGCAGAAACAGCAGGCTTTTCAGACATATACGCACAAGACTATAGCGGATATTTTAAAGATATAAAAGATTACAGTTACTTAAATGGCAAAAAATACGGACCACAAGATATATCACCATTAAAATTTTTAGTTTTTTAAATTTGAAAAACGAACTTCTTGCCTTTCTAGGATGGCCCTACTACATCTTAGAAAGATGGAAGGTTGACTATATTATACGCAATAATTAATTTTCTTTGATTTCTTTTCTCTCTCTTAAAAGGAATCTACAATACATGCGCAATACACACACAAGTAAACAAAGAAGCAAGCGTAGCACGCATACTTTTTGCAGGATTTTTTGGAATATTTTCCACATCAATAGACAAAACACTTCTAGATGCTCAATTAAAAGAATACATTACCAAGCTATCAACAACACCCAACACATATGACGAATCACAAAATAAAACGAATACAACGCCTACAGCACCACAATTTCAAAACCTAAATCATAACCATCCCCTATAATTGGTACCGCGAATTTTCAATTATCCACAAAGCTCAATTCAACACATAATAACCCAACAACCCAACACAGAAGACTTATACGAACAAATTATAGAACAACCACATACACTAATTTTCGTTCTCAGAACAAAAATTATCGTTCTCAGCCGCCAAGTTGGATCCCTCCATCGATCAATTTTCCACCCAGCCAACCTCCAGAACAACGTTCCCATCATCCCACTTTTTGCCTTCCCTCCACCTCAATCACCTCATTATAACACATCATCCAGCATGGAATCTGACACTAATTCCAACACAACAATATATAACACTATCTCCCAATTCAACAACTGCGATATCAAACCACGCGACGAGTTTGCCAACTCTGAACCCAATCCATCTACATTTTCCCAACCTCCCTTTCAACCTACCCATTCCCAAGTCAAAACTGAACCCCCTTAACCTCCCTCTCCCATTTCAAATGTTACACCCATATATTCCCCTCTAACCAGTGAACCATCCGATAACAACGAACCAGACCACCCGCAAATATCACACGAGCTTGTTATTTTCATAACACTGCAACAACAATTACAACAGCTTCAAACACTAACTATTCACTAACTCTCACGATCTATAACATCATCCAACCCATCAACCCTAAACCCCTCTTCAAATTATACACATTCCCAAAACCCGACTTCCTCATCAAACCCATTCTTTAGTACAAACTGCGCTTACCGAACCTTTAAAAGAAAATTTCCAAATACTCCATTTCCATCTAACCCAGGAACATCCACCACATTTGTCAATCAACCACTTCACACTAATACCAAAGAATTCCTCCTAATATGTCTACCTTTTCCCCTCAATATACGTACTTCCATTCAGACCCCAATGATGAAAATCCCAATTATGTTAACGAACATGTTTTACACCCTACACTTTCATGGACATCTAATAATCACTTTACTAACCCACTATCACTGCCACTATATAACACCCCTCATGACAATGAAGTGTGCAGCACCCAACTCTACCTTCTAATAGCAGCACTAACCCTGAAACAATTCACACAGATAGGATACAGACGATCACTAATCAAATTCACTGCACCTGAAGCTAATGATTATTCTATCGATTATTACGATCATAACATCATACGACCTAACGAAGACATCTTTCTAAACAATGACCCATTTGCTAACCCCCAACTAACAGAAAAATTGTTCATCAAGATCCCATACACCTTCACCCTCAACATCTTAAATAAAAATAAGACAACGTCATCTCAGCAGCACTACGTGATATTCATGCTTATGATTCATGCTTTAACAAATTTAACCACTTTTCAGTAACCATTCATTTCACTAACCTTTTCACCCAAAGAAATGATTTGCACTGTTCACACGAAGTCATGTTACAAACTAAACAAACACACACACACATACACTTACTACAAATTCATTCAACACCATTACCCTCTCAATACACCAGCACGACAACCTCACCATAGATATCAATACATAAACTCTAAATACAACTCACTACTTTTTCTTAACTTCACCTATTGTATTAAAGACACTAACTTACAATGCACCCTCCAAAATTACGATACCATTACCCAGATGTATATCTTCTGTCCCCTATCCAAACTCCTAAATGTAGACGAATCCCGCCCACTAATTGTCCCTCATGAATTCCTCCAGCCCGTTGAAGTCCCAATCCTAGAATTCATATATAAAACTCGCGATAATCACAAAAGTTATAACCTTATTCAAAGTAAACCGTATGAACAATCACCCAGCACTGAAGAGCACAACATCATTAAAGCACTCGAACTGCTTTAGCCACTTCTGCAAAGTAAACACACTATTCGTTTGCTAGCTAAACTACTAACCTCATCTGATATCATCCACGATGTTTTTTCCCATGGCTTCTTCTTCGATGATTAGGTAAAATGAATTCGATAAATTACTAAAAAAATTCAAACAACACTAACCATTTTTATTAAATATTCTCTTTTTTCTTCAAAGGCACAATCATCAATCATCTACAAAACAAAAAGCAAAACAAAAACAGAAACTTTTTAAAAATTCATAAATATCTATTAACATATTCAATAATTGAAGCAATAAGATTATTCTATACAGAGCAGTAAACTGATATATAATTTTTTTTCTCCAAAGCAGCAAATATTCATACAATTGAAATTAATTAAATAATTTCAGCCCCCAAATCAAGCAGTAAATTTCAAAATTTTAAAGTAGTAATTTAATAAAAACTGTTCCTAAATTGCAGATAGCAGTACTAATCTTTCCGAAGACGCTTCTTTATATTCACTCGCCCACAAATTTCATCCAAAATTGCTCAGCTGGCCCACAAAGAATTGTTAAAACTAATGAATTTAAGTTTTAACTTTCACTGATAACAACCCTAACATATTTTAACGCGTTTCAAACTTTCCTTTAAACCGAATGGAAAGGAATTATATAATAATCCAAAATAACCAACGCAAGCTTATTAAACACCACAAACCACAACCTAACAGCATGACTAGAAAAAGAAAACCCACGGTACCCAAACTGGATTAACGCCAGCTTAGAACTGGATAAATTATTCTTTTTAAGACTACTTTTAAGTCTAAACACAAAAAAAACACCACAAAGTCGAAAGTCAAACCCAAAACAAACATTTTGATTTTTGAGAAAAAGACATAACTAAGACAAAAAAAGAAAACACCAGTAATAAGAAATAGCATGAAAGGTTTAACTAAAAACAGGACCCTCAAAAAAGAGAACATGAAATTATATCCTCACTTCTGGCCTAACCCATCAGAAGAGGACGTCCTGAGCATGCTCTATAGCCGGCCTCACCCACCGTGCTACATCCACGCTTTGTGACACCCACGACACTATTTTTGACTGGAGTTACTCAAGTGTGAGTAGCTCATAAAAATAATCGAACTAAATATTAACGCTTTAGCAATAAAAACTAATACAAAATCATGACTAAAAATAAAAATTAAACAAAGATTTATATATGTAAATAATACAATGCAGTATATAGATAATATACAGCCCAAAGACAAGCAGCAACGAACTTGATAACCCAATCACATTCC
This sequence comes from Symsagittifera roscoffensis, assembly GCF_963678635.1. Taxonomy (NCBI): domain Eukaryota; kingdom Metazoa; phylum Xenacoelomorpha; order Acoela; family Convolutidae; genus Symsagittifera; species Symsagittifera roscoffensis. The sequence continues at coordinate 10,210,549 of NC_087068.1, forward strand.
AACTACGTAATAGCAAACCCACCTGACATGCTGCCTAAAATCACTACACTCAATGGATTTAAAGTATGACTCGGCATCGCAGCAAAGGAAATCTTTGCAACAGAACAATGGCCATCTCGATGTTTAAGTATACGTAGATATCCCAAGTCACCAGGCCCTGTATCCAAAGTCAATTTACATGCCGTTCCCAAACGAGATTCAGATTAGCAATGTTCCTATCAACCAGATCAACACTCATCGCAGCTGATCAGAAATCATGATACGATCTCCCGAAACGATCGTGATGACAACTTTTCTTCTAAACCAGAAAAAGAATATGCTCGCAACCTCTAAAAAAACACCATCATCCATCCTACACTACAAAAAGAACATTGAAAAACTAAAACTCTCTAAACCCGGATGGGTGGAACCAGATCTAAACTAGTATTTATCATTGGTTATTATTATGATATTTTATCTCTATAAAATATTAAACACTAACCAATCATACTCCATCAAACCTACAACCTATTTTTTTGTAAAGCGTTGAAAC